>NC_087349.1:68576299-68879330 GCF_030014295.1 Loxodonta africana | reverse complement strand
GGGCAGAAAATCTCGTAACATTGGTGGTGACTAAAACCTTCTAGTCCAAAGGGCCACAACCCCTTAATCACAAATTTGCCCTTCTTCACAAAAATAGTTGAGAGGAAGGGAGGTTATCCATTACATGGAGACCCAAGATCAGACGCTGAGGGGTAGTGCATAAATCAGGAAGGTTTGTTCTTTGAAAATGAACTTTCCATGCCCACTGACTCCAATAGATTACATTTTAGAACAGTATAAAGAAAAGGCCTTGCCATCTGTCTCTTTCACTTAAAACACCCTGGCTACAAGGGAAATAATAAATAGAGCTTCCAGCCAAACTTAAGGGGATAAACTAGTAAATGCTAAGCTTTGGAGCATTAAGAAGGCTCATTGTGCAGTATCAGAACAATTTTAACTGCTCCCTCCACCAATGGGACCCACTATCAGGAACAGCATGGGCATTATTTTGCTTTCTACTCTCAGGCATGACAACAACAACAACAGTAACATAACAATAACAGTGATGATGCCACCTTCCATAGGTAGAACATACTAGAGTATATGGAGTTTATTTACATACCAGTTGATTGTATAAGCTCCATAAAGGCAACGACCATGTCTGTCTTATTCATCATCATTTCCCCCCAAAAGCCTGTCAAAATCCCTGATTAATATTTGTTGAATAGATAAATTTCTCCCTTAATCTTCATAAAGCAATGTAAACTACTGTCCCTTGAAGTGGATTACTGGGTGCATTTTGCAGAGATTAAAACTAAGACTCCGAGAGGTAAACAATGTACCCAATGTTAAAAAAGTTACAAAACTATTAAGTTGCATAGTCAGAAGCCAAGCTAAGTTCTGCTGACTCCAAATTCAGTATTCAACCCCGTAAAGTGCTACCGACCTTGATGGGAGTTATATCTCGCATATGGTAAGTACCAGATTAGCACATCAAAACACAGGAATTCTCCTCAAGAGAATGATGAAAGACAAAACCTAAGGTCAGATCACCATAAAAGTGCAGTGAGGAGTCAAGTTTAAGAGACTGGTCATTATTAATCAAATTATAGATCAGACCCAATACCCACATATTTCCTTGCGCTTGCACTCAAGAGGCCCTTTTGTAAAACAGTCACAGAAAGAGATCGATACCTCTCTAGAGGTAAGTGGCATAAATTATATCTCAACATATACACCACAGGAGTTTTACTGTGTGTTGTATACAGTAATTGCATTTTATAGATGGCTGTGGAAAGCTTCAGTCCTCATTGATTTTGATCATAAACTAAAAGGCAACAAAAAGAAAAGAACAGCACTTTAGAAGAAAAAGTCAGTCAGCTGAAGCTGCAAAAGAAAATGAAAATTTGGCATGCTTAATGTGATCAATTCATGTTTCTTGGAAAATGAATGTAGATATTTGAGTGCTTTTATTATGAGCCAGTAGCAAGACTTGAAAGGTACTCTGAGAATCCTTGTTTGCCTAATAGGCAGCAGTGGTACCTATCAGCAGGATTTAAGATGATAGGAAGCCAGCCTAAATTATAGCCCTTACTAACTTTCCACATTTTGGAAACTATCAGAATGGCTTATGAGCCATGGCAACTGAATATTTGTGTTTTTATTATTTCATTTAAGGTGCCTTTGGGATTTACAATCAAAATTAAATGGAGATGGTGATGTAATCTGGGATCACCAATATGTTGCTAACATTTCTAACTTCCAGGAGCATACTTTTCGAGCATTACCCTCCTTATTTCCTTCATTTCTTCATGCCCTTCACAGAAAGCAATTCTGAAGGGATGCCAATGCAGCATAACAACTCTTTACCCTTTTTCAAGGCCAATTTTGCAATATGGGCAAAATGATTGGAAATGGAGCCCTGAAAATGCTGAAACCATCTGTCAGGGGCTCAGTTAAGGAGATCCACACTGTTTCACAGCCAAAGATGGGATAAATTATGCCTGACTGGGAATGTCCAGAGCAAGTGAATTCCCATTCAAGCTTATTAGGATAAATTACAGAACATTTTAGTGTTCGTTGCCCTAGTAAAATCATCCTTTCAGATGATAGTAAACCATAAGCTACACCGATGAGGAAGAAGGCACATGGTAAACATTAAATTAGCCACAAAAAAAAAAAGAGGTTTTTCTAATAATCAATAATACCTAAAGCATGTGTCCCTAAAAATCCACAAGCTTCTGTCAAAATGTCTGTAGACCTACTTACATTCATAGACACAATCCTGTGAACCGTTCCTGTGCACTTTGTAAAAATAACCCTGTTCATATTTAATCACAAACTCTAGAAGCACTTGGCTAATATTTATTCATGAAATGTATCTGGTAAAATATTAAAGAACTAGAAGGTGGGGCTGTTGTGATTAAATTATATAACTTGGGATGTCAAGCTTTAGAATAAGTTAAACACTTTGCCTCCTTCCTGCCTTAAATATTTACTGCCATTATAAAACTATTGACATCTTACATAGAAAACACTGATTCTCACGTTTTATAACAGATTTGGATACTAGTAAACAGTGGTAGCCAAAATGTTCCCACAAATATCACAACTGATTTGCTTCAGAGGAAGCAAAGATACCCCCAGTCGTAAATGTAGAACCACACAAAATGTATCATCACTCCCACATTCCTTCACTCAAAGGAGGTTGAGTGAGAATGAAAAATAGAGCCCTTTCTATAAAGAGGAGAGCCTGGGTGATGCAAACTGTTAACGTGCTCAGCTGCGAACTGAAAGGCTAGAGGTTTGAATTCATCCAGAGGCACCTCAGAAGAAAAGCCTGGTGATCACTTTCAAAAAATCAGCCACAGAAAACCCTATGGACCCCTCTTCTACACTGACACACATGGGGTCACCATGAGTCAGAATCGGCTAGACAGCAACTGGTTTTTCTATGAAGTATCAAGAAGAAACTTTGTTTACAAAGTTGCAAGCGATGAATTAAATGTGTTGAAAACATAGCCTGTGTATCTGTGACAACAAGCATAGTGTCCCTCCCTTTCAGCAATTTCTGTACAGGCTATTTAGAATACTACTCATGGATTCTTTTAGTTTATCTTGGTTTGTTTGCTTAGCCTTCATCTGAAGCACTGCCAGGGTGATTTGGTTAATTTCTCTCAAAGTAATATTCATGAGAGCCATTTTGATTAAATAGAAAAGTGTTTGAGAATTGTATTTGAAGGATTATGGAATTTGAATGCCCAAACCAAGCACTTACCTTGTTCCAGAAGAGCAAGATTAACTCAGTAGGATACTCGGGAGAAAGCTTTTCAAGGCTAGGGTTCAAGATTGTGACAGTGTCTGGGTTTACCAATGAGGACACAACAGGACCTGAGTGAGGGAGGAACCAAGGCATAGGCTCAAGAGATTAAAACGGAGTTGGACTTAATTAGTCAAGAACCCAATTACCCTGAAGCAAGGTGTCAGATCAAAATATGACCCAGCAAAGCTATTGAGATGTAGAGAAATCTTCTGACCCAAGCATCCTTGAACCTGGAGCAGAGAGGAACACATAGGCAGAGGTTAAGTGTCCAGCTGAAGGAATTGTGGGTATGCCGTGCCAGGTCCTTTTAATAAGCCACTCATAGCACTAATAACCACCCATCTAAGGGGTTTTCTAGATTGGAATCTCAGGGCAGAAATCTTCAAAGGGGGCACCCTTAGCTGAGAGAAGGTTCAGTCTGTGTAGCCCAGAGACTTCTGAATGAATCAATCACTCAAATATGGTAACAGTGCCACCCACTCAACCATTAGTTCCAGTCAGACCTCCAGGGGTGCTAGACTAAATGTGGAATGGCATAAAGCACCCAAATGTAGTACCTGGAAAATTACACACATTCCATCAATTTTAGTTCCTTTCTCTTTCCTCATTTCAGTGTCCAGTGATTTGAAGCCCTGTATAATGGCACCAAAACTTTCTGGAATTGGGTCAGATGACTTAGTGATGTCATAAAAACTCAAACACTCTGATGAAGAAGGCCACCCATCCTCCAAAGGGTCCCACGTGGAGTACAGAAAAGAGAAGGGACTATCCAGCAAGCAGCCACACCACATGGACCCTAGCACGTGGGGAGCGAGATGCCACTGTGACTTTATCCTCGCAACTCAGCCTCCAACAATGGAGCTGCCAATCACTTGAAATCCCCTTAGGCAGGAATCCTGTGTCCATCTCCCACTGCTCAGAGCTCCATACATGATGATTGTCAAATGTGAACAACTCAATAAAATGCCTATGAAAGGTTTAAGTCTGACAATTCTTCATCAGAACCAATATCTAGAGGTTAGGGAGATTTACTACATAACTCCGTACAGCGTTAAGTTCAGTGAGCTGCGAAAAGATAAGGTGGATAGACAATTGCATAAACCCATCATCTTAGCATAATCGACCAAATTAGCTCTTACTTATTGAGCTCTTACTATCTGCTATGTAGCATGTGCATTGCACAGATCATCTCACTTACCCACACAGCAACCTTTGAGATGAGTCTTACGTTATCCCCATTTTACAGAAGAGAAACTCAGGCTAGAAGGGATCAAGTCACCTATTCTAGTTTTCATACCTAGGAGGTGACTGACAAGGAGCCCTGGTGGTACAATGGTTAAGCACTCTGCTATGAACTGAAAGGTTGGCGATTCTAACCCACCAGGCACTCTGTGGGAGGAAGATGTGGCAGGTTGCTTCTGTTAAGATTTACAGCCTTGGAAACCACATGTGGCAGTTCTACTCTGTCCTATAGTGTTACTATGAGTCATTACCGACTTGACGACAGCAGGCTTGGTTTTTTGGTTTAGGCAACTGACGAAGGTCAGAGATGCCTAGGTGAAAGGAAATGTGAAAGAAGCAAGTCCTCTGTCAGCCTTGAGATTATATAAAAAATCCAAATCAGAAAGACAGACAAAAAACGGAATTCCCGTTATGGAATTCTATGAGTGTCTACATTTGAAAGAAATTAATACAAAAGAGATGGAAGGGCTGAGTTCCAGTACTTTTGCTTTCTAGATGAATATTACCTTTATTCTTGTGGGCAAATCACTTAATATGTTTAATCTCCAGGGTTTACCAGTCATCGAATGTCGTATGTGTTAAAAGAGGAAAGTCATTACTTTTTTTGAAGCTTGATATCACCCTAACATGTGATTTATAAACTGATAGATCACATTATGGTAGCACATAGATGTGTTAGTATATATTATATTCATAAAGCAGCATAACATAGTATGGAGGAAAAGGGAGAAGACAAAGGAGAAGGATAGAAGGGTCTACTATAGGCTAGTGATTTCCTGGCAGTATCTTCATGAGTCCTACAAGTAAAATACTATGACTACCACTTAAAAAGAAAAATTGAAGAACAAGAACTATGGAGGACAAATGATGAGTAAAATCAGACCTTCCACTAAAGGGTTTTAATATCTAGTGGGAGAGCCTCATGAGTACCTAACCCCAACAAGCGATAGATGATGATCCCTGGAAGCCTTTTAATAGCCTTTTATAGTTTGGTTTATTAACATATGTTATACCATGTGAGGAAACCCTGGTGGCAAAGTGGTTAAGTGCTCCAGCTGCTAACCAAAGGGTCAGCAGTTTAAATCCACCAGGCGCCCCTTGGAAACTCTATGGGGCAATTCTACCCTGTCCTATAGGGTCGCTATGAGTCAGAATCGACTCGACGGCACTGGGTTTTTGTTTTTGTTTTTATACCATGCGAACCTAAAAATTCTACAGATGAGGAAATTAAGGTTTGAAAAGTTAAAATGAATTAACCAAATAAGTAGGTGTTGGAAGAGGAACTGGGAACCACATCTTCTGATATTAAATTTTGAGTTCTTTCCAGTGTCCCACACTGTATTCAACATCCCATGGTCTCACCTCAGATGGGGACATTTCCCTTGTTAAGTAAATTCTAAATATTATTCCCTAGGAATTCCATTTAGAGTAACCAAAAAAAAAAAAAAACCATTGCCATTGAGTTGATTCCAACTCACAGCAACCCACAGGACAAAGCAGAACTACCCCATAGGGTTTCCAAGTAGTGGCTCGTGGATTTGAACTGCTAAACTTTTGGTTAGCAGCTGAATACCTAACCACTGCACCACCAGGGCTCTGATTTTTGAGTGAAGAGTTACTTATTTCAGGTTAGGCTGGTGAGTAAAGTTAAACAAAAATATTTATATTACAAAAGGCTTAAAAGTCTCCCACAGCGATTAAATAGACACTAATTCATAAGTAGTATTCTACTTATGGAAGTTACAAAATGAGAAGCTTTCTAGTGATGGGTCTGTTGTTGTCAGTAAGTGCCTTTGAGTCGATTTCTAATCATAACCCAATGTGTGGAGTAGAACTGCCCACTAGAGTTTTCTTGGCTATAATCTTTACAGAAGCAGGTCACCAGGTCTTTGTCCCCTGGAGCTGCTGGGTGAGTTTGAGCAACCGACCTTTTGGTTCGCAGCCCAGTGCTTAACGGTTTGCACCACCAGGGTTTCGTTTGTAATGGGTCTACCATCAAACATAGTGACGCATCTTACTACCATATAAGCCATTGAGCTGATAATTTATTGAGGAAGAAGACAGGAAAACTAATATCTATCAGACACACAATAAATGCTAGGCTCCTTACATAATCATTCACAAATATTTATTAATCAACTCTTGTTTTTGTTAGCTGCCATTGAGTCGGAAACCCTGGTGGCGTAGTGGTTAAGTGCTACGGCTGCTAACCGAAGGGTCAGCAGTTCGAATCCGCCAGGCGCTCCTTGGAAACTGTATGGGGCAATTCTACTGTGTCCTATAGGATCGCTATGAGTCAGAATCGACTCGACGGCATTGGGTTTGGGGCCATTGAGTTGACCCCAACTCATGGCGACCCCATGTGTTACAGAGTATAACTGCTCTACATGGCTTTCTTGGCGGTAATCTCTACAGAAGCAGTTCACCAGGACTTTCTTCCGTGGTGCTGCTTAAATGTCAGGTACAGCACTCTAAAAGGCTCTCAGTGTGCAATGGTAAACAAAACAGACACCATCCCTGTTCTCATGTGTATAATGTTCAGTTGGGGGAAACAGACATTAGACAAATAACCGTTTAAATAAATATAAATTCTGAATCATAAGGGCTATGAGCGAGAGTAATAAAGGGCTTGCAACTTAGATAAGTGAGGGTATCAAGGACGGCGTAACTAAGGAAATTATATTTAACCTGAGACCTGAAGAATGAGTAGGAATTAACTAGATAAAAAATGATGGGAAGGTCTTTCCAGGTATAGGTAACGTTATGTCAAAAATTCTGAGATGAGCCTAGAAGTAACTGCATGCCAAGAGTCTGCTGTGTACCAGGAACTTAAAGAAGGATGGTAAAGCCAGAACACGGCGAGTAAGAGTGTAATAGAGTAGGATGAACTTGGAGAGGTAGGCAGGGGCTAGATCCCACATATCGTGCATATATTCTCACTTAACCAATCTATTAAAAACCAGTTGTCGCGTTGATGCAGACTCATGGCAACCCTATGTGTGTCAGAGTAGAACTGTGCTCCACAGAGTTTTCGTTGACAGATTTTTCAGAAGTAGATCATCAAGCCTTTCTTCCAAGGAGCCTCTGGGTGGATTCAAACTTCCAGCTTGTCACTTAGCCGCCAAGCATGTTAACTGCACAATCCTTAAAACCAAAACCAAACCCATTGCCATTGAGTCAATTCCAACTCATGGCAACCTTATAAGACAGAGTAGAACTGCTCCCATAGGGTTTCCAAGGAGCAGCTGGTGAATTTAAACCGCCATCCTTTTGGTTAGCAGCCTGAGCTCTTAACCACTGTGCCACCAGGGCTCTATGCCACCCTCAGGTATGTCTTTATTATGCTGTCTTATAGATGAGGAAACAAAGATTTAGGAAAGTTAAATTGCTCGTCCGAGTTCACACAGCTGGTCAGCAACAGAACAGAGTCTTCTTTTTTAAAAATAGAATATATCCCTTGAGAGAATGCTCTTTCTCTTCCAGACAACTTCTTCCAAGTGAGGGGGTCCACCAGCATAACACACCAGCCTCTCTCTCGCCTGCAGAAGGTGCAACTTAAATCTCATTAGTCTAAAGAAGAGTATACCCTGCTCTGCTCCTTCATGTCTTACTGAGTCCTGTCACATATTAAGAATGATGTAATGCCATTTTGCTGCCTGTGGCTAGTGGGATTTCTGCCTAATTCTGCCTACAGAATGAAGGTATCCACTTGCCAACAGATAAAAGTTATACCAAAAACCAAGTTATTGTCACTGAGTTGTATCTGACTTACGGAAACCCCATGTGTTATAGAGTAGAACAGATCCACAGGGTTTTCTTGGCTGTAATCTTTTAAGATGCACATCACCAGGCCTTTTTTATGATGCGCCACAGGGCGGGTTCGAACCACTGTTTTGGTTAGTAGTTGAGCACAAACTTTTTGCCATCCAGGGACCTGATGAAAGCCATACTCTCCAAAATCAGTTTTCTCAGAAATAATAAAAAAAAAATCAGACTCATCTTCCTGACACCTCTTAATTGGTTCAAACTCAAGTGAGGAAAGGAGTGGTATTTATGGTTGTTGTTGTTAGGTGTTGTTGAGTGGTCTGCAACTATCGCAACCTTATGCGTAACAAAACGGAACATTGCCCCATCCTGGGTCATCCTCACAATAGTAGGTATGTTTAAGTCCATTGTTGCAGCTACTGTGCCAATCCATCTCACTGAGAGTCTTCCTTTTTTTTGCTGACCCTCTACTTTACCAAGAAGGATGTCCTTCTCCAGGGACTGGTCCCTCCTGATAACATGTCCAAAGTAAGCCATCCTCACATCTGAAGATTTTATGCGGACACCTTAAATCCCATCAGCTATGTATATTTTAAATATCTAAAGAGTAGCTCCTTTTCTAGGCATTTTATTCTGACTAGTCAGGCTGCTAAAAGGAGAACTAGGTAGGTTTCTCTGATCTATCACCAGTGTCAATGGCAAATAAACGCTAATGATGTTTAACCCACAAATGACTGTGGCAGCTACTGCTCTTGTCCTTATGACATTGATTTGAGCTTATCAACCCCAGTTTCCTCTCACTTCCACAGAGGGGCCTAATCAATAGCTCAATCCAAAATGTTTTGTTCAGGAAAATAATTTGCAGTTATTGCCTCCCATACTCTGGCTTATCCCGTAAAATTAGCCTGAAGTTGAAAAACCGTGTTCCTTTTTTTAAATCCTTTTTTTAAAACCATAAAAAAAAAAAAATTGCCAAATGGGAAGGTAGTATTTTCAGTATCCTCCCCACTTAGGCAAAATACTACACCTCTAGCCAACCCCACCTCCACACCTACTGGCCTCCTAAAAAAAAAAATGAGACCTGGAGGAGAACAGGGAAGCTCTTTGTGTACTCTGAAAGGTAAAAAAAAAAAAAAAAAAGTCCACTACTGAATGATCTGGTATTTTTCTTGGATCAATAAAAGAGACTATTATTTTTATTGGCAGAAACAAGAAAATTAAATGAACTTACATACATACGTTTTCCTATCACTACTCACAAAAGTGGTATCACTACTCACAAAAGTAGTATCACTACTCCCAGAAGATGTTTTGTTTTAAAGAAGCTCAGTTACATGACACTTACGCAACCAAGTTCAGGATAAGTAACCCTAAAACAATTATGAAGTGGTTATATACAATTATATTTATACAATTATGAAGTAGTTGTATATAGTTTAAAACGAGGAGGGTTAATTTCATTTCGATGTTAGCATAACCCTTAGAATTTAAAAAAAAACATATTTTAAATCTCTTATTTTTTTTTTTTTTTTGCTAAAAGGAAGGTCCAAACACTGCAGAAAACACACCTGGAGCCAATACATGTTCCTCAGCACAGTCATCACTGAGTCCCAAGTCCTGGCATTCCCATAATCCTTTCTTGGTGGTGTAGACTTAACAAACTATAGCAAATAAGGCAGACCAAATCTTTTAGGTTCAATATTCAAATTATTTTGTTGTACCAACCCTAAAAAACCTAACAAAATCCTGATATGTAAAGACCAAGATATGAAGTTCCAATTATAATTTGCTGAGCACAATTTGAAAACTACTATGTGAGATTCTTGAGGTAGGACCATGTCTTAGTGACCTTTGTAACCCCAGTGTCCAGCAGCATGCCTGTCACACAAAAGACGCTAAACAAATTTCTATGGGCCAAAATTTGTTGCAGGAAGAAAGTATGCGAAATTCAAGGCTTAATGAAACAGATGGCTCCATAGACAAGGAGGCTCCAGAGACTGTACGGGACATTTTTCTCTTTTCTACAGTCTATTGCTTAAAAGAAAGCAAAAGCATGGCCATATTATTTAGTCTAGCTGCTGGCTGTGGTTGCACAGATATGACCATAAATTGTTATTTCTAAAAAATTCTACTATACAAAAAAAAAATTGATCAAGGCAATGAGATATTAGTCTTTGTTCAGCTGGAGGCATAGAATGTTAAAGCTTGAATGGACCTTGGAGAACAGCTGGTCTAATGTTTTTCAAATTGTGTTCCAGGGGACCCCCAGGTGCCACAAGAGTGCCTGAGGGGCACTTGGGCAGAGGTCAAAGAGGTGGGTCTCTGAATAACCCACTCATACATGATCTAGAGCAACTCGTTTATATATCTCATTTATATGTCAGGGTTTCACAAGACTTCATTAGGAATATGGTTTCCAGTCCCCAAAACAGTGTTTAATTCCAATTTTTCAAATATGGGTATTGAGCCCAAATATATTGCCAAAGATATTTTAATGAATTAGTGACAAGACAAAAATTAAAACTCACATATGCTTATTCCCAATCTAGTGCTCATTCCACAGCACTACTACTAAGGGGCTTTAGTGGCATACTTAGAGTACCTAACACCTAATAAAACCAGTGGCCATTGAGTCAATTCCAACTCACTGTGGCCCCACGTGTGTCAGAATAGAACTATGCTCCACAGAGTTTTCAATGACTGATATTTTAGAATTAGATTGCCAGAACTTTCTCCCAAGGTGCCTCTGGGTGGGCTCAAACCTCCAAATTTTTGGCTAGCAGCCGAGTATGTAAAACCCTTTGCACTACCCAGGGACTCCTAGAACTTAATTACTATAAATCTAGGAAGTAAGAAAGAAGCAGAAATGTGCAGTATATTACACGTTGCAAACAGCTATACATGCATCTATCACACTAGGCAGTTTGCAAATACTTCCACATCCATGTATTTATTCTTGCATATGTAATGCACACTGCAAAGTATTTAGAGCAGATGTACTTATTCCAATTACTCGGATGAAGAAAACTAAAGTTCAGAAGGATAAAACGGTTCATGTAGCTGTAGTTAATGGTAAACTGTCAAAATAGAGTAAATTCTAATCATTCTTTCCAACACTCCATTCATTACAATACTGGGACAAGGCCAGCTTACCAGTCCCTTGGGCCACTACACACCAGTCACTCAAGCACCACATACCAGGGAGAGTAAATAGGATTCAACACATAGATAACCCATCGATGGGCCATATTGAGAAGTATTCTGAGGTTTAACCCAAATTTAGCAAAAAAGAGTGGACAGTCATAAGTAATGTAAGCACAGGAGGGAGAAACGGAGTCATGCGTGTTAAATCTGTGCCAACCCGAATTTAAAATCCCGAGAGTGAAGAAAAGAGAAAACAACTGGAATGCCAAGACTTTAATCCTGATCCAGGGCAGCCAGCTTTCCTTTAAGCAACATTATGGCCAGTTTAGACTTGGGAAGTCAAGGAGGAAACCAAAAGGTCCCAAAAGTCATACGAACAGTGATTCCAGATACTTCCTTGACCTAAACAGCTCCCTGCTAAAAACAGAAGTGGGCCTGATTAGAGGAGGTTTGATTGTGGGGGAAATGGACTTTAGAAAGGGAAATGAAACCGCTCTCATTTCACTGAGGCACAATCAGATGGCTGTGTTTGGGCACTGCTGACAGCGGCCAGACTCTATACACTCATTTGGGAAAGCCAGCGAAGCTCAAGGAAACACTCTCCCCTGCAATTTAGCCCCAGCTGTTCAAGCTGAGGCTGCTCTTTAAAGTGAAGCAAACTGGTGAAAAAGCTGAAGTTCAGCAGTTTCACTCTGTTGGGCCAAAGCTTCTGCATAGTCGCAGCCCACGGATTCTGCTACATTGGCCAGATGCTCAGGGCCTCTGGAGCCAGTCCTACAGGGAGCTCCATAAACAGTCAACAAGACTCCACGTGTATCAGGTCCAGGGCAAAACGCAGCAGCCCAAAGAGGGCGCTGCGTCCTGGTCAGCCTGTTCTGCCAGCACCAAAAAAAAAAAAACAAACCCAGTGCTGTTGAGTCGATTCCCTGGATTACGCAAAAACCTCAGAAGGCCCCCAAAGCTGAAGTCATCAGTATATTCATTTTTTAAACTATTAGAGCAAGATAAAGCATTTTTTAATAGTGTTGTTAGTGAAGGGTTATTTTTTTTTTCAGTTGTATAAATTACATTGCTTACTCTGAATGCTAACTTCCAGAGGATGTCTCTAAGTTACAAACAAATTAAAAAGCAATGCAAACAAGCTCACTATTTCACCTCTGATCTCTGTGTTTAATTGCAGAGTATTTAATTCATTCCTTAATACCCCCAAACCCTCAAAAAGAAAGTCTTCTTCAACCACCGATAGATGTTTTTATGGCAGTTGTTTATGGGGTTTTTTGTTTTGCCTCTCTCTCAAGATGTTTCTATACCCATCCAGGGTTATCACTGCAACTGGATAAATTGCACCTTTGCAAATGCCCTCTGAAATATGCTCCATGGCCCAATGTAAATAATTTGGCTTCAGCCTTCTTGAGTCACTCTGAGGTTATTTATGAAACGGTTTATTCTACTTGCGTCTGCAAAGAAGTAAAAACAGTTAACCAGTGTAATTATCACTGGGTATTTCTTTATTTTTTAAGATGTTGGCTGAAAAAGGGAAGTTGAATGGAGTTTCAGAAATCTCCAGCAACATCCATGAAAGAGGCTGCTATGGCTCATTGGACTTTGGACACAGCATAGTACATGTGTGAACCTCATCCCTGAGCACTGATGTACAAATGAGACCTCGCGACTTGAGCCTCTCCTGTCCAGTTTCCACCAGTAATTGAAGTGTCCGGAAGATAAAAAGAATCTCACCATGAAATGAAAAAATAATTCCTTTAGGAACATCCATCTTGACAACAACTAAATGTGTAGGCCATGACTGCAAACACTTACTAGATCACTAAGGAATAAAAGATTTAATTTCTAAGACTGGCTGGAAGAGGAGGACTTTGCCTTCCACAACGTACAAGTCTTGGTGACTCATTTTTCTTCTTACAATTCCCAGGTGGCAAATTTCACACAATGGATGGATAGATTAAAAAGAGATCAACTCTGGCTTCTGGAAAGTACAGTTGCAGCCATTGTTAGCGGCTATTCAAGGAGTGGTAAGGCATGAGTAAGCCACTTAGGGCAGTGATTTAGTCCACCGAGATTTATTACCCAGCTCCCTGACACCCAAGTGTTAGAAATTCTCACTGATGACAAGAAAACTATGAGTCAAGTTGTTTTCCCTGGAGGGAAATAAAATTCAGAAAAATTCGGGATTCAAAAAGAAAATTATGTCCGTTTTGAACCATGTCTATTCTCTCGGGCACTGGGCATACTCCCATGTAAAGATAGATTTGCCGCTTATTGTAAAAGTCTTGAAACAAGGCATTGGTAAGCTCTCAGACCCTATACATGAACAGAGGAAGAATCACAGAATTTACCTGGGAGAGGAAATAAAATTCAGCTCAACCAACCCCTCCCCCATTTATTTATTTTTGTTCATTTTTAACTTTTTAATTACAAAATAAAATACAGACACAAACCAAATGCATAGCTTAATGAGCTATTATAAGCCTAAAACTACAACCACCACCTAAGTCAAGAAATATATAGACCTTTGCCAGCCACCTAAGAAACCCCATACATATGTCCCATCCATATCTCGAAAGTAACTACTGAACTAACTTACAGAGTAATCACTTCTCTGCATGGCTTTATAGTTTTACCACATAAGTGTACATTCTTAGACATCATAGTTCAGTCTTGGCCACTTTATCAAATCTGATACATTTATAAGCGTCTTTTAAGCCACAGGCTTCCCAGCTATCCTTTTCTTTGTCTTACAATTTACTTGTTGAAGGACCTGGGGCATTTGACCCGAGAGCTTCCCACAGTCCGGACATTGCTGACTGACATGGTAAACTGAAGCACGTTCCTCTATAGCAGCTGGGTCCGAAAGTTTGATCAGGTTCAGGTTCCACGTGGTCTTGGTGTGGTCTTTTACCAGAAAGTATATAACGTCTGGTTACCTCTTTTTTATGTCAGCAGCTACTGATGCTTAATGCCTAGATCTAATAATTCATTTGTGGTTCATAAAAAGGCGATATTTTAATTTTATTGATTTTTTTTCATGTATTAATTAAAATAGATGCTTCTTGCCATCTACTATTTGGATTCCAAGTGGCATGGTTCATATAGGGAAGGCAGAAAAATTCTTTGATTCTTTCCTTCTATTTGCAAATATTCAAGATAATTGGTTTTCTAGATTCTTCTGAAGTTCACTTCTTTTTAAAAATACAATTTTAAACTCACAAATTTAAACACTTTTTTTGAGTTTCACTCAATTGCAAGTACCAATACTTTTGAAGTGTAAATTACCCCAATGGGAAACTCTTAAAGTTGGTGTCATGAATTGAATTGTGTCCCCCAGAAATATGTGTATCAATTTGGCTAGGCCATGATTTCCAGTATTGTGTGATTGTCCACCATTTTTTCATCTGATGTGATTTTCCTATATGTTGTAAATCCTGCCTCGATGATGTCAGTGAGGTAGGATAAGTGGCAGTTACATTAATGAAAACCAAAAAACCAAACCCTTTGCCGTCAAGTCGATTCTGACTCATAACAACCCTATAGGACAGAATAGAACTGCCCCATAGAGTTTCTAAGGAGCGCCTGGTGGTTAGCAGCTGTGGCACTTAACCACTACACCACCAGCATTTCCTATATTAATGAAGCAGGATTCAATCTATGAGATTAGATCGTGTCTTGACCCAATCTCTTTGAGATATAAAAAAGTGAAGCAAGCAGAGAGACAGGGTGACCTCATACCGCCACGAAAGTAGCGCGAGGAGAAGAGCATGTCCCTCGCACCCGGGGTTTCTGCGAGGAGAAGCTTCTAGTCCAGAGGAAGATTGGTGACAAGAATCTTCCTCCAGAGCCAACAGAGAAAGCCTTCCACTGCAGCTTACAACCTGCATTTGGACTTCTAGCCTACTAGACTGTGAGAGAATAAACTTCCGTTTGTTAAAGCCATCCACTTCTGGTATTTCTGTTATAACAGCACTAGGTAACAAAGACAGTTGGCTCCTGAGTTCTTTAGACATACCCCAGTAGTAAAACCCTGGTGGCGAAGTGGTTAAGTGCTACAGCTGCTAGCCAAAAGGTCGTCAGTTCAAATCCACCAGGCACTCCTTGGAAGCTCTATGGGGCAGTTCTACTCTGTCCTATAGGGTTGCTATGAGTCGGACCCGACTCGACAGCCACAGGTTTAGAAACCTTGGTGGCATAGTGGTTAAGTGCTACAGCTGCTAACCAAAGGGTCAGCAGTTCAAATCTGCCAAGTGCTCCTTGGAAACTCTGTGGGGCAGTTCTACCCAGTCCTATAGGGTTGCTATGAGTTGGAATCAACTCAAGGGCACCGGGTTTGGTTTGGTTTTTTGGTTCCTAGCTATACGGTATGATAAGATGTTCCAGGCTGATCTCATACATTTCCTGTCTCAGGCCTGTAATCAGCCATTTCTCCTAGGAATCTTTGTTGATCTTGTCGTTAGGTGCTGCCAAGTTGATTTTCAACCAAAAGCGACCCAATGTGACAGAGTAGAACTGCTTCATAGAGTTTTCTAGGGTACAATCTTTATGGGAGCAGATCACCAGGTCTTTTCTCCCATGGATCCACTGGGTGGGTTCAAACCACCAAACTTACAGTTAGCATCCAAGTGCTTAACCATTGAGTCACCAAGTCACTAAGCATTCTAGTGTCTTTTAATGGGAAATGTTATTCCAAAACCACCACCTTCCAATGGGTTACTCATTGTTTCTAGGCCTTTCCAGTGGGTAGACTTAGGAAATAGATATACGTACACATATATGATGGTGCAAACAGTTTACGCGCTCTTTCCCACAGATGTCAAATACAACTGCAGATCATGTAGCTATCGGCGGTTTGTCCACAGCACCTGTATTTTGGAGTTTGTGAGAATACATTGTCACCTTGTTTTACTGCAAATGTTATCCACGTGCTTTTGCTTTCCTGCTGTTTGTTTGTATAAGATGAGAAAACTGAGATCTACAAATATGGTGACTTAACCCCAGGTCACTCAGATGATTAGTAACGGAATCAAGAAGAAAATCCAGGTCTCCAACAAGCACATGGTTTACTGATTTTTACCCACTCTGAGCTCAAATCCCTTTGTAATATTTTTAGGATGCATCAAATGGACCCTCACCAAGATTTAATAGGAAAAAAATTTTTAATTAAAAAAAAAAAAAGACCTATCTGTGACGTTCCATTTAAACCTGTTACCAAGTGGATTTTTTAATGTGATAAACTGTTTTCTACAGTGTATTTCCAATTGCTAGATGTTACCAATGCTGGTCTGTGATGTTCTCTCTAAGTCTTTTCATGCCACGATGCCAAAAAAGCTGAATATCCACTGACAATTCTACTATTACAGCCTGTACCTGCTTCCCCAGGAACTCTACCCTTCCCTTCCACTGCCCTTCCATGCTTCCACTGCCATAGCACTGAGTCGCTATTCCAGCCTCAATGAATACACAGCACACTCCCACCATCTTTTTCTAATTCTTTTTAACAGATTTTAATTCCCTGAACAGTGATAAAGTCATACATATTCCTGGATTCAAATCTCAGCTCTACTATTAATTAGCCATAAGCAAGTTTCTATACCTCTCTACACATCAGTGTGTATACCTCCAAAATGGAGAAAAATAGTCTGATAGCATTCTTGTAAGAATTGAATGAAACGATTTCCATATAGTCTGTGACACATAGTAACAGCTCAAACAATTTTAGCCATCATTATTGACAAGTGAAGACAGTTTTGTTTTGTTTTGTTTTTAATCTTTAGTGAGGAGAGGGAGAGATGTTTTATTTTCCTAAGTGTTCCACGCAAGCTAACTCCCAGCTAGACAACCTAACTTCAATCTCAGAGAAATCTCCATTTCTAAAATCTCCCTAGCCATCATGCATTTATTCTTTTAGTCATTCAACAAATATTAAATGAGTTCATATTATAAGTGAAGCAATGAAGATCAAATGATTAATAAAGTTAATGATTAATGAGACAGACACATATTTCAGGCCATTACAGATTTACAATCCAATAGGGAGGTCAGGAAATCAAATAAGTAACCATAATAAATTAATTAAAATGAGCAGAGCCGTGGTGGCACAAAGGTTAAGTGCTCAGCTGCTAATTGAAAGGGCAGTGGTTCAAACCCACCAGCCACTCTGTGGGAGAACAATGTGGCAGCAAGGACAGGTTATATAATAAGCAAGGTACAAACAAGCTTACTTGTGCTTACTTACTACTCGGTAGTGTACAATTTCACCTGTTTTTTGCCACATCAAGGATGTGGTAGAACTCATGTGAAATTGTACACTACAAATTAGTAAGTAAACACAAGTAAACCCGTGCATACCTTCCTTAATGTAAGCCCTACATACCTTGCGTACTGGTTAATCCATCCATGTGGCAGTTTGCTTCCATAAAGGTTACAGCCTTGGAAACCCTATGGGGAAGGTCTACTCTGTCCCATAGGATCGATATGAGTCAGAATCAACTTGAGAGAAATGGGTTTGGTTTTCGGCTTTGGAATTATAATGAAGTCAGTCTATTCTGTGGCTCTCAAGCTTTTCTACCATAACATACATAAGGGATAGAGCAGCAATAGGGGCAGAGTGGGCAGTGATGATCATTCAGCTCAGAAAGCAAACTTCCTTAAAGACAGCATATCAACCAACGACCCAAGCGATTCTCATAAAGCCAGCCTCCCCACCACCACCTCTGGAGGTGATTCCTATTAAGAATCATTGGTCTAACCCAAGCACTAAAATGCCATTAAACCTAGAATTATATTAAGAGGCTCAGTAAAGGCTTGTAATAAAATTAGGTGCATTTGCATATTCCTTTTTTAATTATATAGATCCCTCTTTCCTATAATACATTAATACGTGCTTCGAGGCACAAAGCTAGGAAGGAAAAAGAATTAACCCTGTTTCCCCAGTGATCCTCACCTCCAGGAAATGCATACTCATTCACCTGGATCCACAACTCAGCTTGACCATTAGCAGTCATGACCTACAGTCATCAGTACTCTGTTGTTTTTAGGTGCTATTGAGTCAATTTTAACTCATAGCGACCCTATAGGACTGAATAGAGTGGCTCCATAGAATTTCCAAGGCTCTTTGTCCCTCAGAGCGGCTGGTGGGCTCAAACTGTCAATCTTTTGGTTAGCAGCCAAGCGATTAACCAATGCGCCATCAGGGCTCCTTATCAGTACTCTGTTGTTGTTGTTGTTAGGTCCTTTGAGTAGGTTTCCAACTCATAGGGACTCTACGTACAACAGAAGGAAACACTGCCCAGTCCTGAGCCATCCTCACAATCATTGTTATACTTGAGCCCATTGTTGCAGCTACTGTGTCAATCCATCTCATTGAAGGTCTTCCTCTTTTTCACTGACTCTCTACTTTACCAAGCATGACGTCCTTCTCCAGGGACTGGTCCCTCCTGATAACATGCCCAAAATACATGAGATGAAGTCTTGCCATCCTTGCTTCTAATGAGCTTTCTGGCTGTACTTCTTCCAAGACAGATTTGTTCATTCTTTTGGAAGTCCATGGTATAGTCAATATTCTTTGCCAACACCATAATTCAAAGGCATCAAGTCTTCTTTGTGTTCTTCCTTATTCATTGCCCAGCTTTCGCATGCATATGAGACAATTGAAAACACCATGACTTGGGTCAGGCACACCTTAGTCTTCAAGGTAACATCTTTGTTTTTTAACATTTTAAAGAGGTCTTTTTTGCAGCAGCAGCAGATTTGCCCAATGCAATATGTCAATTTCTCGGCTGCTGCTTCCATGGGTATTGACTGTGGATCCAAGTGAAATGAAATCCTTGACAAATTTAATACATTCTCCGTTTATCATCATGTTGTTTATTGGTCCAGTTGTGAGGATTTTTTTCTTCATGTTGAGGTGCAATCCATACTGAAGGCTATGGTGTGTGATCTTCACCATTAAGTGCTTCAAGTCCTCTTCACCTTCAGCAGCCAAGGTTGTGTCATCTGCATATCACAGGTTGTTAATGAGTTTTCCTCCAAAGCTGATCCCACATTCTTCTTCATATAGTCCAGCTTCTTGGATTATTTTCTCAGCATACAGACTGAATTAGTATGGTGAAAGGATACACCTGACGCATACCTTTCCTGACTTTAAACCACAAAGTATCCCCTCATTCTGTTCGGAAGACTGCCTCTTCATCTATGTACAGGTTCCTCACGAGCACCATTAAGTGCTCAAGAATTTCCATTCTCTGCAATGTTATCCATAATTTGTTATGATCCACAGAGTCGAATACCTTTGCATAGTCAATAAAACATAGGTAAACATTTTTCTGGTATTCTCTGCTTTCAGTCAGCACTCTAGCAACATAACTATTAAAAAAAAAAAAAGAAAGAAACACACCAAGGCCACACGACAACTAAGAACCCAAGAGACAGAAAGGGCCACATGAACCAGAGACCTACATTATCCTGAGACCAGAAGAACTAGTTGGTGCCCAGCCACAATCGATGTCTGCCCTGCTAGGGAGCACAACAGACAACTCCTGAGGGAGCAGGAGGCCAATGGGATACAGACCCCAAATTCTCATAAAAAGACCATACCTAATGATATGAACGCGACTAGAGGAATCCCAGAGACAATGCTCCCCAGAACTTCTGATGGCACAGGACAGGAACCATCCCTGAAGACAACTCATCAGGCATGAAAAGGACTGGTCAGCGGGGGGGAAAGAGATGCTGATGAAGAGTGAGCCAATTAAATTAGGTGGACACTGGAGAGTGTGTTGGCAACTCTGGACTGGAGGGGGGATGGGAAGATAGAGAGAGAGGGAAGATGGCAAAATTGGCACGAAACGAGAGACTGAAAGGGCTGACTCGATAGGGGGAGAGCAAGTGGGAGAAGGGAGTATGATGTATGTAAACCTACATGTGACAGACTGATTGGAATGGTAAATGTTCACTTGAAGCTTAATAAAAATTAATTAAAAAAAAAAAAAGAAAGAATAAGTAAACACACGGTGGAGAAATACAACAGTCTTTGGGCAGGTATGCTTTTCCATGGGTTTGCTGTTCAGATCATCTACCAGGCAAGTAACTTTCAGAGTTGTATCCCAGACTGTAGTCTCCATTTTAGAGCCAAGAAGGAATTCCTCATCTGCCCACACTCCCAACTATGCAGACACAATTAATTTTAGAGTCGACTTGACTGCAATGGATTTTTTTTAATGGTAGCACACTGGTTAAGTGCTTGGCTGCTAACCAAATTTCAGCAGTTCAAATCCACCAGCTGCTCCGTGGAAACCCTATGGAGCAGTTCTACTGTGTTCTATAGGGGCGCTACGAGTTGGAATCAACTCAATGGCAATGGGTTTGGTTTGGTATTTAATATACAAGATGCCCAAGTGGCACAGTGGTTAAGCACTCGGTTGCTAACTGAAAGGTTGGTAGTTCAAACCCACAAGCCACTCTGAGGAAAAAAGATTTGGCTGTCTGCTTCCATAACGATTTACAGCCTTGGAAACCATATGGGGCAGTTCTACTCTGTCCTACAGGGTAGCTATGAATTGGAATCAACTCAATGGCAATGTTTTTTTTTTTTTTAATTTTTTATTTAACATAT
The DNA here is from genome assembly GCF_030014295.1 of Loxodonta africana. NCBI lineage: Eukaryota > Metazoa > Chordata > Mammalia > Proboscidea > Elephantidae > Loxodonta > Loxodonta africana. Next base: position 68,858,295 of record NC_087349.1, on the reverse strand, counting down.
AGACAAGCCCAAGTCTTACAAAAAGGTCAACACATTTTAACTTAGGTAACTTTTTTTGGGATAAAATTCCCAGTCAATCTTTAATTTAAAAATAAATTTAGGGGTAAAGATAAGGAGGTGGGAACATGTGTGATTTGCCCCTCCAGTCAGTCCGAGGAACATTGACTAGTTCTGCTCTATTGTTAAATTGTAAAATGCAACAATAGATTTATTGTATTTATTATAGAAAGCATACTTTCAATGGCATACTTCATAGCTAAGGCAGAAAAAAAAGCAACTAATGCATAGAGTTGCATTTAAGGATGTCAGATCAGAGGAAGCACAGTATAAAAACATCATTAAAAACTAAGTCAACACCATATGTGTCAAAGAACATCAAATATGCATCTGGGAGTTTTGAGAGGAAGGAAAATAAGCTAAGGTTTGAATAAGGTTAGAAAGACAGGAAAATGAAATTTGAGCTCAGATAAGAAATAATTTAGGAAAAAGAGTTTTGTAAGAGAGAGAAAACGGGCATACCTGTGTTGGGAACAGGAAAACACAGGCTGAAAACCCACGGTCGCCAAGAGTGGGAATTGACTCCACAGCAGCTAACAACAATAGGCCTGAAAGAATCGAAAAACACTAGAAAAAGTAGATCAAGTGATTGCGGAAAGAAGGTGATCACCTAACAGAAAAGGAACAGGGACTTTCTGCTGTGAATGTCCGCACTCACTGGCACCACTTGACACACTGCAAAGAACAGATTTCACAGTCAAGGATTCATAAATTTCCTTTAAATGCATACAGGGTGGGAGGCGGGATATGAATTATTTAAAACAAAGCATCCATAAATACTTTCAGTTTCAGAAAATGGTGCATGGCCCCAAAAGTGTTAAGCAACTTGCTATAAAAGGACTAAAATTACTTTTAAGAACAAGAGAATAATGTTAGTTTTATTTCAGACTCATACCCTCCCCACTGCCCTAAAAAAAAAAAAACACAAAATTCTATTTGCTGTTGACCAGGTGAGTCGGAATTTGAGTGGTTGGGCAGGGGTGGGGGCATGGGTATTCCTAGAGATAAAAGACATAGAATCTAAATGCCTGGTTGAGGTAACACTTTAATGTGATCGTTTTAGTTTAATAAAATTGGGAATCAGGATTCACTTTGCAACAGTCATTTAAACAACCAGAGTTTAAGGATCTCCAAAGAATGATTCAAGGACGTTGGAAGTAAAAGCAAAAAGAGAAACATGATGCAAGAGAACTACACCTCATCACCTTCCAAATCAGAGTGGCTCTGCATACCCAGGACAGCCTTCCACAAAAGGGATGACATCTGAACTGGAACTTTCCTCACAGCATCCCTACTCTCACACTTGCTTCTGTCCTTACACTCAGGCCTGAGTAGCACTCATTCTGCTCAGTCTGGGAGAAGGGGCACAGAAGAATCAGCATGGCCACAACTTCACAGTGAACTCCAATTGACTGAGAGAGAGAAGAAGAGAAGAAAAAGATCAGCAGGCAGTGAGTTTTGTGTCAAAGATAGAGAAAGGCTCATGAAAGTAAGGTTGGGTTGGAAAAGAAAAGAATGAAAAGCTGCCTGGGTGAAGGAAACTAGAAGAAAATGGTGAGTGATTAGAGCTGGGTTGAGTAAAACTCGGTGAGCTACTATGCGGTTATCAAAATTATGTTTTCTAAAGTGAGAATGTTCCAAATATAATGGTGAACTTTAAAAGCACATTATAAGATAGCTTGTAGAATATCATCTGATTTTTATAAATGTGTCTAAACAAATAGAGATCTATATACATGTATAGGGAGTCCCCGGGTGGTACAAATGGTTAACACACTCAGCTGCTAACCAAAAATTTGGAGGTTCGGGTCCACCTAGAGGCACCTTGAAAGAAAGACCTGGTGATCTACTTCCAAAAGTCAGCCCCTGAAAACCTTATGGAGAACCATTCTACACTGCCACACATGGAGTCACCAGGAGTCAGAACTGATGGCAACTGGTTTTTTTACTACTTGTCTAAGCATTATGTTAGATGTATGTGAGAGAGGTGGGGGAGAGACAAAGACCTAGAAGACAGGAAGATGTACAAGAAAAAGGCTAACATGCTTTTTTTCTGTGTGATGGGACAGCGGGTGATTTTCCTCTTTATTATGTTTCTCTATATTTTCCAGTTTTATATAAAATATCCAATAATAATAATTAGTGACAAGAAGCAAGCCTTACTACCTCTTTTTTTCTATATCCTTTCTCCCAGCACTTATCTGAAAGAAATATGTGAGCAAACTTGTACATACCAGTTAAAGAGAAAGAGAAAAACTAACACAAAGCATGTGTAACAACCCTAAAATTGTCTTTACACACCGGATTCCTGATTCCAACCAAGTCAGCTCACGTTTGTTCCCAATTACAATAAGGAAAATAAACATCACGAACCCAGTACCCAGTGCCGTCAAAGTCGATTCCGACTCATAAACATCATGAAAGAGACTATCAAAGTCAGGCTTCTGACAAGGAAACAGAATTCATGAGGGCACGTTTTGCGTTAATTGCTGTCCACCATTAGAAGCCTAGCTTTTTGATTCAGAATAGTCACAGCAGGCCCTGAAAGATTGGCTAATGAGCTGTCCGCTCACTGGCAAGTCCAGCCATTCATCAAGCCCCTGGCTAATCTGAAGGGAGCTCAGGATACCTGCAGCAGTTCAGGTGGAAAATGAAATCTGAGTAGCCTATAAAGGGGAAATGACATACTGCCCAAGCTGAAAACATCTGTTCCTTTGGACCAGATTCATCTAGACTAGTCAAATTGGGCTAAGAAGTTAACAAAATTGAAGGTCTATCATTGCTGGGGTTTGGCAGCTTGCCTTTTCTCCTAGAAAGGCAGAAGGCTCCAATGTCTACCTCAAGTCACGGCCCCCTGCCTCAGAATGACTTTGGAATCAAGTAAATGAGAGTTTAGGGGAATATAAGCTTACTTATTTTTTATATAGAAGATGTAGCATAAGGAAAAGGAATACTGAAAAATAGGACAACTTTGCATGAGGGAGACAAGATGCTGGAACCGGTAATACAGTACAATAATAAGTGATATGAAAAACAATCAAATAAGTGAACAATCCTTTAAGTAGGTTTTAATCTGAATCATCCCAAACAGACGCCAGTTTTAGACTTCAGGGGGTATAAAAGGACACTCGAACTTAGTGGTGTCAGCCAACTGTCATTCTGTCAAGAGTGCAGGCAAATAGTCACTATGTGAAAATCAATACAAGTGGAGAAAGGCTCTCTTGTACATTTATGATAGATAACACAGCCTGGGCATAAGGCATTGAAACAACTAACTTAGGTGAGGCAGCCTGCTTTGGTCAATGATTTTCTAGCCTCGTGGGGAACAGCTTGGAAACCCTGGTAGCGTAGTGGTCGGCAGTTCGAATCCACCAGGTGCTCCTTGGAAACTCTGTGGGGAAGTTCTACCCTGTCCTATAAGGTCGCTATGAGTCGGAGTCGGAATTGATTCGACACCAGTGGGTTTGGTTTGGTTGGTTTTTGGTTTGGGGGAACACTTGCACTGCTAAGACATTTACAGTTCTAGGCACTTGTCAGGGGCCATTTCCCTACATCAAAGAATTAATCCAAAGTGGGTTCCTTGAAAACTCCAGTTATGGTAGTAATAAGAAAGGGTGGAAAAAGCCATCAGTTATGCCATACTAACCACCATAACTGGAAAAGTGGCTCTTGGCCACAAATCTTCCTCTGCTTCTAGAATGGGAGGGCAGCACATAACACTGAAATTAATCTGGCCCTTTTATGGAAGATCCACAAGGAGATGTTTCAGTGAGCAGGTAGATTGACTCTGTTGTTTAACTATAAGGAAACTGAAACACTGAAGCAGTAATGGCTTTTCCACACTTTTAGAAGCCTGTGGGAAAGCCAGGACTAGGTGCTAAAACCAAGTGAGTTTCCTTCTTGTAGTCCAAATCCTTCTCCCCTGGCCTTCTGCTTCCATTAGGCAAACAGGAATCCATTGTGGCTGATGAGCCGATTCCCTAGCAGCCTCGTTTCACTCTTTATGAGGCTGAGAAGGGTGATCTGCAGCCAACAGCTCCTCTGCCCTAGCCTTATGATTTCGTTCATGCCCTCTTCTGCCATCAGGGCACTATGGGATGCAATATCCCAACCAGAGCCTCCTCCCCACGAGGAAGTTGGGCCCAATGGTACAGGCAGCGTCTGCAGACACTGGAGTCTCTGGCAGCACTGGAGGCAGTGAAGCAGGCAGCCCAGCGATAGGAGCCCAGACCCAGAGGACAGCTATGGCCTCGCACAGGCTCTGATACTAATTCAGGGTGACTTTGGACAAACCAGCCAACCCCTCTGTGGCTCAGCCACTCATTTGTAAAACGGGAATAATATCTCCCTTACTGGGCGGTCGGGGAATCAAATAAAATCATGAATATGAAAGTACTTTGAAAAATGTTCACTCATAAAAACAGAACTCTAGAAGGGCCTTAGAGATCATTTAGTGAAGTCCCTTATTATACAGATGGGAAAACAGTCCTGAAGCAGTTAAATGACTTGAACAAAGTCAAACAGAGGCAGAGCTGCTACACAAGCCAAAGCATAATTATTAAAAATTAGTATAGTCTAATGTGGAGCCCTGGTGGTGTAGTGGTTAGGAGCTCAGCTGTTAACCAAAAAGCTGACAGTTTGAATCCACCAGCCACTCCTTGGAAACCCTATGGGGCAGTTCTACTCTGTCCTACAGGGTTGCTATGAGTCGGAATTGACTCGAAGGCAACAGGTTTTGTTTCTTTGGTTTTATAGTCTAATGTGAGTGGAAATATATTAATAACTTGTTTTTCTTTCTTCTCAGGCCAAAAAGGACATGAAAAAAATCAAGGAGGCCACCAATACATAATAAAAATCTTATTGCTATTATATCATAAACATGATAAAATAATATTTTCAATTTTATGGCCACCTTGTAGAAGAACAAAAATAAATCAATAAATTATAAAAATTACCCATAATCCTTCTCTCAAAAAAAATCAGTGTCAATGTTATGGTAAACACTATTTACTATGAGATTATACTCTACATAGTTTTGTAACCAGCTATTTGAATGAGAAGAATTAAAAACACCACCCTCTATTTTCCAGTAAAGTAACATCTATAAAGCACGTTAGTAACTGAAAATGTGAAAGGGTAATAGGACATTGGTTTTTTTGAGAAATGAAATATATCCGTAAAAGCTCCTCATTTATTCTCCATGGACCTAAAGAATATATACAGGCAGGCTCAAGAGTGAGTAAATTTACAAGTGGTCCTCCAATTCTCAAAGGCCATGGACAAATCTGTCCTCCTACTGTTCCATGCCAAGTTGAGATGTGTTCTACCGAAAGCAACAAAATGAGTTACTAGGAAAAGTCTTCTATTGCATTTACAATCCATTTCCAAAGCAATCACTGATGCAGCACCTCCCACCCCAAATAGCAAAACTGAGATTCTGTGATTTTTAATATTCTTCCTTCTCAACTCTCTATACCTCCATCCCTCATCCAAACTAGGGGTCAGTTTGGCGGGAATATACCTTTTATGTTAGTGACATTCTGTGACTCATAGTTTTTAATCCTCACAAATCCTTCCTCTCTGAGTGGGGGATTGTTATACTTACAAATTCCCTTAAATGTAGCCTTAATTATACCATGTTGCCGCATTGGCCTGAGCGCCACCTTGAACAGTAGAAACTCAAAAGTGACCATGTGCCATTGCTTGTTCTCTTTAATACTGAGATGCTGAACTTGGCAGTTCTATATAAATCTTTCAGATCCAATTTGAATAAAGCCAGCTGTGCTGACTAGTTCTGATTTTCAGATACAAACCCACTGGAAACCCAAACGCCATCATTCTACATCTGAACACAGCCTGATTGCCCAAAAAGGAAACCCAAGAAGTCCCAACTGGTTGCTTCCTTTCCTGTCCTTGCCCCAACCTCTAGTTATCTTTCTAAACCAGGGGATTTTGTTAGACTCCATCCTCTTGTCCTGGCCATCCTACCATTTCCTTCTTTTTTTTTTTTTTATTAAAAAGGTCATTTTTCATCATGCCAGAGGCATAGCTGATAGAAGCAAAAGTTCACCATCACCAGCCCTAAAAACATTGTACAAAAGTAGCACCATTACGGGAAGGTTTTTATGGTAATATGCTGACAAGACATTTGACAAAACTTGATAAAAACTCATTCTAGAAATCTATGTGAAAACAAGACTGTGGAATGCATAAACAACGGCCTTAAATGTGGGTGCTCGTTTTATGCTCACCCCCTCACCAACCTCCAGTACAGGTCTGTCCCTTCCCCCAGCTCAGCCAAGCGCCAGGTCTCCTCCCCAACATCTATCTCTGTCCCCACTCTACATTTGTTCCCACAAACCTGAAGTTGACCCTAAATGGTCTAAAATTCAAGTGGTTCAGCTTTAAACAAAGCATGAATTCTCTGAAAATTTTGGAAACAGCCACATCTTGAATAAAGTGAAATGTTCCCATTTTGAGAAAAATTATTTCCAGATTCAGGATTTTACCTGAGTGCTGGTGTGTTAGCATTGATCACGTATCAAAAACTTCAACTACTTAAATCTCTCTTGCTCTTGGTTAGTATGTACTAACACCACTTATATGGGCATCAAATGATTACAATCCACATTTCAGCTATCTTAGGGGTCAGTGTAGGCTTCTGCATGACCTTCTAGCAAAGTGAATACAAAATCACAAATAAAATTTAACAATCTTAAAAAAATCAATTAATTGGCTTATGTATTTTTCCAGGAATAAAAGGAAATGAGAGAAATTATTCTAGGTGAAACTACCTTTGCAGGATTTTATAACCTGAAGTAATTTCATACAAACACAATTAGAATTGTAGCTCAAATCTACCCTTTGCCATCGAGTTGATTCTGACTCATAGTGATCCTATAGGGCAGAGTAGCACTGCCCCATAGGGTTTCCAAGGCTGTAATCTTTACAAAAGTAGACCGCCACATCTTTTTTTCTGCAGAGTGGCTGGTGGGTTCAAACCTCCAACCTTTTGGTTACCAGCTAAGGTGCTTAACCACTGTGCCACCAGGACCCCTTAGCTCAAACCTAGGAACTAAAATTATCATGAAAGTTTAACTATTAGGGAAAACGTTACAGATACATAAAGAGAAAGCATCTTTTGCAGATCCACTGCACGCAACTCAGAAACTTAACCAGCAGCTTTGAACCCTCCAAGATGAGTGTCATCTCAGAGACTTCCAGGGAAGGCACATCTGAGCTGTGGAAAAGTATTCCAGGGCCTAAGTTCCTGAACAATAGCAAGTGACGGTAAAAAAAAAAAAAAAAAAAAACAAGGTAGCAGGGCATGGGGTAGACATATCTTAAGTTATACAACACAAGTTCAGTATCAGAAACCAAGCAGAAGGCTTTCTGCTCACGGACTAAACCACCTAGAATGAGATACTATGAAAATAAATACACATTGTGGCAAGCATGGCTTTTATCTAGAAAAGATACTTTCAAACATAAAATGTAAATAGGCTTTACATTTCTGAAATGGTTTTAAATCCCTTTAAGCTTCTCTAAACCAATCTACATAACTCTTTCAGGTATGTAGAAACTCCAAGACAAGATCAGTCTCACTTGGCTACTTGCTGAGACATTTGTCTGACTATTGCTTATTTTTAATGCTCTACATAACTTCTAGATTTGATATCATATAGTATCCTATCTACTATATTCTGGAAAATTTTATGTTTATCATTTACCCTATAATCTGATTTGTTTATTTTAGAAATTTTGGTGAAAACATTAAAACATGGTACAAAACACATGCCTTCTATTTTTTCTACTTCATTTAAATGGAGTATGGATGGATCATGATTTCTTTTCTCTTTTTATTTTTGTGCAATTTATCCTACAACTAAATGCTCAATAAACTTTATTAATTAACTACTTACAAATTACAAGCACCCCTACAGAGTGCAATCAATAACGCTGATAGTATGAGATGCCTGAAAAACTTAGAATTGGCCTCAAAATAAATAGCAGTGCTCTATAATAAATTTCCTAGAAGAATATAGGCAGAATATCCAGTAACTCCTTTCTTCCAAGAAAATGTCTCCTCAAGATTATTCACTTTAAATCAAAAAGTTCTAAATTGAAAATGTTTACTGTCCTATTAATGGTCACCCTATTAACAAACTGGTCCTAATTGCAACCTAATTCCCCGAACCTCCAAGATGCTGCAGCAAGATCTACGGATGCTAGAACAATATTTCAACATATTCAAAAATAGGCTAAAATGTCCAGGCAAAGGTTTATGCCAGCGCCCTACTCTACCCCTTCGCTTACATAGCTGCTGTCTCAGGCTCATACATTTAGAAAATTAACAACATAACGTCTGTAAGATATACGTAAGCCTGTAAGAAGATTAGGGAAGCTCAGGAAATTAGTGTCCTGAGGGGAGCCATAATAAAAGCCTATTCTGAAAATATCTCAGAACAGACAGGAAGCTTCTGTAAATCACATGCCAACTATATGCAAATGTGCATGATATGGCCTTAGGGAGAATTCTAGAAGAGGCCTCATCACCTGATGCTTCTGTGGTACCTCATTTCACACTATTTAGCTACTAATACCCTTTCATAGACCAATAAAATACATTGACCTTTTAAACCAGATTTTAGTTAAACTTGAGGATACTGTAAGTACCATAATGAGAAAAATCCAAGAGGCCCAAAGTAGTTACATACTTCCTTCTAGAAAAATGTACTATACAATAGAAGAGTTTTACAGGATTCATACCCAAATAATATAAAATACCTATTCAATACTATGTGCCAGGCAGTGTACTAAGTGTCTTACATTTGTCTCATTTATATCGTCCACTCTCAAAACAACCCTACCAGTCACAGACAGGAAACTGTCCGAGGAAACACAGTTTGCAAGGAGCAGAGCCCACAGTCACATCAGTTCTACTGACTCCAGACCCTATGCTCATTACCACAACTCTTTACCAAATTTCACACAAACAACTGGGGAAACAAACTGAAAAAAGAGTCAATTTTCAGGTCTAAAGTCCCTGAGTGGCACAAACAGTCCAAAGGCACCCAGAAGAAGAGTCTGGTGACCTGCTTCTGTAAAGATTACAGCTGGGAAAACCTATGGAGCAGTTCTATTCCGTAACACCTGAGGTCGCCATGAGTCAGAACCAACTAGGTGGCAATGCGTTTCCATTCTAAAATTCTGTTTCTTTTCCTTCCTTTTTTATGGGTAATATCATAGGAAATCAGATAAAAAGTTTTTTTTCCCCCGCCTCATCTTCCTTAATAATATATTAAAAACTAAGAATATGTGAATTCATAATGTCCCTTCAAATCTTTATCTAGATGTGAGGCTAAAGAAAAATGGAACCTGAATAGATCAGAACTCCAGCAAAGGCGGCAGACACCTTTATTCTCCCAGTCAAAGACGTCTACATTTTATTTTTCTGTTCATAAAAATTCATAATTAAAATTGCAAAGAGCAGCCTAATCTGTTCCCTCATTTTAGTGCCTCCATACATCACTGGTTCTGCTGACCTAATAAAAAGAGCTCATCTTTCCCATATCAATGCATGTACAAAATCACTGATTAGCTAGGGTCCATTTTGTGTACAGACTAACGTCGTGTTTAATATATCAACTCCATTAGCTGCTTAATGCCACTTCCACGATTTAACAAAGCAAATTCAAAACGCCATTCAACAAACTTCCTGACAATATCATGGTCCCCAGACTTGATTTCTCTTAACTTATTAATTCTTTTGTATTTTTTAACGACTTTTCAAGTCACTCAGGAAAGTCAGTGGGGGTCAAGAGAAGCCAACAGTACCAAATCTCCTGTTCACTACTTCACATATTTCACAGGTCATTTCATTAGGAATGAACTGAGTGAATGGCAGCAAGTGAAAGGAATCACACCAAGATTCTCCCCGAACATCTAAGAACAGTCTACTGAAATTGCTCTGTTCACTTGATTAGAGGCTGTGGAGTGGATGGGGCAGAGAAAAGGGATGCTTGCCTTCCTCTTTAAGGCTGTGGGCAGAGCAGCACCAGCTTTGTTAATAGCATGCCAAGAGAGTCATTTCTGCTCGTGGGGCCGCTGAAATCCCCAAGAAAGGCACATTGTATGACATGAAGCCAGCTATCACTAAGTGAATTCTAGGGAATAATTAGAAAGCAGGCATTTTGACTTTTAAATATTCTACTGTCTTTAAGTGGTTTAAATAATTCCTAAGCATAAGTGCCGCCAGGGAGAACAGGGTGTCAGTAGCAGAATGGATGTTGTTGCTAACAGCCAACAGCTGGAAAGGGACTGTGACAATGCCCCCTGCTTTGCAGTACCTTCCTTGTACCCTGCACAACTAACTCAGGAGTCTAATAGCACAATATGGGAAATGAGAGCTCATCTATCTACTTGACAGGAGCACTACTGGCATCCCACGTACAAGACTTCCCAGCTCGACCCAGGGCTGAGCTGGATCATGACCTAAAAGAAAGTCTTTCAGGGGTGAGAGGCATTCTGTGGTAATTAATCCTCCAGGAGCACAATCCCCAGTGTCACCTGAACATGGAAGACTAAGTAGGAAATTCCACATTTCTAAATGCTTTGTATAGAGCACACCAAAATGGGGCTACATCACAAGTTCTAGGGGAAAAACTAGTGTTTCTGCCATAATAATCTTCTGGGTGCTTTCACTGAATTTCACCCAAGCTTTTCCACCAAATCAAGACTTCCCTTGCTATATCTTTGCCTGTTGTCCTTTCTATTAAAAGCACTACCGTTCCTATTTGGAGTTTTTTCCCCCAGTCCTAATACCCCATCTATATCTCTTTTTTATTGTTGTTGTTGAGAATACACACAGCAAAACATATACCAATTTAACCGTTTCTAGACGCACAATTCAGTGACACGGATTACATTCTTCAAGTTGTAAAATCATTCTCACCCTCTTTTTTGAGTTGTTCCTCCCTTATTAACATAAACTCACTGCCCCCTGGGTTTCTAGTCAATCTTTCAGGTTGCTGCTGTTAATTTGATCCCATATAGATAGTTCTTAAAAGAGCATAATACTCAAGGAGACATTTTTTACTAGTTTAGCTCAACTATTGTTTGGTTTTAGGATATCAATGAATATTTTTTATTTAAGTTTTAAAGATTATCTTTAAAAGGCAAGAGTTCCAAGGGCTCATTCAGCCCCCATGGCTCCAGAAAATCTGGAGTCCATGAGAATTTGAAATTCTGTATCCATCTTTTAACAGGTCTCTTTGCCTCCTTCTCTTCCATCTGCCCTACACAACACAGTTGTCCCTTGGAATCTGTGGTGGATTGGTTCCAGAACCACCTGCTGATACAAAATAGATGGACGCTCAAGTCCCTTATATAAAACGGCGTAGTATTTGCATATAACCCACGCATATCCTTCCATAAACTTTAAATCATGTCTAGATTACTTATCATGCCTAATACAATGTAAATACTATGTAAATATTGTTTCATCATAATTGAAAACTGGCTCTGGAAGGTAGCCTTTTTCTTCTATGAGTTTCTTGAGCTTTTCTGGGAACAAAGATGCTGCCTGGGCATCAGCCGCTGCTGATTTGCCCATGATCTTGAATTTCTTGAGGCTGTAGCACTTTACAGAGCTAGCCAGCCATCCCTTCCTAGCCTTAAACTCCTTCTCACTCTCCTCAACCCCTCACACTTAGCCTTTGAGGGACTGCTTTGAGCACTTAATTGCTTTCCAGGAGCCATTTTTTCACAGAAACAAAGGGTGCACACAACACAAGTAGTTAATGAATGAGACTCCAGGGAAACACTGCTCAAACAACAAGTGCTGGGGAGTGACAGGATTTGTGAAACGGCAGGAGGCTACAGCAAGGTGCACCTTCACATTACTTCACTGGCGTGGATTCAACGTAGTGCCTGGCACACAGCAAATTCAAGTTTTTCTTTTTATAATTTTTCCCAAATACTTTCGATCTGTAGTTCGGTGAATCCATGGATGTGGAACTCACAGATACAGAAGACTGACTGTACTGCCAGATTAACTTTTCAAAATATGCTTTGATCATATCCCACTCCTACTCAGAAAATGTCAAAAGTCCAACATCTAAACCACTTAGGCTAACTTTATGGACCTCCACAGCATGTACATACGAATCCTTGGCAATAAATTTTCACAGCCTGATGTTTTTTCGATGAGGGATACACTCACTATTATGAATTCTCTAGAGAGTAAGAGACTTCCAGATGAGATGTCATGGGCCGTCTTCAAGGATAAGAAAAGAAAACCACATGTATTACACATCTACTGTGCCCCTCTCACTCCACTAAACTCTTAGACAATCCTTGTTTCATTTTTGTTACCCTGGATTTTAACAAATGAGAAAATTGAGACTTGGTAACTCCCAAGTCATAGTAACAGAGTTAGGATTCAAAACTAGACCTGTTTGACTCCTACATTAAAACAAGTCCAATTATTTTCAGATGCCTTATAGATATGCAAATGGTTGATTTCATACAAAAAGTTCTGGCCACAAACATGTGAGAACACCACTTGAAGGACTGGCATTTGAGGTGTCTCTAAGGGATGGATAAGACCTCAACAGGCAAATGGTAGGTGTGGAGAGACCAGCTTGAGCATGTTTAGAATGACTAAATCTCAGGAAAATGCTTTGAGGTCATGGAAAGAACTAGTATAGTGGGGTAAGAAGACTGGAAGAATGAAACTGTGTTTTGAAGGCCCGGCTGAGGAATTTGAAATTTATCCTGTGGGCAATGGGCAGCTATCAAATAATTTGAAAAAGATGCATGATAGCCAATTTGCTTTTTAGAAACAAAATCATTAAAATATTTAGGAGGATGAGTTCAAGAAGCAAGAGACTGTAACGGAGTGGGACTGGGACTTGTTGGTGGCAGACCATGAACTTTGTCCTGAAGAAGAACTGGCCAAACTCCTAGCCAGGACTGGAGGAGCCCCCACGGGTCCCCACAGGGCTATGCCAGTTCCTTGACCATCCCCCACACAGGGCTCCCTAGCCAGAGCTAGGAAAAGGAAGAAGGAAGTAGAGGAGCTATACTGGGTGACCCATTGACCTTGAATCTTTAAGCACCATGAAATCAGAGCAACTGGAGGGGAGTGCAGGCAGTTGGAGCCATGTGCCTGGAGTGGGGGTGGGGGGCTGGGGGGGAGGGACTTCCCCTGCATCACACAGGGAGAGGGGTTTGCTTTAAAAGGCAGGCAGAAGCTGACTAAACCAACCAGGCTCCAGGTTGATAGGGAAGGCTCTATCAATGAATCTAGAGAAAAGTTGTAGGGAGGACTCAGAAAGAAGATGGAATGGAGATAGATTATTGAGGTGGCACTGAAAAAATCTGGCAACAAATTAGATATGGAGGAGGAGGAAGAGGGAGGAATAAAGACGTTGAGAGGTTTCAAATCTGATTAAGTGGGAGTATAAGAGGGCCACTAAGATGGGGAACAAAAGAGAAATAGAAGGAGGTGAGTGAAAAGGAGGAGAAAAGTTTCTGGAAGATACTCTTTTGAGAAAAAGAAATGGATAGAAATATGTATCTGGAACTCCAGAGAAAGGCCCAAATGACAGACAGGAAAAAAAAGCTTTAACTATACTAGACAAAACTATGGAGTAGGGGAAATAATGTAACAATAATATTTGTTGTTGGCAGGTGCCCTCTAGTCGATTCCGACTCATAGAGACCCCATGTGACAGAGCAGAACTGCTCCATAGGATTTTCTTGGCTTAATCCTACGGAGGCAGATAGCCAAGCCTTTCTCCTGCAGAATGGGTGAGTGGGTTCCAACTGCCAGTCTTCCAGTTAGCAGCCCAGTACTTAACCTTCGCACCACCAGAGTTAATATAAAAATAACAGTCAACACTTATTAATTACCTATTTTCTGGCAGGCACTGTGCGAAACCATATACATACCAATTTATTCCTCAAAACAACCTTGAGAATCAGATACCATTATCACCCTCAGTTTATAGATAAGGAAACTGAAGTTCAGAAATCTTATGTGACTAAGTCAACAAAACATATAAACAGCCCACAGAAAAAGAAATGGAAATGACTTTAAGCTCATGAAAAGTACTCAACCTCACTAAAAATTGAATAAGCGTAAATAATAAAAATAAGATACTACTTTTCATCTAAGAAAAATGTTAATGATCAAAACGTTGGTGAGGATGTGAGGAAATGGCTTCTCATAAACTGTCATTATTGTTAGGTGCTGTCAAGTCATTTCCGACTCATAGCAACCCTACGTACAACAAAAAGAAACACTGCCCAGTCCTGAGCCATCCTCACAATCACTGTTATGCTTGAGCCCATTGTTCCAGCTACTGTGTCAATCCATCCTGTTGAGGGTCTTCCTCTTTTTCACCGACCCTCAACTTTACCAAGCATGATGTTCTTCTCCAGGGACTAATCCCTCCTGATAGCATGTCCAAAGTATGTAAGACGAAGCCTCGCCATCCTTATTTCTAAGGAGCATTCTGGCTCTATTTCTTCCAAGACAGGTTTGTTCATTCTTTTGGCAGTCCCTGGTATATTCAATATTCTTCGCCAACACCATAATTTAAATGCATCAATTGTTCTTTGGTCTTCCTTAATCATTGTCCAGCTTTCGCATGCACATGAGGTGGCTGAAAACACCCATGGGTCGGGTCGGGCGCACCTTAGACTTCTAGGTGAATCTTTGTTTTTTAACACTTTAAAGAGGCCTTTTGCTGCAGGTTTGCCCAATGCAATGTGTTTTTTGATTTCTTGACTGCTGCTTCCATGGACCTTGATAGTGGATCCAAGTGAAATGAAATCCTTGACAACTTCAGTCTTTTCTCTGTGTATCATGATGTTGCTTATTGCTCTAGTTGTTAGGATTTTTGTTTCCTTTTTTTTTTTTTAATTCTGGTTTATTTTTATTGCGCTTTAAGTGAAAGTTTACAAATCAAGTCAATCTCTCATAAAAAAAAACTTATATACACCTTGCTGTATACTCCTAGTTGCTCTCCCCTCAACGAGACAGCATACTCCTCTCTCCATCCTGTATTCCCGTGTCCATTCAGCCAGCTTCTGTCCCCCTCTGCATTCTTATCTCCCCTCCAGACAGGAGCTGCCCACATAGTCTCATATTTCTACTTGAGTCAAGAAGCTCACTCCTCATCACCAGTATCATTTTCCTGTCTTATAGTCCGGTCTAATCCCTGTCTGAAGAATTGGCTTTGGGAATGGTTCCAGTCTTGGACTAAAAGAAGGTCTGGGGACCATGACCTCCAGGATCCTTCTAGTCTCAGTCAGACAATAAAGTCTGGTCTTTTTACAAGAATTTGAGGTCTGCATCCCACTGTTCTCCTGTTCCATCAGGGATTCAGATTTTTGTTTTCTTTATGTTGAGGTGCAATCCATACTGAAAGCTGTGGTCTTTGCCCTTCATCACTAAGTGCTTCAAGTCCTCTTCACTTTCAGCAAGCAAGGTGGTGTCATCTGCATAACGCAGATTGTTAATGAGTCTTCCTCCAATCCTGATGCCATGTTCTTCTTCATAAAGTCTAGCTTCTCGGATTATTTGCTCAGCATACAGACTAATAAGTATGATGAAAGGATACAACCTTGAGGCACATCTTTCCTGACTTTAAACCATGCAGTATTCCCTTGTTCTATTTGAACGACTGCCTCTTGTTCTATGTACAAGTTCCTCATGAGCACAATTAAGTGTTAAAGAATTCCCATTCTTCACAATGTTGTCCATGATTTGTTAAGATCCATAGAGTTGAATACCTTTGCATAATCATTTTATTATGTTTTATCACAGGTAAACATCTTTCTGGTATTCTCTGCTCTCAGCCAGGATCCATCTGACATCAACAATAATATCCTTGGTTTCATGTCCTCTTCTGAATCCAGCTTGAATTTCTACCATAATTTTAAATTTGCATACCGTCCAACCTAACAATTCCACTTCTAAGAATTTGCAGAAGTATATTTACATATGAAAGCATAAATAACTGTAAAAGCATAGTCATTGTAGCACTATTTATATTTTCAAAAGATTAGAAAAAATATATATATAAATGTTCACTTGAGGGCCTAGAAAGATAAACTATGCCACCTGGGTTTCCAAACTACATTTATCATACAAAAAAAAAAAAACACTACATGATTGTAGGGGAAAAAAATGAGGTATATTTATAGGTGCCACTTGGTATTCTCTCCAAGATGTTAAGTAAAGAAGAAGGGAGTTTCAGTGTGTATAATACACTTCCGTTTGTGTTTTAGAAGAGAGATACATATTTCATTTTTTTTAATTTCAGTGGACATGAACTATCTATTAAAAAACACTTACTTTAGCCAAAGGTACATTCGAGGGTTCTTTAGGATATAGTCATAAACATAAATAACCAATTAACCCTGATACATGAAAATCAGTGCCAGGATATCATGTTGAACACATGCAAACACAAATCCATTCATTCTTCTCAGGATTTCAAAATACTTTATCTACTTCTTCATTAGTTATTATCTAGCCTAGTTGCTCATTTTGTTCCTATTTCAGCAATACAGAAAATGATGTGGCCAAAGTCACTATCAAGCCAGGAGTATTGCTAGAGGAGGAATATGGATCTTGAAATTATTCACCCAGGGTCACTCACTTCCCTTTTCTCATTTTAAGTCATTTTTTTCCAGAGGATAGTATGCCATGTCATTTATCCCAAACTGTCCATTCTCAAGAGTCACTTCTCATATATTCTCACCTTCCACCAGCTAAGCAGTTCTAGCAAAATAAGAACACCGTTTTCCCAATGGCCAAACTCTGACTTGACTGGTCTGGTATCACAACACCATAGTAGGCCTCCAAATATTTCAATAGAGTTGTGCAAAAGTGGACATTCATTATTTTTGCGTGATTAATATATTTTATTCTGGTATCACCATCACTAATTTTATTTAGAAGATCACTTCCTCCTTCAGTCTCAAGCTCTGTGGTTTGTGCAGCTATCTCCAACCCCACCCTAAACTCAAGACCTGACTCATCCATGTTCTTCCATCCTCACTGCCACTCTAAGTTCAGAAATGGGCTCACAACCCAAATCAAACCAAATAAAATCAATGTTTTGCTGGGACTATTGAGAAAATGGTACCCTACTTCTGCTGGAATTGTTAAAGTGGTCAGATAAAACTTTGAAGCTGCTGATACCAATCAGGGAATGAAGGTGGGAGTGGAGGAGCTGGACAAAAATGAGGACCAAAATAAATGAAAGCAGAACCAAGAGATTAAAAAGGAGAGTCCTGGTGTTGCTGTTAGAGCACTTGGCTACAGCTGTACCGAAAGATTTACCTCTGGGCTTATCAATTATACGTGCCAATAAATCTCCTTGTTTGCTTAAAAAATGAAGAATTTCTGGGCTAGCAGGCAATTACAAAAGAGAAATGAGTCTATGTAACACCTGTCTCAAATGAGAGATTGAAATGAAGCTGGACAACAAATCAGTAGCCTAGAATGTCCCTTCCAATTTTGACATTCTAACTTAAAAAAAGCCTTTTGACCAAGCAATTCCACTTCTAGCAACTTAACCAAAGCAAATAACACTGCATAAATATGAAATGATACATAAATAAATAATATGGTGAGAAAAAGAGGGAAAGGAAGACAGAAAGACACAAAGATATTCATCTCAGCCTTTCTTTTCTAATAGAAACAAAAAATTGAAAATAATTTAAATGTTCATCAGTAGAGGACTGGAAGAGCAGAGCATAGCAGTTAACACAGTCTTTGGAACCAAACTTTCCCATTTGAATCTCTGATCTATCATTTACTAGCTGTGTGACTTTGAGAAGTTACTTGGCCTCTCTGTGCCTCAGTTTCTTCTAAAAAGTGATGACAATAATAGTACCTATGTCATAAGGTTGTTATTTGGATTAAATGAGTTAATATTTGTAAAGTGCCTGGCACAAAATATAAGTGTTTATTAAATAAATAAATCATGGAATATCCATAGACAGTAATACAGTGTTGTTATTAAAAAGTAACATTAAAAAAAAATGACGTTGATCTATATTTACTGACTTGGCACGGCAAGAATATTACATATAAGTTCTACCAAACACCTTGTAGAATATGATACCATTTGTATTAAGTGGTGCTTGAGTGTAAGTGTAAGTGTGTGTGTGTGTGTGTGTGTGTAATTTTCCTATGCAAATTGTGTTTTCAACGACAAGCATATGCTGTTCTTAGAGTCTTTGGGTGGTGCAAATGGCTAATGCACTCAGCTGCTAATCAAAAGGTTGGAGGTTCGAGTTCACCCAGATGCACACTGGAAGAAAGGGCTGGCAATATACTTCCGAAAAATCAGCTTTTAAAAGCCCTATTGAGCAAAGTTCTACTCTGACACATATGGGGTCACCATGGGTCAGAATCAACTCAAGTGACTGAGATATTGTTCTTATAGTCACCAAAACAATAAAGCTATCTGGGTTTGGGTAAAATTTCAGTGACAGAGATAAGACTATCTTCTTTACACTTGTGATACTATCCCCAAGGTCTCTATAAGGCTTTCCCTTGTCTCCCAGGGTCCTAAATTCTTTTCACTTACCTTTTCCCTCTTTTCTCTTCCTTAGAACCTGGTAGTAGACACACCAAAATCACACAGATTTCATAATGGGATTTTATATCTACTGCCTATCCTTACTCTTTCCCCTTAAATTTTCTCTACCCTCTCCACTTCAATTCAGTACTTATGCCTCCCTGACATCACTGCTTCTTCCGGCCTTGAGGACCCACAGTGGACAAGTTTAATACACTGGAATGGAAGCTAAAGGCATTAATAGGGGCAAGCAGTGCATGTATTTGCATTAATACTTCTAGAAGGAAGAAAATGGCAGGGCCGAACACAATTACACATTTTCCCAAATTAAACTGCAAGTGCAGTTTAACATTTCAAAACTCTGGCACTCAAACTTGTTTCCACTGTTGATGAAACTGTAATTATACTATTGGACAATTTAATTAATTTTGTGTTTTATTGCAGAAGTCAATGATTCTGCCTAAATAGAGTTAAATAAATGGAATATAAATTGGTTTGTCACATCTCCAAGAATTTTTGTGAGGGGTGTTTGGCTTTAATTTGTAAAATCCAGTAAAGTCTCCACATGATAAAATTAATCATCCTTTTTTCATATCACCTCATCTGGAATTCAGGTAAAAAAAAAAAATGAGTAATTTTATGTCTACATTAACCACTTTGCCTACAAAACACTAAAATTCTCAGATAAGCACTAAAGTATTAGACCACAGAGACAACCCAAGAGGTTCACTAAGTTAACTCCTTCTGCTTGAAAAAAAAATCAAAGAAAAATCACAAATAGATCAGAATCAAAAAGCTTCTATATGGTAAAGGGGCAGTTGTATGTAACTATAAGTTTATGGTTAAAAATATCCCCAAGACAATAATCACCTTTTGTATTCGTTTTAAGAAAAGGAGAGTGTCATTTGCTCCTTCTTAACCTTGTCCCAAAATTCCATTTCCATACTAGAATGCATCTTTTCAAATAGTTATGTAAACTGGTCCTTTCTATCAAGATTATTGGTGATGCAGTTAACATGCTCAGTTGCTAACCAAAAGTTTGGAGGTTCAAGTCTACTCACAGACACCTTGGAAAAAAGGTCTGGTGAGCTACTTCTGAAAAATCAACCACTGAAGAAAACCCTGTGGAGCACTGCTCTACTTTGACACACTAGGATTGCCCTGAGTCAGAATCTACTCTACTGCAACTGGTTATATTTGCAATCTTTCACATTTAACACCTACACCACTAAGGTATCACAATCTCTCTCTCTCTCTCTCTCTCATTTGTTGCAAGTTACTCTTTTCAACAACCCTATTAAATAGTTGAGGAGCCCAGGTAGAGCAATGGTTAAGCACTCAGCTAATAACCAAAAGGTTGGTGGTTTGAACCCACCAGCCACTCCACTGAAGAAAAGATCTGGCAATCTGCTCCCTTAAAGATTACAGCCTAGGAAACCCTATGGGGCAGTTCCACTCTGTCCTGTAGGGTTGAATGAGTCAGAATCGACTGGACGGCACACAACAACAACATTAAATAGTTAAGCAAATACCACAATCAAGATTTTATAATCGTCACTCTATAGATAAGAAAACTGAGATTTGGAAAAGTTGAATGAATTTGAGAACAGTTTAGCGTAGGGGAAATACTGCAGGCTTGAAATCAGGAATCCAGGATTCTATTCCCAGTTCTTCCTGTAACTACCTAAATTAGACACTTCTTCATTCTTTGGCTTATTTTCCTTAGCAATAAGATGAGGAGCTAGTGTAAATTAGCTCTAACGTGCTTTTCAGCTCTAAATTTGAAGCCTTGTCCAAGACTGGGAGAATCAGTATTAGGATTGTTGTTACTCTCCTTCAAAAAACCAAAGCAAACCCATTGCTGTCAAGTCAATTCCAACTCATACAGAGGCTAAAGGACAGAGTAGGACTTGCTCCATAGGGCTTCCAAGGAGCGGCTGGTGGATCTGAGCTGCCGACCTTTTGGTTACAGCTGTAGCTCTTAAACCACTCTTGTTAGCTACTATCAAGTCAGCTCAACTCATGGCAAACCCATGCACAATAGAACAAAACACTGCTGGTCCTGTGCCATTCCCATGATGGAACATTAGGATACAGGTCTTCTATCCCTCATCTGTTCATCTCTCCATTACTCAAACCAATAAACCCTTAAGTAAAAGCTCCTCCATGTCTCCTTGCAGCACCTTTGTTCATCATTTCACACCAGCACAATTCTATAGATGTCTAAGACACAGAACAAAAGCAGAATACTTGCAACCACATTAGACCTGAACTGCATTAACACCACTACACCACTATCCTATTTTTGTGGGTCAGCACTTATTTTCATAAATTTTCTTAAATATACAAATTCCAATTAAAACAGGTCTTGATTAAAAAAAAACAATGAGGATTATATAATTACAAACTGCTCTGGGAACCTGGCTCTGGCATTTGACAAGCTGTCGGACCTTACATAAGTCAGTGAATCACTATAGGCCTTGTTCTTTCATTACACCATCAGAGAATTCGTCTGAATAATTTCCAAATTTCTTACAGCTTTAGAAAACATTTTTTAATTATATTAATCAGTAGCAACTAAAATGACAGAAATGTCTACCTTGAAAGAAACACATACACACATACACAGGAAGAGAAAATAGCTTGTATCTAGTCTTTGCCAGAAGGCTAAGAAGCAAGGGATGAATATGCAAGTACTTTATGTGGACTCTTACTGAGCCCTCCATCCAAGGAGAATGCCAAGGAAATATGAGTATGAACAATGGCAAGAGTGCCAGGAGCTATGAGACCTAATGGACCAATGAAATTGGCTTACCTGTTTTTTCAGGCTCCTTTCAACTGTTTTCAAAAAACTAGGCAAGAATTAGGGCAATGGAAAGCATCCTATCAAGGAAAAAAATGGTGTGTGACTAGACCCTCAGTTTTTCAACTAACTGTGTTAAGGATGTGGGCTTCCAGGCTGAGCTGTCACTGCCACCATGACTCTTTGCTGTGGAGCTTTACAAACTTTTTCTCCATCCGTGTACCAATTTTAACTCAGCATAGACCAGCCATAGATTGCATTTCTGGATTGTTCCTCTCCCTCCCTCTCCCCCCACCCCTCTTCCAAGTTTAGAAAGAAGCTCTGGAACTGCTTGAGGAAATTAAACTACTTGGACCAGAGAAGTGGAGACTTGTTTCCAATTGCATTTGCATCAGTTGCCTGCTCTTGTAATATGGCGGCTCAGCAAAGAACATTTCTCTAATGCCACCAGTAATTAAGTGGAAAGCAAAGACGTAATGCCTCTTCCACAGCTAAAGTGTCTTAAAACCCGTTTTAAAATGTGAAGAACCTATTGTTCCCACACCGTGTTTTAAAAACCCATCTGTTGAGCATAAATATTCCATTGAGCTTTGTGGAAATAAGAGATTCTCAGTTTTAGACGTGCGATTCAGTGTCTAGAAGTATACCTAACAGCAGTGTGCTATTGTTTTGACATTTTGAAAACATAATATGTTAGCTTCTAAGAATTGAAGTTTTTAATTGGGCAGTAGTGGGGATGCAGAGTTAGAAACCCTGGCAAAGAAATAAGTTGAAATTACAATTCAAGAGCAAAACTTCCCTTTCATCAAGCTGGACCTTACAAGTGAGTAGATACAAAAGAGCAACATGGCTTAAATTATAAATCTCATAAAATCAAAAATTTATTTCCTTTTGCAACTAATTTAATACATCTTTATAGAGTTGGATGCAGAAAGTTACGAGCAATAAAAAAAGTTGACTACTTTTGTTTTAGTTTGATTTTTCTGCCCAAAATCAAATAGACCATAAAAAAGTTGCATTTTTCAAGCCTGTCGAATACCTCTTCCACCATGAGACACTGACCCCTGGTATGTCATGTCTGGCCTGGAAGAGAAGCAGATGTCATTCCAATAAGACCTCTGTTTCCTTGACCGTGCAAGTCCATTCATCATTTCTGTCACATGCTGAGCACACACAGCCACTTGGACCAGACTCAAGGTCCCAGAGCCTCTGTGAATTCTAAAGAGATGGGCAGATTATTTTATGAAATTGCTCAAACTACAGCAACCTTGGAATCAAGCAATATTGATGAGCAATTACAACATTCATTCATTACTTATTATTCCCAATCCAGGGACCAATGAGTTAGTCAACCAGCCATTACTGGGAGGAGTCAAAATTCTTTATTTCCCTTACAAATGTGTTTTTAGGTAAAATCTCCCTTAGTCAATATATTATCCTTTCACCCTTATGTAGATTGGTGACCCAGAGGGAGAGAAGGTAGTAAAACTGTGTGAATGAAATCCTGTGGATTTTAACTTCTACACCTGGCAATATGGAAGTCAATAAACTTGAGTTTTACTCCAATTATTACCAGGAGTTGACCCAGGTAAGACATTTAACTATCCTGTGCCTCAGCTTTACCACTTATAAAATGACTTTCACACCTAGCTTCACCAGCCCCCTTCTCATTTCAGAGCACAGGTTACATCCAGAATAAAAAAAATAGTTCCTAGTAATGTTATGAGAAAGGCATGTACCTTTCCAAAGAATTTTTTTCTTTCTTTCTTTCTGTAAGGGCCAGCAAATAAATGACTGGCAAAGAACTAGCCCTTAGGACTCATGGAAAGAAAGTCCTGCCACCTCACATATGGTTTGAACAAATGACAAGCACACCAATGTGCACTGTCACAAGCAACTTAATATTTTATAGGTTAGTGCCTTCCGGCAGCATCTGACATTGAATATTGGCCCAAACCCTTTTGGAAGATGCAACAAAGAGTGGATGATAATAAGCAGCAGGCAATTTCCTACCAACTTGTGCTCACAAATGACTTGTGAATGTTAAAATTCCAGGCCTGGAACATTGCACAAATTCTGATCCTTTCCGGGAAGCACCATTCTCTCTGGACAGTCATGGCAACCCAAGCCACAAGGCTGTGCAGATGGTGTACAGAAAGAGGGAAGTCTGTTCTCATTGTGAGCTGAAATGCCCTGGCTTGGAGATAAAGCTTTACCTTTCACCCTTCTGCTAAAGCTGTAACAGCCCTGATTTCCAGTAAAAGATCCCTCATTTCCTTTTTCAAAGGCACCACAAAGGAAAAAAAGGGCCAGAGATTACTCACCAAGACACAATGCAGAGTACATCAATTTTCTTCATGCATAGAGTATTATGCCAGTTGGTTAAAGTCTCGGGATTACTCTTTTAAAGTGGCCACAAGTTGATCTTTAATTTAAGGAACCTAGAGCCAATTCATTTTCTTTTCAGCCCTATACCACAGTTCTGCAAACACAGTTTTAGTCTTCTTTTACTAAAGTTACATGTAGGAAAACTACCTATACAGTTTGTGGAATAATTGGTTGATTTATGTGAGATCCTGTGAAAAGTAATGGCATTCCATAGTTGCAAGGTTACCTCTGATAATTTAAGACACAAATATCTGGCCCTTCTGGTCACATTTTACTCCACAGTACTTGACCACTAAAAGGATAAACTCAGTAGCTTAAGTTAGACTTTTAGACTCTAGTAAAAAAAAAAAAAAAAATGCCCTTGTTTTTTGCATTTACTACAGAAGACAGACTTCTATACAAACTTTTTATATCTCTGCTTCTTGTCTCCAAATCACAACTCACCATGAGCACATAAATACAGTGGGTCCTTGGAAAGAGCCACCCCAGGAATAGAGAAATTCATAATTTACACAAAGCTATGTATTTTTTTTTTTTTTTTATGTATTGTCCGACGGGAATGTGAACTTGGGTTTCAATATTGGGACTTCAGTGTAGACTGATTGCTAGAAAAATGACTCAGTCTTTCTACCTTTACCATGAACCAGCAGTGTTCCTTTCTCCAGAGCCAAGTTTTCCTTTTCCACTTGTTCATAATTTTGAATATATCATAAATAGTGAGAGGAGGGGATCAGCAAGAGGGGCTAGTGACCCCAACACATATCATCAGAGGATCTCCAATATCCTTTTCTATGAGTGGCCCTAATTCTACCACTTCCCTAGTCATTACAAGCCAAATAAGGGAAAGAACCAGGAATTGTGTTTAAGGGGAAGCATGGTACACAATGCAGAAGAGAAATGTTTTGTACCAGCCCTTGTGGTAGTTAAAATTGCTTGTCCCCTTTAAACTCTAAACATCTAAGACATAGAAAATCAAATACTGTTATTTCAGCCATGTTACAGAGAGCACTGGCAATCTTCCAGGTCCCAAAGACAGTTCTCTACCTTATACTTTCAAAATTCAGCAAACTTTTTAAAAATCATTATGCGTAAAGCTATGTTAGAAGAATCATTCACTTTTGGAATTCAATAGTGTGAATATCATTACAGTCCAGAGCAACTAAAACTAAAAAAAATTTTTTTTTTAATTTTTGTTTTTACAACCTACAAAATTCAGATATTTATCAGCTAAGGCAATTTAATAAATAAAACTTTGACTTTTCTTAAAGCAATGATTCTTTGCAACTCTTGATTAAGATCATATTTTTCCATTTACTCATTTAAAAAAAAAAAAACCCCACTGCAAAATGTCATGGTTGGGATAAACAGCCATCTTCGAAGGCAAAAGTGAAGCCTAAGTAGTTACACATGCTATGGCATTTTTGTTTGTTTGCTTGTTTGTTTTCTGGTATCTTTTCTGCTGATTAATATCTTTAGAATCATTTTCAGATGTTGAGTGACTAAGATGGCATGTCAACTGTTCAGCTCATTGGAGAGGGTAATATTCTTGTAATCATGGTTCTAAATACAGAATAGGTGCAGATACTGAATAAGGGTTTTGTTTCACTCTTGCTTTCTTCTCCTTCCCTCCTCTCTCCTTCCACCTTACTTTATTTCAGCTGCTCCCTGTTACCTCTTAATTCTACAGAAAGAAAAAAACATCTTTGAAAAGAAACCTGATGCTTCCTATCTTTTAATCCATTTTCCAGGTTGCAGTGAAGTTTCTGAAGAGTTACCATATTAACTCTGTCCTTGCCAGGGGCCTGCACAAATTAGATCCCTGCGGCACAATTCTTGCTGAGATTTTCCCGGAAAATCAAACTAGCATACATACTCATCCCCTGAACTGTAAGAAGAAACATTGATAATTCCTGCCATGGAGGACCCAGCTAATTTTTACCTGTGCATTTGTGGAGTGGCTCTACCATCAATCCCTCCTTCTCCCAGCTCCTTCCCACCCATCCCCCACTAATCTCTTTAATGTTACCAGGTACCAATATCTATAATCCCAAGAATTTGGAAAAACTAAGACTTGTCTATGGGGTACCTACTAGAAAAAAGGCCAAGCATTTGAACAGGGTCATGGACAATGCTTTCTTCTCTTCTGGCTCACCACTCACTTAAATGGCTTGAATTCCACACCATGAGTAACCCCTGAAATGCGGTGTGGATGCTCAACCTGTTAAAGCAATAGCATCATTTACATTTATAGGAGCCCTAAAAAAGTGAGACATAAAACAGGGTGGAGAATCAAGAGGTATCAACAAGGCTACAGCCTATCAAGAATCAAGATAGTAAGGGAGAAAAAATGTTTTTAAGGCATCTAATTAAACCAATGAAAAATGGGAACAGGGAGAATATTTGCTAGGCCCACAGAAGCAGCTGCCTGAAGTTTCATCAGAGTGAGTCAGCAACACATTTAGAGAAACAGTGTATCAACAAGAAGGGATGGGTTTGTCAGCATAGAAAACTGGGATGGAGAAAACAAGCCAAGATGATGGAGGCTCAGGATTCTCAGGGAGAGAAAGATACTTCCAGGAAAATGGAACTTTCAGCTCTACTTTGGGTTCCTCATGGCCTCTTTTGAAATAACCTCAGGTTTCCCTCCTCTTTTTCCATATATATACATATATATACACCAACCAACTTTTGGTTACTAACTGGACTTTCCACAGCCACCATATTAAAAAAGGAAGGAGTTCTGTATAGTGTTTCAAATATTATTCTAACAGGAAAAGGGTATTACCAAAACATCAAAATGGTGTTTGGTTAGAGTGAATATATCTCTGAATGTCTGTTAACTCTAGAAGCACTGACAAATTCAGTTTCCGGGCCCTGGACCAATGCAATTTCACCAGGCTGATGCTGCCCTGCAGGGCCTCTGGGTGACTACTCGGTCTTCTCCTAGCAGTCTTGCCTATGACTGTGTGTTGCCCAATTTTCATTCAAAAATCTTACTGGATTTTTATAGAAAAGGGTATGGGGTACACCCCATGAGGCAGATCATAGTGAGCAGACCACAGTCCATGGGGACTGTGAAAGCCTAGTAGGAAAGAGAGCACGAAAGAGAGAAAGGAATATTCTTCTTGCCTATTCAACAATCTTTCCCATAATCAACTTTCTCAGTCAGCCATCTGAACATTGGGTCATAAGTAAGATGACCATAGAATTTATCACCCAAATCAGAATACTTTTGAAAATAAGAAAGGCACTTTTGATAACTGCACCAGGACAAAAAGTATAAAACAGGACCGTCCCAGGTAAACAGGGATGTATTGTCAACTTAGTCAGATGGCCTTGGTCACTAAATTGTCATCACACAACTATTCAGAAAGAGGACTAACACTCTTTACTATCAAAAATAAAAATAAAAAATGACAAGCTTTGAAACAGTGATCTTGAATCATTATTCATTAAAAAAAAATACTCTTCCAAAGACAGAAACACTTAGGATGACATTGGTTCATTCATCTTCTCAAAATAATATACTCAGTTCAAGGCTGGTAAGAAAAAGAAACTCCTACTGCTGCTGATAAAGCCATCTGTGCTTCCAAAATGGCCAACAAGTACCTCTAGAGGAAGCAATCAAAAGTCAGCAACCATCAAAATCATGACAATTAAACAAAACAATCTATTAGGGTCCAACAGAATTCGAAGATTATAGAACAATATCGTTAATACCACATGCAAGTAAAATTCTGTTGAAGATATTTTAAGAACAGTTGCAGCAATACACTGACAGGGAACTGCCAGAAATTCAAACTGGATTCAGGAGAGGACATGGAACGAGGAATATCATTGTTGATGTCAGATGGATCTTGGCTGGAACTGGAGAATGTCAGAAAGATGTTTATCTCTGTTTTATTGACAAAAGCATTCAAGTGTGTGGGTCATAAAAAATTATGGATAACATAGCAAAGAACGAGAATTCCAGAACACTTAACTGTGTTCATGTGGAACCTGTACATAGACCAAGAGGCAGTAATGGAACAGAACAAGGGGATACTGTGTGATTTAAGGTCAAGAAAGGTGTGCATCAGGGTTGTATCCTTTCACCATACTTAATTTCTATGCTGAGAAAATAATCCGAGAAGCTGGACTACATGAAGAAGAATGTGGCATCAGTTTTAAAGGAAGACTCATTAGCAACCTGGAATATGCAGATGACACAATCTTGCTTGCTGAAAGTGAAGAGGACTTTGAAGCGCTTACTGTGGAAGATCAAAGACATCAGCCTTCAGTATGGATTACACCTCAACATAAGGAAAACCAAAATCTTCACAACTGGGCCAATAAGTAACATCATGATAAATGAAGAAAAGATTAAAATTGTCAAGAATTTCATTTCACTTGGATCCACAATCAATGCCCATGGAAGCAGCAATCAAGAAATCAAACAACATACTGCATTGGGCAAATCTGCTGCAAAAGACCTCTTCAAAGTGTTAAAAAGCAAAGATGTCACTTTAAGGACTAAAGTGTGCCTGACCCAAGCCATGGTATTTTCAATCTGCTCATATGCATGTGAAAGCTGAACAATGAATAAGGAAGACCAAAGAAGAATGGACACCTTTGAATTAAGGTGTTGGTGAAGAATACAGAATGTACCATGGACTGCCAGAAGAATGGACAAATCTGTCTTAGGAGTAGTACAGCCAGAATGCTCCTTAGAAGCAAGGTTAGTGAAACTTCATCTCACACAGTTCAGAGATGTTATCAGGAAGGATCAGTCCCTGGAGAAGGACATCATGCTTGGTAAAGTAGACGGTCGGCGAAAGAGGAAGACCCTCGGAGAGATGGATTGACACAGTGGCTACAATGGGCTCAAGCATAACAACAATTGTGAGGATGGCGCAAGACTGGGCAGTGTTTCATTCTGTTTTACAATAAATGGAGCTGTCAAAGACAGGAGCAGTTTTTACTCTTTAACTCCGTTGGCTGCACTCTGCTACAAGGGTTCCCAAACTTCATTTTCTGACTAATCCTCAAGGAAAATAATAAGCAAAAGGCACATGGATGATAACTGGAAAAAGCTACAGCCCTCGAAATATTTCAAAAGCTCATTCTTCTCTCATTGCAGATTTTCAGCTGGACTGCTTTTATAACTAAGAAAATGCATTCTGGGAAGATTTGGCATTTTTAAAAGTTCAGAGTTGATAGCACACATTCTATAAATAAATCTACAATGAAGTGCTAAAACGTTTATTTCTGATTTCTTATTTCACAAACTAGGAACTAGGTATAAAAATATTGGATCATAAAATGCTTAAAAAGTAGATTACCAGAAACTAATAGAACACATTATTATCTATTGAGCCAATGATGGGTCAAATGGCATTTTGAATTCTTGCAGAGAATATGAATATGACCTTCATGTATACCACTTACAGAAAGCAATTTTATTTACATTTTTAAATCCACATAAAGATGAAAGATGATACTGCTGCAAAATGAAACATTTAATTTTTTGCCCCAAGGCATAACTAAGGTTTCTCAAGGTCAAGTGTAGGACATGACTGAAATGAAGCTAGACTCTTCCCTGCCACATCCCCCCCATCTCTCGCCAGAAACTTCTACTTTGGACAGCAGGTTCTGGGATCTACGTTTACTCCTCAGACACAGAAAAAGTCCTAATCCAACATAGGCTAATGTTATAAAATATACAATCGGCATTCTTCTACTTTATTTTTAAATCACACATCCAGAATGTAATGGAAACTCTTCTGGTAAACCGGCTGAATGTTTGAGTCTATTTTGACTATCAAGTATTAAGATTTTTTTTCAGGTTTCTTAGTTTGCACCACTCTGTAAAAGAATGTGGATTTGCATCTCCCTTTTATATCTGATAAGCTGTCAGCAAGACAGAACTTATGAGATAAATGCCATGGGAAAAACTAGAGTTTATACCTCATACATGTGGTTACCTCTTACAAATAAACTCCTCTCTCCTCTTCGCACCTCCTCCTGCCCAGACATGGCAAGTAACTCACAAACATGTGTGTCATTTGTTAGGAAGGATACAGATGCGAGGAATCATTATAAACCCCATCAAAGATGACTGTGAGGGCATTGCTTTATGCCCTGTTCTCACTTATTACCTTACCCTGAGGCCCAGGGATCATTTTTCATATCGGTCAGGTCAATAGATGCAGACTTCCTAAAGAGATTGTGTCCCAAAAGCCATCAGCAGAAGCTGGAGTCACAATCTTCAGTATCAAACCTGCATTTGTCAACCTCGTATTCCCATTTGATGGGGAGCCCCTCAAAAGCAAGAACTGCATCTAATAAAA
The DNA here is from genome assembly GCF_030014295.1 of Loxodonta africana. NCBI lineage: Eukaryota > Metazoa > Chordata > Mammalia > Proboscidea > Elephantidae > Loxodonta > Loxodonta africana. The sequence continues at coordinate 68,828,110 of NC_087349.1, read as the reverse complement.
CTACAGTAGTGCCAACAGTAATTTTATGCATATTCTAATTGCCCAAACAAGGTCCACTCAGAGGAGGAAAAAAAAAAGAATTATTTTTTAAAGTGGAACACAACATAGTTATTTCTTTCAAACACTCAAAAAATGAGATGAATTCTTCTTCCCCTCCATTATGTGCACACATCCCAATGCAAGCACGTGCACATGTACACACACACACTCACATTCACGTAATATGGTGTAGTGATTAAAAGCACTAGTTCAAAAATAAAACTGCCTGGGCTAGAATCATGTCACCTTGCACCAGATACTTAATGCCTCAACTTCTTTATCTATAAAATGGGATATTATTAATGGCATCACTAGGATGGACATACAAATACACTGATATTAATGATATTAATAGTACCATACTGATAGTAATAGCACTTGTTTATCTCACAGGTTGGTTGAAAGAACTAAATGAGAAACTCCATGGCCAAGTCCTGCTTGGCTCAGGGTGTAAATGGGAAGGTAGAATATTTTATCTTTTGTAATCATCCCCACACCTTCCCCACTCTCATGTCAAATCCAAAACAGAAAATAGTGTTTCTTTATAGGAGCTTTCCTTGGGTACCCAGGCCAATGCCTTGGAAGGGCCCACTACAACCAGGAATATGGAGGCCTACAGGAGATGTTTTGAGCAGTAAATGAGAGGGGTGCTGTGCCTCTCATCCCACCAAACTATTTCATCTAGTACTTCTGCCACATCTAGGCACTCATCTAGAATGAACTTCAACAGGGAAACCAGCCTGTGTACCCTGGCCAAAGGTCCCTGGACTTGAAAACCCAGAAGGCTAAAAATTTTGATTATACTATGCGTAAATTTTATGATAATTTCAAGTATTAAAAGAAAAGCAATTAAAATCAAATACTGCTCACAAATTAATCAATATTTAAAACCGGGTATTAATAAATGTCCATAGTATCTGCCATCTGAAGCTAAAACAACAGAGATTCTCCTCTCAGTTAGGCAATCTGTTCATTGGGTCTGTGAATGAATCGTTTCTTCATTTCCATAAACAATTAGCTCATTGCTGTAGAAACAGCCATGTTTTTCTGGCTTTAATAGAAATGGTTACTACCCACATTAAATGTATGTGGCTTTCTGGGCAGCATTGGGCAACGGTACATCTACCAACCAGCTGCAAGAAGGAAACAAAAGATAGGATGGCCTTAGGGTAGAATTAACCCTTGTGTATCATCCATTAAGGGCCATGCTGGGAGCACATGGGAACCTGGTCCAGACACCTTTCTCTCTAAAGGATAACAAAACTTTGTTTCTCTTTATTAGCTCACAGCTGCCTTGTGCCAGACACTTTCTGAGCTCTTTATAACACATTAACTCAGCAACTCTACAGGGTAAGAGGCATCATTAGTTCCACTTTACAGATAAGGAAATTGAGGGTCTGAGAGGTTAAAAGTTTCCCAAGGCCTCACAATTAAGAATATACCGTTCTTGTCCCCTCTTTTCTCCTAACCAGACTTTTTTCAATGCTGCTTGTCCCTTAGGGAATAAAGTGAGGAATCTGAGAGAGAATTCCTGGAAAGACTGAAAAAGGGCCTGTTTTCTCCTGTGACCAGGTCCTTACTTGAGCCAAGAGGTCTCCCACTTTCTCTTCATCATTCCGTTTTTACTATGAATTCAATGTTGACTCGTGCACAGGTGCAATGATGTTATCCTCCTGGCTGGGAGCTGGGTGGTATAGTCTTTGGCAGGGTGTCAGTCATCCTTTAAGCATGTGGATTTGCCTTTCAAGCCTCTCACTCTTCCCACCATTTATTCAAGGAATACCAGAAAGAAAAAAAAATCAGTCAATGTAGGAAATGTGCAAATGCATCTGGCCACACATAAATTAGAGTCATTGTAATTGTGAAGGATTTCAGTCAAGAATGCAAGGCAGGATTAAACATCTCAGGCCAAATCATTCACTTTGCATGCTTCCGCACTTCAGAACATCTATTCAGAGCCACAGATCCAAAAGTGGTAGCTCAGCTCATCGGAATTAACGCCAGATCTACACTAGTTTGATAATGGCTAGAGGCTGTGTCTGCTTCTTTTCTGCAGCTGTTCATAATTCTGACTTGTTAGACCAAAAGAAATAATATTGAAAATCTAACATGAGGTACTCATCATTCAAATATATATTTCTTGTGAAAGAAGCAAAAACTCTGCCATGTTCTGCGAAATCTCCACATCAATTGCAATTAACTTGCACATCAAGACCAGAGAAATATTACACATGAATAACTTTCTTTCATATGCAATAGTTTGCATCTTTCTCTGCATTTAATTCTGAAAAACAATAAATGGAGGTGAACTGGTACAAGGAACTTTATTACAAATGACTAGAAAAGATCTGTGAGTGATGGTATTTGATGTTTTCAATTTCAGAGACTATGCAAACAGCCCTGTTACCAACACCACAGCTGCACCAACAACAAATCACAACTTACAATTCTGCAAATAGATTTTAGAATTAAACATGGGATCAGTTATAGCATTTCCATTGAGAACTGCGCATACAAAAAGTGTAACGAGTATCATACAATCCAATCCATACTTCTAAGACTTTTTTCATCAAATATTGGACAGAATCAGAAATATAAGTAGCCAGCTGGTAAGTCAGGGCATTACTTCTTATTTAAAGGAAATACTAACACACTTGTGCAGTGGCCATTTTTGCAAGGAAAAAAAAATAGTATGACTTCTCTAGATAATCTGGGAGTGAAGTGAGTAAAAAAATAACAGGTTTTGAAAATGTCAACATAGTTTTTAACATTGCATATTTCTCAACCCAATAAGGCAAAAGAAAAATGCTACATTCCCCAATAAAAATGCACAGTAAGGAAAAAGAAATTCATGTTTGGGTTTATGGCATTTCTTAGAGATCTGTAAATCAAGTAGCAGAATAAATGAGAAAATGAGTTTTTAATGTATGTTTGGAGGAAGAAGAAGAAAGGACCCCCGATTTTTCCAAATTTTGCTTAACATTTATGGAAAACAGGGAGAGGTTTGTTTTTAATAATTTAACTACATTCATAAAGTCTCATTTTTATGAAGTTCAGTGCTAAAATTAAAACTGGATCCATTTTATCCACTTATTTACTCAGGAATATATATAAAATACGGACAGCATATAGCGCCAAGGAATATATTGTTGATCATTTTAAACAAAACAATGAAGCAATGTTGAAGTTTTTCTTCCCTTCCTACCTTCCTTTCCTCCTTCCTTCTTTCCTTTCTTTCTCACTTATGACTTCTTAGTGACCCATAGATCTCTTTGTAATCTAGTAAGTCAATAAATGCATCTTTCCTAAAATTTTGATTATGTTCTTAAATATTACCTAGGAATATTGCAGTCAGTTTCAAAGCTGGTCAAGTGCATAAAAGAAGAGACAACCTTATGATTAGCAAATCGGCACACAAAGATGGACTATAAATTTCCATTACATTGTCAAACTCACTTAAAACAATCAAATATTTCACCAAACCATTTACAACCATTGATTGCACACCAAACCTGGCTTTATATTCTTCCTATTTTAAATAGCGGCAATATTTTACAAGGACTTCAAACAGTAAGAGATTGTGAATGTAAAGCAGTCCATTAATTTTATATAAGCTGTTTTATATACCTGTGGGCCTCTAATAACATTCAGCTACAAGGTTACAAGGAGAGGAATCATTTTCTAACGTTCAGTTGCAGAGACTGAAGTATATACACATGATTAAAATCCCAGTTATCAAGCCACTAGTTCCTCTTTACCAAAATTTTTCATTTTATAGTTGAAAATACTAACACAAACAGCACAGCAGTGCCAGGTGAGGTACCAGAGCCCCATCAAGGAAATGGTATTGCCAAGCCCAGGTTAGAATTTATTTGAAAGTCAACAATTTTTTAAGACAAAATAATTCCCCACAAGCATTTCCCATGGAATCTTGCAAAGAGGTAGATGTATAGTTGTATATTCAGTTTTGTTTTGCTGTGAGTGTGTGTGTGTTTATTTAGTGTGCGAATGAGAAAAACTCTTCTAAATCAGGAAATTTTCTCCTAGCCTTTCTAGCATAATTTTTCTAGTAATAACCCTATCTTAGAAAAGAAAAGCTGTGCATCTTTCCTTTTAGTCTGTGATTTTTAATTTTATTAAAATTCCTGCCAGTTTGCAGCATGGTGTCTTTGTGTTGGCACTAGAATGCCTCATTTCTCTGTGTGTAATTGTGGAAGCTAGGGGCAAGGGGAAGTAGAAAAATGTAAGGCCCTGCTGCTATTTCCAGCTAGCTCTTTCTGCTCAGCTTCCTGCATCATACTGCAACTTTATTGTGCTAAGCCTACACTTCCTCTGAGTGGTTAGCCTGGCCTTTTATTCCTCTAAGTTAGTACTATCTAATAAATGTCTTTTTCACTTTATTGGGATCTCTCCTAAAACGCATGTCTGTGGGGCCTGGTCTCACAGAGATAGTCCTTTAGTCTAGAGAAAAAGTAAATTAAAAGGACATTTCTGTTAATATCAAAGTAAGCTTATTACTTCAATATAAGCACTTCCTTAATTTTCCTTTCTCAGCATGCTACACACATATAAATAAAACGGCTCTCCATTGGGTGTATGTTACCTATATCTCACAGAATTTAGTTACAAAGCCCTAAAAATGAAGATGGTGGGAAAAAACGGTGCCGGTAGATCACACTGTCTTGGTATCGCGCTCGTTGGCTGACGCCTTTGACCAAGGCGAGGAAACAAAGGCGCTCAGGTAACTGCAATACACCATGAAAAGTTAGGCTCCAAAGAAAAAAAAAATCTCAGCAGTGGGGGGAAAGGGTCTATCATACTACTTCAATGCCCTGGAAGCCCACAATTTCAATTTTGTTCTCATTAATGTTATAATTATGATAATTTTTCTGCAATGAAGGAGAAGGTGTTAGGTTTTGTTTGTTGTTTTTTTTTTTTTTTAAGTTCCACATCTTTTCTGCTGCGATTCACAGGCTATGGTAAGGGAGGGACAGTTCCAGATGAACGCCAGGCACCCACAAATACAAATAAACACACACACCCCTCTCAATTGATTATAAGGGCTATGACACTGCAGGGAATAGTGAAGCCATCTGCAGAGGATTACACGTTTCACCCTAGCAGCTGCCCACCAGGGGCGTCAGGTAACTTCGGAGAGTAAGAAAGACTGCACCATGGTGTATGGACTGCGGAAGGGAGGGAATATGGGAAAACGCTGTGCAATCCAGTCATCAGGACCCTGGATAGTTCAGTGACTTCTGGTGGCTGGAGGTGAGGCCCTTCACCAGTCCCGGAAAACCTTAGCAGACTAGCCCGCAGGCAAAAGTCCGGAATCTCGCCGGGAGTAGGAAGAAGGATGATCTCGTGAGGGCCTTCGAGAACACCCGGAAGGCGTTGCGCCAAAACCTGCCAAAACCTTCCCCTCTCATCCAATCCCGGATCCCTCTTCGCCTCCAAATTGGTTCTCTTCTGGCAGGCTTGCCTTTCTCAGAGCTGGCTTCTCCTACTGTTGACGGAGCACTACCCGCTAGTTCTCGGCTCCTCGAGTACCAGGGGGATTTGCAGAATCCTGGGGTTCTGAAAGGATTGAGTCCTACGCTAAAGCAAGAGAGATGGACAGAACTTCCCAGCCACCTTTCGCCTTTGACACCGAGAACCTCTAGCGCCAACACTCGGTACTCTTCTGCGTATTTCTGGCCCAAATCACGAGTGTGAGCGCCACCGCGGAGGAACTGCGCACAATTTAAGTGACCGCAGTGTCCTCTTTAGGCGCGCAAGAAGCCCCCGAGGGAGTGTGCCACGGAAGCCCAAGCAAGGGGCTGGCGGGAGAGGGGGCGGAGGACAGGGCAATGCTTGTGTGAATGTGTCTGTTTTGTTTGGGGTTTTCTTTGTTTTGTTTTGTTTGGGGGGGGTTGGTAGGTAAATAGAAGAAGCATCACCCCGCCACCCCAATCCTGGACCTAATGATGATAAATTCCACGCTGCATCGGACCTCATGCCTGGAGAGCCTAACCAGGGAAAATAATGAGGCTGCCTCCCCATTCGTCTGCATTAAAGGCGAGTCAGGCACTTTCGATAGCAAATATATTGATTCCCTTGCACGGCCCGAGGTTTGTCTTGCTCCCCGTGAATAATTACTGCTCTTTTAGAAATTCATAATAATTAGGACTCCCCTGCCCGCCCCCCCCCCCACACACACCGCGGGTGCGGCCTTTTAAAGGTGTTGTATGGCACTGGGATTTTTTTTTTTTTTTAGGCACTGGGTTTAGGTGACTCCAGCCCTTGTTCTCGGCAAGTGGGAGATAAAGATAGGAATCTCTTTTCCTGCTTGCTTTTTTTCTTGAAAGTTCGTTCCCCCTCTCTGTGCCTCAGTTTCTCATCTGTCAAATGAAGTTTTTACACTGTTAAAGACACTTCCAGCTCTACATTACATGATTGACGTTTCTATATTTTTTAGGCGGGGGGGGGAGTAGATTTAACCAGCTGCATGAATGAGTGGACGCACGGGAGGAGAAGGTGAAGGAAGGTAGGATTCGCTTCGTCCCTGGATAAACGCTGTGGTAATCACGTGACGCCACAACTACAGAGGGGACTGGGGCGGGGGTTAGGATGCAAATAAGAGGCTCCGACAGCAGGACATACTGGAGACCAGGCGAACGGAGCTTGGTGCTCCCGAATGATTAGGAGAGACCGGTCGTTACTGGCTCCCCTTGGCTGTGAGGAGGCGTTTGCGGAAACCGAGAGCTCTAACACAACTTCAAAAGGGACCAAGCCCACGCAGCGGCGGGGGAGGCAGAGCCTGCAGCCGGCGCCAGGCGGGGCGGAGCCTGTGGCGCTGTCCGTAGTTCTGAAGAACCGCTCTGCAGGCCCAGGCTTTTCCCCCGCCCGCCGCCGCCGCCTTCAGCCTCGGTGTCTGTGGCCTCCCTACGGAGAGCTGCTGCTGTCCAGCCTGCTGCCCAGGAGCGGCAGAGCTGCGAGGTTCCGCAGCATCGAGGAAAAGTTCCTCAGAAGCAACGCTTTGGTGTGAGTGCTTGTGGTACTCGTCCGTACGCGAGAGGGCTGCGCCTGTTTTCATAGATCGATGAGGACTGCGCAAGGTCACCTGAGGCTAAACGTAGACAATGCCAATAAAGCGGGGCGTCGTGAGCGGCGTCCCACAGGCCGCAGCCCCTACTGGGCAACTTCCTCAGGCCCTGAACACTCCGCGGTTTCCGCCAGAGGAGTGGGTTTCCGCGTCGAGAGCGTGAATCCTACGTCCCAGGAAGTTTCTTGCTCCTAATTGCAGACGACGTGAAAACCGTCTGTGTAAGAAGGACGACCCCTCCCCTCTGAGGGGCGCCTGGGCGCCCCGAGCGCCCCTCGCCGCCGCTGCCTCAGGTCCTCCCCGTCAGAATCCATTAGGGCCCTGGGGTGATGGGTGAGGCACGGCGGAAGGCAGGTTCGGCAAAGAGACGCAAAGCCCCCGCAAGCCAGTTTCTAAGGAAACACTCGATTTTTCTAAGCAGCAATTTGTCTTATTGTGAGAGAAAGAAACAGCACAGAAAGGCCTCCCGGTTTTCCATTCTCATGCAGATGAGGCGCTGCGCTCAGCCTGCGGTCTGCGTGTCACCCCTCCCCACCGTATTTCCGGCTTGAACGAGTAAAATCCTCTCATTAATTTAAAGGAAGAAGGGGCGGGGGAAGCTCTGCCAGAGCAGCGGCCGGCGAGGCACGTGCTGCGCTCCATGTGCTCGGTTGATCCCGCCGCGCGAACCACCCCAACGCCCCCGCTCTGGTCGCCATCTCATTCTCCTTGACCCTGAGCCCCTGACTAGACGCTGAGGGAACTTTCTATCCTAAAGGGCACCTGAGTAAGAGAATACTCTCAACCCCACCCCCTTCCAGCCCCCAGCGACCTAGTAAATAAAATATACCAGGGAAAGCTGTTTACAGAAGCGGTAATTAGGTTCTCAGCCCGCAGCAGAGAAGCGGCGCGCTCAGTCAAAGTTTAAACAACAGCCAGCAACCCGCTGACGGCAAACTTACAGCAAACGCGCTTTTGGGCGTGCGGAGGGGCATGAAGAAGCCGCCAATATACATCATCTCAATAAAAAGCCGTTGTTGGAAAGCTTACATAGTAATTGAGACAGGCGCTCTTTTCTGATCTAGGTTGGCATTTCCTCATCTCGAGCTGACAGAGCCAACTCAGGAAATTGCTGGTAATATTCATCTGGGGAGCACTTTCATTAAACGTAATTCATTCGACTTTCACAATAAATTGAGTGACATCCTTACAGCGGAACCTTTTTATCCTTGATTAAGTGCTTGCCAAGCTTTGGTTTCCCACTTTATTGTCACATTTCTTCAAGCGGAGTCGTCAACATGCCAATCGACAGTAGAAAAATGCGAGCGCCGCGTTTACTAAGTTGGGGGTGGGGGTGGGGGCGGGGGTGTTAGTGCTGACATGGAGAAAAAGAGCTGGTCCCGGGCTTGACTAGCGGATAAATCACTACCGCAACTTCCTGCAAACACGCGTCGGGACAAGACAAATGTTACCGACAAAAATGCAGGCGGCGGGAGGAGAAGCGGAGCTGGAGGCGGGGGGGGGCAAAGAGCTGAGTCTCCTTGCGACCCGACGACGCCACGAAGCCGCTGACCCGACCGCCTTCCGCCGGCCCACGCGCCCGCCCCCTTTTATTAATTAAAATGGCGAGGACTGCTAAGGTCTTAAAACGAGATTTGAAGCTCCTAGAGGACGTGGTTGCCCTAAGGGAACTTTCCTGAATAGAATCAAAGCTATGCACTTTGTTTCTTAAAAAATCAGAAAGATTAAACACTTCCTAACTCCCCACTGGAGAGCAAGCGAACTTCGAGAACTTCTTTCCGCTTTCCTTATGCCGGGAGGAGCGCAAGAAAAGAGTGCTTCCCCATACCTGGGATTCCCTTTTGACCCTTAATACCCACGCTGCGCCAGCTGAATTCATTGCTCTTCAGACCCCGGGATTCCAAGCGAATCTGGACAAGCATCTCGGCATTTCAGGACTGGGAGAAATGGGGAAAGCATCACTTTGCCAATGCGTGGCCCCTTCTCTCCAACCGGCCTCACTCCACTTCCCACCCCTTATAAAATTAAAGAAGCCCAAGACAGAAAATTGCTTTTTTGAAAAAGCAATACCCAAATGCTTTCATCACACAAATGCCCTTTTGAAAATATTGTCGACGGTGGTTATTACCCAGACAATGCTGTCAATTTCTATAGTCTGCAGAAAATGTTCCCTCAGATAAAAAAGTAGGACATTGGGCACCTATCTCAAAAAAAAAAAAATCAACCAATCTCCCCGCCACCCGGTATATTTTTCACCCAGACAACACCTTCATTAAGGGGGAAATAGCTGTCAACAATTCAAAGCCAAATAGAAATCAACTTCGAATGTATTTTCCGGGAAAATACAGCTCATAAAGAGTTGGGGCAATTCAGGTTCTCGCCTTCTAATACTGATGACAGTTTCCCTCAAGCTATCACTAGAAGGCCCCAGGCCACAATTTTCCTCCTTGAAATAGGGCAGAAGGGCGACCTACCCAAATGCTTCCAACCACCCCAAGAGGGGGGTGAGTGCTTTCCTGGTCAATGGTGAGTTGAATGTTTCAGGAAAATGGCCAGAAATGTAGCAACTTCTCCTTCCCACAGAGCTCTGGAAGACATCTTGGGACTGAAGAGTTCTGTGCTGTGCCCCTGGGGCGTCCTCCAAAAATCTACGTATAATCCTATATCAGAATGGCTGGTCTGGGATAGAAAAGTCAGGAAATTCTGTTGATTCAGTGAGATGGGGGAACCTTTAGTGCTGCCTCCAAAAACTGGCCTTAATAAAGAACACTTATTAGCCACTGTGAGGTAGTTAATGTGTTTTTCTTTTCAGGTATAAACTCAAACTGATTAAAATTTTCAGTGGTCAGCTGGTTTAATTTTCAAAGGATGAAAAGTACCCATACCTGAGTCCAAAGCATAGGCACTGATGGACTCTCGCTCTGCTATTCCCACCACTTCCTTATACCTTAACAGCTACAGTTTGTGGAATTCACTCAAACGGTCAGCTTCTGACAGTGCAAAGGTAGTGTTTCTGTGGATGTATGAATCACTCTTTAATCTCTCATTAAAATGATTGGTTTGGAATTCACATTTTAAGGACACCCTAAATTTGAGAGAATAGATGGTACAAAATGTCATTTAAGGACAAGATTTAGAAAGAATTCTCATTTCTCATCCACTTTGGTTAAAAAGGAGCCCTGGTGGCACAGTGGCTAAGAACTCCGCTGCTAACCAAAAGGTCAGCAGTTCAAATTCACAAGTTGCTCTTTGGAAACCCTATGGGGCAGTTTTACTCTGTCCTATAGAGTCACTATGAGTCAGAATCAACTCGATGACAATAGGTTTTTTTGGTTTTGGTTTAAAAAGCTACTAGACTACTATTTTAATTCCTATCAGAAGAACTGGCCAGACCTAAATTGGGAGGGTTAGAGGCCTTCTCTCATCAGAATAGTGCTGTGGACGAGTAACTGACCACAATGACACCATTCAAACTCTTGTCAAGATTCTCTGGACTCAATTTCTGAGTAGCCTGTCCATTGAAAAGCCCAGGAAGTGCTCTTTAGACTCCTCTGCTCTGAGAATCGCTACTGGTGAGCTCACAAAGAAGACTCCCTGGCCTTCCAGAAGATGCTTTCCCTGTGCTGAAGCCTGTCCTTCAGCTCGATGTGCTTGAGAATAACTCAAGTTAGGACCCCATTCTCCAGATCCAGAAAATACATTTCCATAGTTTATTCAGGGTGTGCTTCAATTCAGTCAAAATGCTATCATCCTATTTCCCCATTATATCATACTGCAAATATCCTAGAATCAGGCCAGAACTGTCAGAAGAATAAAGATTGCAGGGTGTTTTTATTTTTAACAAGCATTGTTAAGCCATCAGTTCCTCTCCTACTGAATTCAGATTTTAAATTTACAATACACAACACTGATTAATTAGGAGATTTCCTTGCCTTTATTTTTTAAAAAATGGCTTCCCACCCTCTCAACATTTATGGCTGGAATTAACTCTGTGGTGATTTTTGAGTATTCTAGCTAATATGCCCCAGAAGACAACTTTGAGGACACATTTCTAACTAACTTCCCACTGCAGAATGAAAATAAGCTCCTAGTTTTTGAACTATGACAGACCCGTCTCTCAATAAACACTGAGACTCAAAATCCTCAGGCTAGAACATGCATTCAAAGAACCCTTTGCCAAGAAACATAGTTTAAGAACATTTACCCAAACAGAAGCAGGAAATTATAGCTGAGATAGAGAGGGAGCATTAATCTTTTGGATAAAGAGTTGTTTTCATAAAAAATCCTTCCCAAATTTGGCAGTGTTTTAAGGTATTTATTTCTCTAGAAGCAAAAGCATAAATATTTCTGTATAAGTATACCTAAACAAACCTTATGCCCTGGGCATAATGTGGCAATTACTCCTTGGGAAACATAACTGGGATTCCGGGGGCTTAAAGGAAAAGGCGCTCTGAGGTATCAGCTAGGAGGCCAGGCATAAATACAGAGAGTGCTCTAGTTATTTAACCCGTGGTGTGAGTTCGTAAAGACAAAAAAAAAAAAAAAAAAATCACTCATTAAACTCCTTCCCTGGTCTATGGCAATTTGAGGGGGTAAATATAAAACAATGGTTTGCCACCTCTGCCCTCTTGGAGTATAACTTGAAGCAGTTCCTGACAACCTGTATGCATCTATTGCAGGTTCTTGTAAAGGGCTGGAATGTTCCCAGGGGAAGCTACAAATTAATGATCAATTCAGTTCATGTACCTGATGGTTAGTGAAATAGATGCAGAAAGAAACCTTGACCATTTCTTCGTCTGTCTTAGAGCTTTAATCAAGACTTTGCTTCTTTACAAGACTAAAACCACCCTTACACCACTGCCCAGTTAATTCATCCTTTTAAATTCATTTCCATAGTAAAAGTCAGCATGCTGCTCCTCCAGGAAAACAGCTCAGGATTCTGATGGCAAATAGTTTGGGATTACAATCCCTGGAAATACTGCTTTGGGTCGTGGCCACCCGCCTTTTGTCTTTGTGGTGGCTGTGGTTTCTAATCCCCGATACACTAAACTTTAGATCGAAGGGAAAAAATCGGACTTCTAAATCACCTTCTCTATTTTATTGTTCACATTTCCTATTGTTTTGAGTGAAATTGGGAAAACTGTCTCCTTTCTTTGTATTGCCAAAAGGCATTCAGGTAATGAAGTCTGTAACTAAACGGTAATTGAATCAGCATAATTTGCACACTGAATGGTTTTCAAATGCTCCCAGTTTACAATTAAAGGAGAATTAATGGGCTTGTTGTTGGGAACGCAGAGCATTAGAATAAATCCAGCACTGTTGTTGTAATGAGTGGAAAACGGTTTAACTGCCAACAAACACATTTAAAATTTAACACAACGTATTGATTTCACTTCTGCTTTTGATAGATTATTTTCCAGACTATCGAAATAATTGCTCCAAGCAATAAACTGCATCACAGCCGCGAGTCTTTGCCGTGTGTGAGCACGGCCCAAAGGACGTAAGATCAGTCCTGAGGTTCAGGTCCTGCGTAAAGGTATGCAGAGAAGAGGGACAGGATGGTCAAGGGAATCGTTAACAAACATTCCCTTTCTGCCGTTTTCAGTTTCCGCTCCCCCGCCCCAGCAATTCTCAATAAACAATTTCAGTTATTTCCTCGGCCAAACTTTCTGCCCTGTGTCTCTGGCTCTTAATGTCAGCGGATCTACTGGACACAGGTGGCGGCGACTGAAAATGGGGAATTGGAAGGACACTTTTTGCATTCCGTCTGCGTTCCAGCCGGGGAAGCCATAGACTTCGGTGACACAGTCAGAAAGGCAGTATTTTGTTTCGGCTGCCTCGACTTTCACCTGTTTACCCCAAGGTGTCCTGTGGGCGAGGAGACTGACGCGCAGCGCCCTCTGGCGTCTGCGGTTACCACGGTCAGGCGATAAAGATGCAAAGACAGGCAACATTGAAGCCGAAACCCGTTAAATACACACATACACCCACACACATTCACACATACATACACACACCACCCACTCACACACACAGAGTCCACACAGCTCGCAGCCCTGCATTTATATGCACCAGGGCAACAGCTGGAAAACGCTTTCAGTTCCAAGGACCGCGATACGTTTGCTTTCAGGCTTGTGGGTTCTGAAGCCCTTGGGATTGAGGGACCTTACAGCTTCCATCCCCTTGCGTTTATCCGCCCAAAAAGGGAGTCCATGCCGCCCCAGCGCTCCTCGCCCGGAGACAAAACAGTCGCAGGTCTCGGTGCGCTCCCACGGCCCAGGGGTGAGCTGTGAGGTTTGGGGCACTAGGAGCAACCTCACCAGCAGGGCCCAAGTGTCCCTGGACTTCCTTACAGCCAGACCCTAGAATTCGCACTCTCCTCCTTGACTCGGCGCGGTGCCCACAGCTCCTGAGCCACCGCCACCACAACAAAGTGCTTCGCCCCGGAGCTCAAGTCCAAGAGTGTGCAAAGTCTACACCCCCGAAAATTCCGCTCCCCGAGGAGATGGACGTAGGTTTTGCTCAGGCTTCTCTCCCTGGAGTCACGGCCTGTTCAGTCCCTAACAAGGGGTTCGGCACTGGAACCGGGGTTCGGTTCTTTGGTGGAAAGGAGAGGTTCAGAGAAGAGGGAGGAGGAGCCACTACTTGTTTCTCGAAGTGTTGAGGACCCAACTCTGACAGCTTGCTGTGCTTTCATCTGGTCGTTAAACTTATCCTGTCTGAACCCTACAACTCGAGTAAAGTTACCTGCCCTTATTCATGTGCCACATCTCCAAATTGGGGGAGTGAGTGGGCGGATTCCCTTTCAAAGTCACAGACCGGGGCAGACCCGCGAGCCAACGCCCCCATTTCCCGTCTTTTAAACTCCGTGAACTACTGAGAGTTCCTTGTCTCCCACCCTTTCTCTCTGCTCTCTCCCCACTAAGCGTCCCCTACTCTTTCCTCGGTTTCTGGGTGTCTGGGATGCCCTTGAATCACGCTCAGGAGACTGGAGACTGGAGCAGGAAATGGGTTGGGAACCCTCGAAAATCCCACAGGAATCCTGAGACCAGCTTGGCAAAGTTGTTCCAACACTGTAGTTAAGAACGCCGCTCTCGCCGAACTGGCGGCCTCACCCTCCTCCCGCGCGCCCCCAGTTGCCTCGCCTCCCGGCCCGGATGGGATTGCTGGGGTGCCCGACCGGCCGCGACTTACCAAGTAGACGGTGGGCTGCAAGAGGAGAAGCACGTACCAGCACGCAGCCTGCATCCTCCCGCGTCTCAAACTTCCTCGGCGGTGCCTTCGCTGAGTCTTTGTTCCTTCAAAACCATAGATCCACCTGACATCCACTTTACAGAGCAAGGTGCGCTCTCAGCAGCCTAGATACAAATGAAATTAGACATCCCATGACCACGCGGGCAAGGTTAGGCTTCGCGACCAAGCAGGGACTGGGGGTCGTGGCGGGGTGGGGTGGACCAAAACACCCGGGAGGGGGATAGGAGAAAATCGAAAAGCGAGTAAATCCAGCGCCTGGAACAAGCGAGCGCTCGGTTCGCGGGCGGGAAGGTGAGTGCCTCCTTGCACCCTGTGCTCCTTGAGTGAGAGAGTTCCCGGGCGGCGGAGGCAGGCGGCGGCAGGACGCACAGAGCAGCGTGCAGGCTGATTCCGAGCCCGAGCGCCTCTGGCAGCAAGACCTGCCCTGGTGTCTGATGGCCCGGCGGCTCGGACTAAAGGCGGCGGCGGGTTCTTCGCCAGCCTTGGCAGTGCTCACACACGTACACACCAGCAGAGAAAGACGGAGAAAGAGAGGAAGGGATTGAGCGAGGGGGGCGCGGGGAGAAAGGGTTAGGTAGAGTTGACCAGGATTAGGCGCTGGGTTTCTCCACACGTTCAGTGCGGTGGGGGTGGGGAAAGGCAATGCAATTTGCATACGGGAAAGCAGGGCTCAGTTTACCCATTCCAGCCTCCTGAACACACGCATACACACAGACATCTCTGACACTACTTTTTTTCGAGACAAGGGGCATATCCAGACGCTAACTTCGAGAGTGGAAGCCTGCCCTGCTGTATGAGGGTCACCTGCCAGGCGCGCTCTGCCCCCCCCACCAGTGCCCCTCCCCGCCGCCCCTTCCTCGCGCCTAACCACCCCGCTCCAAGGTGTCCCCTTCAGGACACTGGGTGAAGGCCACATACCGCACAGGATTCGGGGCGAATCCGCTCTGGGCAGGCTCCATGGAGGACCTACTCGGGCCTGGCGTCTCCGGCGCCCCGGACGTGCCCTCTCTGGCGCTTGGTCTCCATGCTCCTGCGCGGACGGGTCCGGCTGCCTTGTCCAGCTTCGTCCGAATCGTCGTTCCCCGGCCCGGGTCTTGCTTAGGATTGGTTCCGCGGGAGCCTAGGCTTGGCACAGTTGGATTCACAGTGCAGGAAACTTACGAGGCAAAAGAAGAAGAGGGAAGTAGAGAAGGAAAGAGAAGAAGAGAGAAAGGGATGGAGAGAGGGAGGGAAAGAGCGAACGCGCCCGGCTGCTGCGCCGGACAGACTGGGACTGCCAGAGCTGGCACTGGGACAAGCAGTCCAGGGCTCCCTGCTTCCCGCGGCTGCCAGAGGATGGTGGCGATGACTTAGACTTAGGGGGAGGAGACTGGGCAAGTCTTCGGGACTTAAACTTCAGAGATAGGATACTGGTTTTCCCGGAAGAAAAAAGCCACCCGGCAGTGGCGGGCAGTCCGAGGTTCCTCTGGAGGGTTAGGGTCGCGAGAGCCGGGAGGCTGCGGGAGCACAGAGCAGCCCAGCAGCCTTTCCAGAGCCGAGTCGCGAGCGCTGTCCGTGATCTTGCCTCGCCTCCGGGGGACGCTCTGGAGTTAGCTGGGATTCGGGGCGCAGCTGTGGTGGTGGGTTCTCCTTAGGGTCGTGGCTTGGCACGCCAACCTTTCCGACAGGGGCAATTACATTGGCACGCGGAAGAACTGTTCCTGAAAGACTAATGCCCGGTGTACATAGATTCCGCTCTCAGGCTCTCCTCGGGTCGTGCCCACAAGAAGTGGCTCCTCCGGTGTTTCTGGTGGCCAAAAAGCCCCCTCCCGGGGGGATGTGGAGAGGACCGCGGAGGCCAGGGGAGTGGAGGGAAGGCGCATTGGGCGTGGACGAGAGCCGCAGAGTGCTGGGCGCCCCCGCCCGCCTCAGGCGCGAACGCCGGGCGCAGCTGACCTGTGGCTGCCCGGCCGTAGGCTGGGGCGCAGCGGGCGGCCAGCCATTCGGCGCGCGGCAGCCAACAGGACTGGGCGACCTTGCGCGCTCAGCTTCTGGTTGCCTGCAGGGCCTAGCGCGAGGGGGGCGGGGGAGGGGCGGTGGTACCTGGAGCCCTGGTCACCTCTCTGGCTCCCCACACTTCCTACTCAACCTGCGTCTCCTAGGCTTGGCCTCTCTGCTCTGCCTCGTGCTGTGTGTCTGTCTCTGTTTCTTTCATTCTCAATCTCCCTTTTGCTGTTTCTGCCTCAGTTTCTCTCTTCTGTCTCCCCTCTCTCTTCTTTTCTCTCTTCTCTTCTCCCTCTTTGCCTCCTTCCTTTCTCTGCCTTGTGGTACAAACCTGTGTAGCTCAGGATCTTTCTGCCCCACTCTGCCTCCCTCTAACTTGTATGTCTCTGTCAGGATTTTTGGCTATCTCTGTTTCTGTATCTCTGCCCCGCCCCCGTCATCCCCCCTCAAACCCTGTCCTTTCCTTCTCTTCAGCCTCTCCTGCACACAACCCTCAGGCCCGCTTGGCCCGGATCCAGTGAGATCCAGAGCCAGGCCCTACTGGGTCGGCGGGGCCGAGAGCGCCTCCTGGGCGTGCCCGGGCTTGGGCCACAAGTCAAAGAGCGGCGGAGGGCATTTCTCCCCCGCACCTCCCTCCTCCCATTACCTCTCCAAGCCTGCTCTTCGTCAGAGCCTGGGCTGGAGTGATTCACACTGCAGGATGACATTTCGAGATTAATCTGTAAGAATTGGGTTGAAATGTATCTCAGGAGTCTAAATTAGTGGCATCCAAATAGAATCATAATTTTTAATGAGTCTTGGGTATTTCTTTCCTCAAGTCTGTCTTTTGGACACCTCACGCAGGGCTCTAAGTATTCTGCTCTAGCAGGGCAGGCCCAGACCCAATGTGAATTCAAGAAAAGAGGCCCCGGGGCAGCCTGTCTGAGTGGCCCTGGGGGTGGCTGGTCACTTCCCCAACCACTGCGGTGCCAATCATCAGAACCGTCTTCTCCTAGAGCAGATGCTAGAGGAGCCCCGCGGAGACCTGCACCTGGAATCAGATCCCCAAAAGCCTCCAGTTTAGATCCCCACTGTAGGACATACCAGCGGGCACTTTGAGGCCTACAGGCTTCCTTCCAGTTAAAAATAGCTCTTTAAAGAGCAACCTTCTAGAATCTCACAAGTTGTTCTCCCCTGCTGTGACCTCTTGGAATTCATTGGAGGCATATTCAGAGTAAGGCAGTGAAGCACACCTTCTAATTGGAACTCTGTTAAGTCACTTTGGGGGAAAAAATAATAATTATATATATGTGTATATCTGGCATACTGACAGTGTTATCTAGGTTTCATTTTTACTTATCAGGTTTTTCATGCTCAAAAACTTTAAAGAAGAAAAATAAAAGTCTTAGAAGCACCCATATCTGAGGCTGAAGGGTCAAAGTTAAGGCAAGGGAAGCTCTGTTTGATTCCACCCTCTAGGATTCAGGAAACGATGGGGAAATTGACCCCCACATTTACAGGAGTTTCCAGGCCCTTCCAGGCTGGAGTATGGAGCTGGAGTGAGAATTGCCTGCCTCTACCCGGAATTAAAAAAACAAAACAAAACAAAAACACTGAGTCCAGTGGATTCCCACTCATAGTGACCCCACAGGGTTTCCAAGGCTGCCAATCTTCACGGAAGCAGACTGCCAGCCACATCCTTCTCCTGCAGAGTGGCTGGTGGGTTCAAACCATCGACCTTTTGGTTAGCAGCCAAGTGCTTTATCCACTGCTCCACCAGGGCTTCTTGCTACCCAGAATACCCATGCACAGTGCTGTCAGCGCTGAACTTCTGCTTGACCTCTGGAGAAAGGAGCAAGAATCAAGACAGCTTTGGGATATACCAAGTTCTTTTCTAAATCTTACTTCAAAAGTATTCTGGCTCTGGTGCCATTTAGCCTTAAAAAAATTACTGCTTGTGAAATAGAAAGCCCATCAAGGACCTTAAAATCTCTTTCTGAATGGGACTGATTATTTAAGAAAAGCACCACAGGTACCCAGTGATGGGAACTGGCCCGACACTTTGTTCTATGACACAGGGCACCAAAGAGCTTTTTATGTTAATGACCTGAGACCCTCTGCCCAGACATTCAACTCTTACTGGATGGTACTTGCCCAGGGATATAAAACAGCAGTGGATTGTCATTTTTTTGTGTCTTAGCAGGAGTCTTCATTTCCTGTACTACTCAATCAGAAAAGAATGCTAAGCCACCAAGTAACACTGAAAAACTTAGTGTTTTTGTCAAACCGCTCTAATTTTAATGACTGAATTTGGGGGAAGGGGAGGCGGGTAGGTAAGTTCTTTCCTATCATTTGTTTGATAATAATAATAATAAGCCTATAAATAATAGGAACATGATTCACATACATTCTTCTGCTTGAAGTATTACCCTATTGTCAAATGTACTCTTAGAATACATCAATGATGGGTTTCACCAGGGCTGGAACAACAGGGTAACTATCCTTAAGGAGACTAGTATCCATCCATACCAGTATTTTTAGATTTTACTCATTCTGAGAATCATTTTAGAAATCACCCTATAAGTTCTGTGTGACACAATTTAATACACACACAAAGTGAGCATGAATAGAACCACTGTAAAGCATAACCCTCTGCCCCTGGCTTTTCCCCTAGTCTGCCTGGTCCAGTCTGAGATGAACAGTATAAAGCCATAATATATACTTGCCTCCAAGAAACATATCATTTAAAGGAATTTCCTGACATTAAAAGGAAACAGCAATATGAAACAATTTTCCTTATAATTAGAACCAGAAGAAATTAAAATAAGAATTCATCTGAAATATACTGATAATTCTGTTAACTATAATTAGATATTTTGGTTGGCTTGGTTTGGTTTATTCTTTCTCTTTTAGGATGGGGAGGGAGGGCAAGGGGTGAAAGTCTGAACTATCTTGGGCTGGGGCGGGAAACCATGTTGGTGTAGTGGTTAAGAGCTACAGCTGCTCCAAAAGGTTGGCAGTTCAAATCCACCAGGTGCTCCTTGGAAATTCTATGGGGGAGTTCTACTCTGTCATATAGGGTCACTATGAGTTGGAATCAACTCGATGGCAACAGGTCTGGGTTTTTTGTTTGTTTGTTTGTTTTGTTTTTTTGGTTTGAGGAGGGGAGAGAGAGAAATTGAAATTAGCTTTGGAGTCTACAAAACTCTGTCCTAAGATGAACCTGTCTTAAAATGCATGAATATCACCATATTTTTGCCCAAAATTCAAGTAAAAACAGAAAGCTGTTGTTTTGAAGCACCCAGCTGTGTTCTTGCTTAAGCTTCAGGCCAGATCACATCACTTGGTACATAGGGCTACATTGTACCTCTTTTTTCTTATCAGTGCCAAAAACCCTCTAAAGCACATTGATTCTCCTGTCCTGACCCCAGTCCGAGCTGGTATTCAAATGTTGTGTGGCCTTGGACAAGTGCCTGAAGACTCCCCTGGCCTCAGTACCTCTTCTATGTAACGAGAAAGTAGAGCTAGGTGATGCCTGAGTGCCTTTTAATTCTAAAAGCCTTTTATTCTACTTTTATATGATTAAATGTAAAGTCATTTCTGCTTTAAAACACTTACCTACATCATGAGTAGCAACTGTATAGTTCATCACAATTTTCTGTGCACTTCAAAGATTTTAAATCAAGTGTGAGTGTGTGCTTGAGCCAAAGCTTTTTTTGTGCATTTATTCCTTGTCCCACTCTTATAACCTTTCTTTTAGGTCAAGGGTTGACTCTATTTTATTAATCATATCACTTTTTCATATAAATTGTTCTGCACGTGTGTTTAATGTCATTGATTTATGAGAGTCTGTACTCAGAGCGGCATCCTTATCATACTTACAAATATTTGTTATAGGAGACCAAAAGCCATTTCCACTACTTTTGCAGAATTCTTAAATGTCACTCAGGACAACTAAGAAACCCTCTGGTTCCTCCACATCCCCAAGATATTTTTCCATTTTGTGGAAAGAAGGAAGTATCACTTGTAAAGTGATTTTTACCAGCCTAGAGTATTTGGTATTTAATGTAGTAAATGTAGTAGAGCTTGGTTAATAACGATAAGGCATCTATGCTAAATTACCTTTATAAGAATGCTTTAATAACAAAATCACTGGACTAGAGAGAAAAAAAAATAGCTGTCAAGCTCTGGAATAAAAAAATAAATAAAGGGGATCAAAAAGCTTTATGTAGAAGGCATTTTCTTTTTTAGAGGTAATTTATATGCTCAGTCTTTGTATCCATATTTCATTTGTTCAGCTAGATGAGGACAGAGGGTTCTCAAAGGTAGGGTAGTTTTAATTATACTCACAAACTTTAAAAAGAAAATGAGCACAATAAAAGAAACTGAAGAAAGCCAGCATTAAAAAAGCAGTTGGACGTAAAAGATGGGAAGATTGGGGTCATTGCTCAAGCATCATAATTAAAAAAATTTTTTTAAATATTGTGACTAAGCACTTTTGCATTGTAATCTAATTACAGAAATTCTTCCTGGTGGTCCCTTCAGGGACTATTAATTGACAGTCCCCTAAAGCAGAATCATTAAAGACAAAGAATGTGATAACCAATGCTCTGTTAACAAAGCAAAATACAGGATTTGCTTTCAGGCAGAAAGAACACTGGGACTCTTAGCTACAAAGGGATGGAAGAAATTATGAGGACAAAGGCTGCAAGCTCTGTAGTTACCTGAAAACTGAAAATGAGTCCACAAATGCGGATTTCATCTCTGTAACCCAAGATACCTAAATATTTTTAACTAGATGGGTTTTTCCAGCTTGTATCCTGATTTGGTTTTTCTGGGATCCTGATTCAGCCATGTGAAGAAAGAATTTGAAAACAGAAGAATTCATACAGACGGGGGTAAATAGCTGCTCTGACCCAAATGGCATAATGATAAGAATGCTTTGCATCAGACACCTTTTAAATACAAGATACCACAGGGAAACACAGCCCTTTCAATTCCCCTTTTTACCATCAAATTAAATGAAAACAACTATACTGGAGTTTCACCGTAATTATCCCCAGGGACCGTGCCTTGTTATACATAAAACACATAATATTACTTTTTTCTGCTTCCTCCAGATCAATAGCAAATTGCTTTTGATAAAGTCCAAAGCAAAATGATTTAGCATCAAATTTTGTGCTAAACAGGTGGTAATTTCTCAAAGCTCCGCAGTTTTCAGTAGAGTAATAACAGACACCATTTGCTGACTGCCAGCCACATGGCAGGAACCATGCCCTGAGTTTTACTTACATTATTCCAGCGGTATGCCTAATGATTCTATGAGCATCAATTGGCCCTTTAGATTTGAAAGGGAAGTTCTCAGGGTAGATAAGATCTCCTTTTGCACAGTCGTTCTCCATCGAGGCAGGCCTAAAACAAATCTGAGATTCATTTGACCGTTAACACTCACTTCCTCCTTCCTGTAATCTCTCCCCTATTTTAGTTTTGCTGCTACAACTCTCTCTCCAAGTTTTTCTCTTAAATCACTGACCATTCATTCTCAGATGGTCCATGTTCTTTCTCATTTTCACACATTAAACCCTGGTCCCCTTCTGGGCTCCATTAGTAACTTTTTCTCTTTGTACTCTATCTAGGCAATCCTGTCCATTTTCATGGTTTTATTATTTGTACCCAATGACCACTTGACCTAAATATTCAATTGCCTGCATGTTGCTATAATAGATTGGAGTTCCCTATTTATAATTAGGATTGAACCCATGCCCTTTGCCAAACGGCTTTGCAATGTGTCACAGTGACATTGGTGGAATATACATCTGCATACATGCGAAAGGCTCATTCCTTCCTTTCTTTCTTCCTTCTTTCCTTTCTTTCCTAATCAGAGCCTTAAAAATATGTTTCCGCTTACTCCTCTCTTCACTTGGAGAACAGCACACATTGAATGGAAACTACTTTCTCCAGTGTGCATACTGAAGTGAAAAAACACATGAAGTAGACTGGAACCTGACTCATGATCTGGGGAGTGCCCACCAAAGCTGACCAGCAGTCCTACTGTCATGGATTGAACTGTGTCCTCCCAAAAATGTGTGTATTCACTTGGTTAGGCCATGATCCCCAGTATTGTGTGGTTGTCCTCCATTTTGTGGTTGTAATTTTATGTTGAGAGGATTAGGGTGGGATTGTAACACCACCTTTACTCAGGTCACATCCCCAATCCAATGTGAAGGGAGTTTCCCTGGGCTGTGGCCTGCACCACCTTTTATCTCTCAAGAGATAAAAGGAAAGGGATGCAAGCAGAGAGTTGGGGACCTCATACCACCAAGAAAGCAGCACTGGGAGCAGAGCGTGTCCTTTGAACCCGGAGTCCCTGTGGCTGAGAAGCTCCTCAACCATGGGAAGATTGAGAACAAGGACCTTCCTCCAAAACTGACAGAGAAAGAAAACTGTCCCCTGGAGCTGACACCCTGAATTTGGACTTGTAACCTACTAGACTGTGAGAGAATAAATTTCTCTTTGTTAAAGCCATCTACTTGTAGTGTTTCTGTTATAGCAGCACTAGATAACAAAGACAGCTACAGATAAATGTTTAGTTTTAACTGGCAAGCTTTGGGGCTTATTTGTTTTGCAGCATTGTCACAGCCCAAGCTGACTAAGAGTGACATCACTATCATACTGGCAAACCAAAGCATCAGATTTTTTTATTTCTTCTTTTATATCCTCCATACCAAAAATAATATTACCAACACTTCTTAATTCCTCACCAAAAAAAAAAAAAATCTCTCATCTCTCTCTTCTCTGTTCCTGTTACTACTACTGACTCAGCTCAGATTCATAGCATTAGATATCCGGTCTATGGCAATAGCCTTCTATATGGCCCTCCTTTTTCAGCTTCTTCCTCCATAAATATACTCTCCTCACCGCCATCTGAATGACGGAGCTAAAACAAAAATGTGCCCATGTTGCACACCTCCTTAAATCTCTTCAGAAACTTTCCATTGGTTAGAAAATCAAGTTCCTTAGCTCAGCACAGAAGGCCCTTTGTGAACTGGACTCTGTCCACACCTCCACCTCCATCTCCGGCCACCTGACCCCTGCTAGACCACATACATCTGAGCTTCCAACACACAAGTCTATGTCTCAACTTGGGGTCTCTGCACCTTTTTTCTTCTGCTTTGAATCCTCTCAAATCAATCTTTATATGAAGTCCTAATCTTTCTACAAAACCCTGTTCAGAGAACACCTCCCATTCTCCCCACTTTTCCCAGGGATTATCGAATTAATTACATCATGCTATTTATACATTTACCTTCTCCACTAGCCTGTATCATTCAGTTTTGCATACCCAGCCTTACCTTGAACTGGATTAAGTTGAACATTCAGCCATGCTCAGAATACACAATGTCCAAATATCAGCCTAATCTACTGATTGCAAGAGAGGACACCAGAAACTCTGGAATAGCAAGTCCTTATCTGAGAAGTGCTCAAACATTACATGATTGGAGAAAGTTCTCAAGCAGACCTCAGCTCAGAGAAAGGAGCAGGATGAGAGTGTGAGGCTTAGTCCAGAAGGTACAAGCTTACCCCCAGACCTCTCAAACACTCTTCTCAGAATCAATGGATGAATGGGTAATTTGACCTTAATTGGCTACTCAGTGACTGACCCATTAAGCCCCCTCACTTCGCAGGTCCAAGTGTTCCTGGTACCAAAAAGTCCCTGGAGATACCTAAATTCTAGCTTCATCGTGCCCAGAGGCCCCACAAATCTTATTTCTTTGCAGTGGCTTCACCGCTTACTAGCGTCTTACCCAAAGGTTTATTACGAACCTTGCTTTATCCTCTTCTCCTTCGGCACCAGGTGAAAGACTCACAGGGACTAGTGTGAGGGGATTTAGAGAAAACCATTATCACAATTACTACTAACTATGGTCCTGGTCACTGTGGGTCGGAATTGACTTGGCTGCACTGGGTGGTGTGTGGTGTGGATGGACCTGGTAAATGGGGTTAAGCATACCCGTGAAACAACAAGACACTGTACCTTATAGGTCCAAGCTTTTGAATGGACATTTTAGGCAGAAAGGAGAACCATAAGGCCTTTGGTCAAGAAAAAAATCACTAACACCTTTTCCTATCACAGTTAAACTCCTGATATGGTAAACATCTGTGGCTCCTGCTTCCTGATCTCCTCGGTCTTGTTAAGTAGCCTTTAAATCATATTTCCATTACTCCATTTACATGACTCTAAGGTCACCTGTAGCCTGCATTTAACTAAAGTCAATGTTCTTTCTCTAGAGTACATGGCGCCAATAACTAACTCCACAAAACCATCAATCCCAGATTTCTTTACTACCTCTCTGACAGTTGATTCTTGCCTTCTGTGCTGACTTTTCCCACAAACCGACCTCAAACAGACAATTTTCTGTCTTTCCAACCCTTCCCTTTCCTTTCTATTCTCCAGTCTAATTTAATCTCCAGCTACCAGGTGGCATCTTCATTTGAATGTCCTGCTGTTGTCTGATACACAATATTCAAGGGCGAACTCAACCATTCCCTCAGTACCACACACACACACACTCCAGTTCCTGTTCAGATCTCCCTAATTCCATTAGTGGCATCACAATTTACTATTTCCACAGCCTTTAAACCTCAGAATCAGCTCATTGTTTTTGTGTTATGCTTAATCTTATATACCAGTCAGACAGATTTTCTTGTCAAGTCTTCCTTCAGAATATCTCTTGTATACATCTCCTTGCCACCACTCTAGACCAGATCTTCATCACCTCACATCTGGAAAGTCATCTTCCAACTGGTTTT
The DNA here is from genome assembly GCF_030014295.1 of Loxodonta africana. Taxonomy (NCBI): domain Eukaryota; kingdom Metazoa; phylum Chordata; class Mammalia; order Proboscidea; family Elephantidae; genus Loxodonta; species Loxodonta africana. The sequence goes on along the minus strand of NC_087349.1, from coordinate 68,802,960 downwards.
CCTGGCTACAGTCTTTCCTACTCCCATTATTCTCACTACTATGAGCACCATAATGATAGGGGCTATGTCTTACTCATTATTTTACCTCCAGCGCCTAGTATGATGCCTAAGACTTAGTAGGTACTCAATAAATGTTTGCCTGATGTGTGGAGCAATTCCTTATACTACTTCCCAATTAATATTTCTTAAAAAACATATTTGTCCTGTTACTCCCTGGTGCAACAAAACTTCCTTTCTATACCCATTTCTACAGCAGTGTTGCTTTTATGAATTTATTTATTTTTTCCAGGAAACCATTTCTTCAACAAAACTCTCACTCAAACACATGGTAGGCAAAACACAGGAACTCAAAGATGTTCTGGTTGAATCTGGGGTAGAGTACTTGCACCACTATAACTTTTTCCACCCCACCTTCTTGCCTCTTTCCCATCCCTAAGCAATGCTAGAACTAATAACTGTCTAAGATACTCTACAACAATAGTTCTCAAACCCTAATTTGCATAATTATCACTTGGAGGGTTTATGAAAATGCTCATTTCCATCCCCCACTTTAGATTAGGATTTACTGTTCTGGAAATCTACATTTTAGCAATCATACCAGATGATTCTGATGAAGGTGATCAGAAGAGTATACTTTGAGAAACCCCACCCTAGAAGATTGTGGATTAGAGTTTAAAAATCCTATGTCACAAGATGAAGTCTGAAACCCTTGTGACAGCAATTAAGGTCTATCTCAGTCTCGTATTCACCTCACCCATAAAAATTTAATCTCATAGTGCTCCCAGGAACTTTTGCTTCAGACAGAGATACCTCCTTACTGCCCTCTAATTATACTAGGTTTGATTCAAATCTTCTTTTCTTTCTTACACTGCTCCTCCTAACTAGAGTGCTCTTCCCATTCCTCTTCCTCTGCGCCTCTCCAAATCCAACCATCATTCAGCATCCAGATCCAGGCCTTCCTCCACGAAGGTGCCCCAAATCAATGTATTCATTCAATAAAAAATTTATTGAATGAGCAGTGGTTCTGGGTACTGTGGATATAATAATGAGTAAATACACAAAAATCCTTGTCCTCAAGACATTCATAGTGCGGAGAGACTGATAATACATAAAATATAAGTTAAAATATATAGTAAATTAGATGGTGATAAGTTCTATGGTGAAACTAAAGAAAGGAAGCGAGACAGAAAAATAATCCAGAAATAATTTTAAATGGAGTGGTCAGGGAAGGCCTCAGTGAGGAGGTAACAGTTAAGAAGGAAGGAGGGGAGGGAGTAAGCCATGTGGATATTTTGAGAAAGAGCTTTCCAGGCAAAGGAAATAAAAAGTGAAAAATCCCTGAGGCGGGAGTATGCCTGGTGTAATAGAGTAACCACAAGAACACCTCCGTGTCTGGGACAGATGAGCCAGGAAGGGATGGCAAAGAGAGAAAATCAGATGTGCCAGGTTGTGTAGCCTGTCTAAAGGTGATGGTAAGGGCTTAGTTTTATAAGTCTCTACAGGATGCCCTTATATTGAGCAGAAGAGTGACAAATCCTGACTAACATTTTCACAGAATCATTCTAGATGCTGCGTCATGAACATCTTGAAGGGGTCAAGGGCAGAAGCAGGAAGAACAGGTAGGAGGCTACTACAATATTTTAAGCAAGAGGTGATGAGGACTTGGTGGTAAGGACGGTGGTGGAGGTGGTGAGAAGTGAATGAATTCTGGATATTTTGAAGGTAGAGATGATAGAATTTGCTGATGAATTGGATCCGAAGTGTGAGAAACAATATCGTCACCAAGATTTTTGCCCTGAATAACTGAAAGGCTGGAGCCACCATTAATGTGGGTAAGACTGTGGGGGAAAAAGGCAGGCAAAGGGAGAAGAGAAATCAACAGTGCAGTTTGAGACATGTTAAGTGTGAGCTGTCTATTAGACATCTACGTGGTGACGTTGCATATTAAAAACAGGAATTCAAGGAAAAAGTCTGGGCTGCAAATACAAATTTGGAAATGATCAGCCTATAGATGGTATTTAAGGACATGAGGTTATCGAGGGAACGAGTGTAAAGAAGAAAAGAGCCCTGGGACCCATCAATGTTAAGGGGTCTGGAGGGGGTGGACCCAGCAAAGGAGGCTGAGGATAAGTGCTCACTGATGTAGGAAGAAGCTAAGGCAGAAGCATGAGCAACTGGGTCAAATGCTTTGATAAGTCATGAAGATGGAAAATGACCTCTGAATTTTGAAATGTGGAAGTCATTGGTGACCTTGACAAAAGTAGTTTCAGTGGGGAGATGACATGAAAGCTGAATGGAGTGGATTCAAGAGAAAAACATGAGGAGAGAAAGTGTAGCATTGACCACTCTATCAAGACATTACTTTTATCCCTCTTGATTTTCTTCTCCATGAGCCTCTGTAGCATGTAGTACCAACCTGATCATTTAGATGTTAAATCATATTCCACCCTCAATGGTACTTAACTCCTCATTACGCTTATATCTTCTTCCAACCTTTTTGGAAGCTCTTAGTGGAGAGAATCAATATCTCTCCTTTCACATCTTCAAACCTCCTTTCAGTGTTTTGCAGTTTCGTGCCCATAGTGAATATTCAAAAATACTCGATAAATTAAATAAATATTTCTCTACCCACTTTATCTGCCTGTTTTCTAGTTCTGCTGTCTGACTATAATTTCAAGAAGCCTGTAAAGGTCCAATCATTCTCTCCCCAAGAAAATAAATCTAATCACAGAATTTTACTAATATCTCTTTATTAAACTAGAACTAAACATATTCAAATGTAACAGCTATCATTTATAGGGAATCTCTGTGTGGTGCAAATAGTTAATTCACTCACTGTTAGCCAAAAGGTGCCTTGGAAGAAAATCTTGGATACCTACTTCCAAAAAAAAAAAAAAAAAAACAGCCATTGAAAACCCTGTGGAGCACAGTTCTACTCTGATACAGATGGGGTCACTGTGAGTCAGAATCTATTCAACATCAACTAGTTTGATTTTTTTTTTTTATCATTTACAGAGTAACTATAGTGAAAATGCTTAAATGTTTGATCTCATTTAGTCTTTATAACAAGCTGACAAGTTAAGTACTGCCATCCTCTTCATTCTAGAGATGAAGGCAGTTGAATAACCTGCTCAGGCCAGACAGCTAGTAAGTGATGAAGCTGGAAATATACAACAAATGTGTGCCTCCAGAGTCAATGCATTTAATGATAAAGCTGGAACTATAAAGGATATTTCTGACTCCAGAGCTATGCATTAATCATTCTTAAAAATCTATAGAAGGTTCAAAACAAAACATTAGCAAAAAGTGAGTGTAGGTGTCTACACTGTGCTCTTCCAAACACACTCCTTTCCAGATTCTCCATCATTATCAATGTTTAAAGCATCTTCTAAGGCTCCAGGCTCCACATTTTGCATCGTTTATTCCTGCCTTTCATTTTCCCTCCCATTCTGAGTCACCAAATCCTGCCATTTTTTAATATAAGGTCTCATTCACATCTTTGCCTCCCCATTTCATATCTCCAGTTCAATCTCTTTCCTTCTCATCTATATGACTGAGACGTGCTCCTACACAACCTCTCAGCTGCATCCTCCATTCTTATCCATTTGGTTCATGGCATGTTTCCCCAGTTCAAGAAGGTTTAGTGGACTCCTCTTTTTCCATTAAGTCAAATTTCAGCTCCTCAATTTGACCTTTAAGAATCTTCATAAAATGGTCCTACCCCAAATTCATCTTTTAGTGTTTTCTTATAGCTCTCTACTTTAGTAAGGGTGGTTTATTGATCATTTTTTAAAAGTGGGATGCTTATTTTTGTCTATCATTTTAATTACGATAATATCCATGTTTGGATATTCCTCCCCAACCTAGTGGCTTTCCTCCTCTCAGAAATTAATCAGGAGGGCACTCTAATCTCATCCTTTAATTTTGGTTCTTTAATTTATAGTTACCCCAGCTTTTAGACTACCCTTCAACATCATGGAAACCCTGGTGGCATAGCGGTTAAGTGCTACGTCTGCTACCCAAAAGACTGGCAGTTCAAATCCATCAGGTGCTCTTTGGAAACTCTCTGGGGCAGTTCTACTCTGTCCTATAGGGTCGCTATGAGTCGGAACCAACTCAAACGCAATGGGTTTTTTTTTTTCAACATCATGACTATTATTGTCTTATGTATTGGATTTAGTAATTCCACCTTCATATACTTCCTATTAAAAAAAAAAAAAACTCTTATTCCAAGCTTAGCATTTTTTGGTTTTCTGTTTATCCTATCGGTTAACTAGCACTTTGAGGATCAGTGAAGAAATAACTAAGAAACAAAATATTATCACCTATGAAAACATTTAAAAGAAGAATTAATATCTGATAGAATGAATAAACAAAGGCATGAATGGATGGATGGAAAGGGCTTTACATTGCACTGTTACTGCATATATCATAAATTATCCCATTCAATTCTCATTAAGAGACATACCGTGGGGATAGCACACATTTTACAGATGATGGAATACACTTAAAGAGGTTGACCTGTCTGAGGTTATTCCACAACACTGGAACCCAGACCCCTGACTCTGGAAGCTTGTTATTTTCTCTTTCCGCATTGGTTACCTCTTTGGTGAAAACATAAAACCACTTAAAATCTAATTCAAAGTTGTTTTCCAAGCCTTGTCATTTCTCACACTTAACAAAAATCATTTAACTTAACAAAAAAATCAACAAAACGAAGTGCACTTTGCAACAACTATCTTTCCTTTTGATTCTTTATATCTGGAAAGCTCTGCCAAACTACCACCAATTTAAGCAGTAATAATATGTAAATTTGAATTTCTGAAAATCAAAATAGAAATGTTCTGTGGGAATACATTCCCTCTTTGGAGTGGACTCCTTTCTGCTACAAGAGCTTCCTTCCAGACTTCAGATCTTAAGAATACAAAACAAAGGATGATTCATTAAACAAGTGCTTTCTTGAATCACATGAAGTTATAACTCCATGTGTTTTGTAAATGAACCTTTTTGAACCCCACATCTCAGACATTTTTTAAAAGATATTCTATTTACATCCTCAGTATGGGAGTTCTTGTGAATTCTGAAAGATTCCTTAACCCTCTTAGGTCACTGGGGTGCCATTAAAGATCTAAATGAATAACCTGCTAATCATCTCAAGAGAAAAGTTACATACCTACACTTATCACAACATGAAAGGACATCGAGGTTAACAGAAGTCTAGCAATCTTACTTGCTTGAATTATTGGCCATGGATTCTAAGGAAAAAAAACTGAAAAAGAATATTAGTACATGCTTGTAAATTATAAGAGAAAAGAGAGAAAAAAAGTTACATGATAATATGATGCTGTAAAGGAAATATGTCTTCTAATGAAAGGGAGCAATTAGTTAAAACAGCCAGAGTATTTACCCATCATCCCAAGTGCCTGCCCAGCGAGCCCTCAGTCTGTAGTTTACACCACAAAACCATCTGTCTCAAACTTGAAGTTATGTTGACTCCTTAATAAAACCAAAGTGCTATATTTTAAATTATCTTTGATTAAGAAATGCAAAATTGAGATAATATAACTGAAGCTTAACTGTGTTAGGAATGCTTTTCTCATTTTATATGACATTAAACACAATTCTACTCTGTACATGGGCCCGCTATTAGTGGGCATACAGCGACAACAACAAATGCTTTTTGGTTATCCTTATTGTGAATTGTGGCTCTTCAAGTTAGATATTATGGATTTTAGCTTTGATAACTTAAAGTAAAAATAAACTATATTAGACTCAGGTTAACATTCTATGAATGACCTTATTCCTATTGACTAACATATTCTTGTATTGTTAGATTATGTATTTTTGTATTTTAAATTTCATGTCACAGTTAAGACTGAGAAAACCTTTCCAGGTATTTCGGAGGAATTTGATAGATCAGCTGATTGAAACACTAGGTACATGTTTTCTTTTATTATTTTTAAAGACAGAATAGAAATGTGATGATAATTAATCCTGCACACTATTTTCTCTTTTATGAAATTTTAATTGAGTTCCAGGAAACGGATACCTTTCAAATGATAATGGATGAAAATAACCCTCAATGAAATGGCTATCAAATGGATTTTCCTCTTGAGAAGTGAAGATGAAACATGAAAAAGATCAGCTCATGCAGCAGACATTTTTCATTCTTTTTTACAACGTGAGCTAATGGAGGATGAAGGAACAGCCTTCACCTTTCATCATATGGTCTATTATGCTCCAAGATTTACAGTGACCCTTTAAATTTAAAAAAAAAAAAAATGCACAAAATAAGGAAATGGTCAGTCAATGGAGAAGGGACTATCAAGTTTATTTTCCTGTGGATGGTTTACAACTTGATGACTGTTCACCAAACTACGACCACGGCTTTTAGAATCAACGAAATTTGAAAATGGGAGCATCAACACAAAGGGATATTTTTTCCCCAGTGTGATTTGTTTTGAAAAGTTATGGCCTAGTGAGCATTGCATAAACTCTATTGCACTCATGACAAACTGGCACTCGGATTTTTTTAGTGAGTGAAGCCATGGCCAGAGGAAAAGGAGATCTGATCATTTGCATCATTTTTAATGTAAAATTTCACAGTCCTCTTGATTCTGACAATGATGTGGTTTGTAAGGGGCACTCACTAATTGTGGTCAATTATTACAGTCCTTCAGCGCCACCTAGTGTTTGACAGGGCTGTAGCCCAGCTCACGTATGAAACCAACAAATTTTTTACAAAGGTATTCATACATCCTAAATAAAAAGAAACAGACTTCACATCTTTATTTTGCTACCTTAAAGTCAAGATATTTTCCATTCTTTCCTTAAACACTTTTAAATTACTGAAGGGCCCTTGTCACTTTTGTTGAACTGGAAGTCTTTTGTATCTTTTTGATTCATTCCCGTTGCTAAATGCCTGATTGCTATTGCCTCCTGGCAAACCAGTACAATTATAAGGTTAGCCTGTTTTTGAGAAAAGGTAAGTCATTTCATAATTCACATTTGGGCATTTCAGAGCAGAAGATCTACACATATTAAGTGCTGAATTTACAGAAACAACCAAACCAAACATGGAAACGAGGATGACTACTGAATGCGTAATGTTTGTGAAGTAACTTAAACCAAATAAGTTCAGCGTAACTCTCAGGTTCTTGTTATTAGATAACAGGGCCACAAAAATAATAATAATAATTAAGGTGGGTAACAGCTTCTTCCCCACAACTTCATACCAGGTTATCACGAAAGCATGTCTCAGACCAAATAATATCACAAGTACAGACATTCATTGAAAAAATATTCAATAGCAAGCAAGTACAAAACTTGATATAGTCTATTCTGTAAGCTTGAAAGTCCCAGTGCTCTTCCTTTTAGTGCTCAAAAACCTTATCTTGTGCGAGAGATTCGCTAGAGGCAGATGTGGTAACTTCCTCGAGGCAGACTTTTGTCATATTATGGTCAACCTCAGGCAACCAGCAATCATCCTAAACCAACAGGCTGGCAAAGGACCACTTAGGACAAAGTTTTAAGCACTATCCTTATGGCTAAAAGCTATAGCTTTCATAACAGCTCTCGTTTCATTTCATGACAACTACTGAACAAAATTTTCTCATATAGAGGAGTGGAGAGTGTTAAAAAAATGATCCGCTCCAAATGTCAGACATCTTAGGTATGCCACTGCATAACATTAACCATGGAAAGGGTATACTGTTGTTCTACTTGACAGCTTGTAAGAACGAGATGATCTACATACTTGCCTCGAGGAAGTAAAAAAAAAAAAAAGTAGTCTATTATTCTAGCTCTGGTTTTCTCTTGCTCAAATCTCTTTTTCAAAGGAGTTCAATAACCAGAAGGACATCTTTGCTTCTGGATAAGAAGTGCAAGGGTTGCATCAGATAAAGAGCATTGTCTACAAAAACAGAATTGAGGTCTGGACCTTTCAAATTCAGGTAAATGCATGGATAACAAACTAGCTGGAGTCCCTGGGTGGCACAAATGGTTAGGCGCTCAACTGTTAGCTGAAAGATTGGTGGTTCGAACCCACCCAGATGAGCCTTGGAAGGCAGTCCTGTGGATCTGCTTCCAAAAAGTCACAGCCTTGGAAAGCCTATGGAGAACATGCGGTCACCATGAGTCGGAAATCAAAGGAAGGGCAATCAACAAGAATAAACCAGCTTAGTCTATGCAAGGAAAAGCCAACATGGCTGTGCAATGCTGGTCAGATTAACAAAGGAGGAAGGAGAAAGCTCACCATTTAGACCTGAGTGGTCTTCCCCCCCGCCACCCCGCCCCCCATTTCAAGCCGAGTCAATGAATGAAGAAGAATCTAAGTTTTCTGCAAAACTGCTTCAATTTTACATTTACAAATTGTGAGTGGATGTGGAAATTCAACAAAGGCATTTGATGCTCAAGGGAAGTTGTGATATCACCTGTACTCAGTGTTTATATAAATATTTCAGAAGGCATGTTTATTTTGATTTTTGTAAAGAAATTTTGCTTTGTAAAGAAAATTTACAGTACGTTAATAAATTTATTTTTAGTGCATTGATAAATATACCATTTATTTCAACACAACAGAAGATAGAATCCAGGCTGAAGCAGTTCTTTCCCTTACTGTTAAAAAAAAAAAATCAGTGAATTCATCAGAGGCTCCTGCATAGTATATGACCCAACAAACTAAGGCACCAAAATGGTACTCAGAATACTGAAAAGGTAAAAATTGTAAGCTCCACAGTGATCAAAACTCATCCTTTATCACTAAGACATTTTAGCAAAGTAGATGACCTGCTTGGTGTGACCTGAAAGACGCTCTAAGGTTCGCACGTGCCTAAGTAGCTTATCATTCACTCACTGAAACGCCATTTTCTTTCTTGCTAAACCTCAAGTTCCTAGCTTAGAAGTCAGTGCTCCGATTTAGATAACCACAGAAGAATTGGCTCTTCATGTTAAGTCCTTGGGACAGAGGCTATAAAAAAAATTGTTGCCATTGATTCGATTCCAACTCAGAGCAACCCTACAGGACAGAGTAGAATTGCCCTGCAGGGTTTCCAAGGAGTGGCTGGTAGATTAGAACTGCTGATCTTTTGGTTAACAGCCGAGCTCTTAACCACTATACCACCAGGCCTCCAAAACTGTGTGTAAAAATTTGTGAATTTGCATACATCCTTTTTTTTCTGTAAAGTGGGTTGCATAGCTTGAATGAGATACTCAAGTTTCCCCCGCTCTAATCCAAAAAAGCTAATAAGCACTGCCCAGAGTACTCAGCTAGCCCCTCCAGTTATCTTAACCCGTTGCTGTCAAGTCTGACTCATAACGACCCTATACAACAGAGTAGAACTGCCCCATAGAATTTCCAAGGAGCGCCTAATAGATTTGAACTGCCAACTTTTGGTTAGCAGCCATTGCACTTAACCACTACTCCACCAGGGTTTCCCAGTTACCTTGTTAGCTTGGATTTATCTATCAGAGTAGCCCAAATTCTCCTGACAGGCCAGAGAATCCCTGAACAGGTTAGATCCTGTTCAGGTAAATGTTGCATTTGCATTGCCCAGACCTGGGTATATGTTCTGGGATTAGCATCCATGTTTGACAGAACATTTAACTCATTTGCTGCTAACAAAAGGTCGGTAATTGGAGTCCATCCAGAGACCCCTCGGAAGAAAGGCCTGGTGATCTACTTCCAAAAATCATCCATTGAAAACCCAACTGTTACTGGGTGAAAACCCCGCGTTCTTGTTTGGCATGAGTTGTATGGGCCAATAAACGAGAGACCAAGTTGGAAAGCAAAAAGGCACCTTTATTTCAGTGCACAAGGAAAGGAGTCAGCTGGAGCTGCTGCCACCAAGACTGCTCCCCGAGGGCAAGGGGAAAAGTTAACGTTTAAGGGATTTACAAGTAGGGAGTTCACACAAGTTGTGTCAGCAACATTCTTAATCATACTAAGCAGGCACCATGGGGTTTACGTGTAACTTCAAAGTTGTAAGGGAGGAATCCTAGCAAAGGAAACAGGACTCTGATGTAAAGCTCCCTGAGACTCTGCCTTACAGTGGATCACAGTTCTACTCTGACACACGTGGGGTCACCATGAGCCTGAGTCAACTTGACAGCATTTTTTTTTTTTTTTTTTAGTTTCGGCAGAGCATGGACTCTGCAATAAGGCTGATCTAGGGCTGCAGTTCTGCTTTGTCCCTCACTTCACCTGTGACTATGGTCTGAGCCACCTCAATCCCCTGCCTGGTTCCTGCAGGAGCCCACCTTGCTTATGCCCTTGCCATTCTTCTGTCTGTTCTCAATGCAGCAGCCAGGGCACTCCCTTAAATTGTGAGTCAGATCTTCTTACTCCTCTGCCCCAAATCCTCCAGGGACTCCCCATGTCGGAGTGAAAGCCAAAGACTTAAAATGGCCTCCAAGGTGTCCGGGAGCTGCCCCGCCTCCTGCCTTCCTCCTCTCCTCTCTGGCTTCACCTCCCACCACTCATCCATTCCCCAGGTTCTCTCCTCCAGCCACTCTGGCCCCTTGCTATTTCTCGAACTTAGGGAAGCCCACTTGGGAGCCTCGAGGTCCTTGCAGGGCCCACTGGCTGCAATGTGCCTCTCCTAAATACTCTCACAGTTCACTCTCTCAGTTCCTGCAGGTCTCTACTCCCGGGTCACCATAGTGGAGAGGCCCGCCCTTGATTATTGTATAACATACTCCCCAGCTGCACCTTTTCAAAAACAAACAAACCCATTGCCATCCAATCAATTCTGACTCATGGTGATCCCATGTGTCAGAGTAGAACAGAGTTTCACGGGGTTTTCTTTACAAACCCTGTAATCTTTAGGAAAGGAGATTGCCAGACCTTTCTCAGCATTACTGGGTTAGTTGAACTGCTGACCTTTAGGTCACTGGTTAAGTGCAAACCGTTTGTGACACCTAAAAAATAACCAAACCCATTGCCTTCCAATCGATTCCGACTCATAGTGACCATATAGGACAGAGTAGAACTGCCCCATAGGGTTGAGACAGGGAAGAGATCGGGCTGGCTGAATTAAATAAGGGCTACATTTCAAGACCCTGTGTGCTTAACCAGCTATAATTAGTCTGAATCTAAGACTAAGTGCAGACCGCCATATAGCATTTACTGCTGGCACCTAAGTACTACTTGTGATTAACAAACTAGGTGCTTAGACAAGAGGCTACATTTCAAGGCCCTGTGTGCTTGAACAGCTATAAATTACTGATAATCCTTCTGAATTGTTTTTCAAGGCCTCACCAGGTGCAGAGCGTGCACAGTAAAGATCAACGTGGCCTATGAATGACCTTCCACATGAGACAAACATGAACGGAAACCCCTCGCCAGCTCGAACCAAGATCCAGAGGCATTGCGCATGCACAACATCCCAGAGTAAGTCCTGTTTGACATCCCGGCAGCCTCTGTGACAGACTCCATCTTGGTTTCAGCAACCTCTGCAAGGAAGTCCATCTTGAACTCTAACTGTGCGTGCATGTGATTTCCATAATCCCTCCCCTTCTCTTAGAAATCTCCACCCATCTAATGAATAAAGATAATGCCGTCCCCCCCCCCCAAAAAAAACTTTTATAAGCCCTAGGAAATCTTTTGTCCAGTGAGAGACTGGAGGCTAACATAGATGGAAACCCCCTCTCACGCTCGCTCTCCCTCGCAAGCCTTTTACTCAGTGCCTAATAGTAATAAACCTTTGTTTTGTGTGGAAACTCTGAGCCTCTTCTGTTCATTCTTGGTCAGAAGATAACCTAAGCAGGGCTTAGTCTCCAGCTGGGAAGCCGTGCCCTGTAACAGGGTTTCTGAGAGTTAACTGAGACAGGGTTAACTGTGCCAATGGCAGAAAAAAAGAGCTTTTAAAAAGATTATCATCTAGAAGTTGGGTGAACGGGGACCCATCTTGTCAACATGAGATAGGATTGGGACAGCCCGTGAATTACTATCTCCTTCTTACTGTCTTTCTAGTCCCCTCCTCCTTTGCAGGCTTCATATGCACAGAGGAGCAAAGTGTGACTGCTGTTTGATGTTCCTTAGCTCTCCGAAGATGGTGATATAGTGCTGAAGATCAAGTGCGCATGCGCTATATCCCTTAATAAGTGATGCCAAGGGCTGCCGAGAGGACTCCATCTTGAACATCAGGGGGTTCCATCTTAGATTCTAAATGTGTGCACGTGCAACCTAATTAACATGCACTACCATTCTGAGAAGTACCTGCCCCTTGAAAGAAGCCCACTAAATATTCATTACTCTATTGTCTCCACCAAACCCATATAAGCCCTAGCCTTGCTTCCGTTTTCGAGTTAGTGTTTTGGAGAGGCTTAGATTCCCTGACTCCTTTTGCTTGACTCAAGCAAAATAAAGCTTGCTGAAGATAAAGTTTGTCTTTCGTGTGTATTCTTACTGGGGGAAAAGACAAGGGCCCTTTGTGTCAGATTGGCAGTTGGTAACAAACTGGTGGATGGATTCGAACTGCCATCCTTTTGGTCAGGAGACAAGCTCTTAACCATTGCACCACCAGAAGGCAGCTCCTTATTTCCCTTATCCTGCTTTATTGTTCCTCACTGCATTCATCACTACCTGACATACATAAAAACTTATTTTTTTTTTTTTCCTATTCTCTCCATGCCTAACAGCTCCTCTTCTTAACCCTCTAAAACATAGGTCAGAATTTGTTTTTCTGTAAAAGAGCAGAGAGTAAATATTTTCAGTCTCTGTTGCCACTGCTTAACTCTGCAGAGGGGAAAAGCAGCCATTGAAATGTAAATGATAGGAGTGGCTGTGTGACAGTTAAACTTTATTTACAAAATCAGGAGGCAGCAGGAGTTGCTGTAGAATAATAAACTCCCTGAAGGCAGGGAGTTAATCTCCTTTGTTGTTGTTAGCTGCACCTGTGGATTCCTACTTAAGTAGACACCCCTGTGTGCCGAATGGAACTTCACTGCATAGAGTTTTCAAGGATGTCACCTTTCAGAAGCAGATCACCAGGACTATCTCCCAAGGCACCTGATGGATAGATTCAAACCCTCAACCTTTGGGCTAGTAATCTAGCTCTTACACATTTACACACACACAAAAAAAAAAAAATCCACTCCTGTGGGGTTGATTCTGACTTACAGCAACTCTATAGTACAGAGAACCGCCCCATAGGGTTTCCAAGGCTGCAGACTTCCACATCTTTCTCCTGAGGAGCAGCTGGTGGGGTCTTTTCAGTTAGCAGCCAAGTACTTTAACCCCTGCGCCTCTAGGACTCCTCTCCTAATCTGCTTTATTCACTGTTTTATCCCTATCACTTGGAAGAGTACCCAGTACAAAGCAGGTCCTCAATAACTTTTGTAGAATGAATTAATGACCTTGGCCGTGGTATTTGTTTTCTCATTTTTTAATTTTAGGTGCTTTTTTTTTTAATAATTTTTATTGTGCTTTAAGTGAAAGTTTACAAATCAAGTCAGTTTCTCACATAAAAACTTATATACATCTTACTGCACACTCCCAATTACTCCCCCCCCCCACCATGAGACAGCCCACTCCCTCCTTCCAGGCGCTCTTTTTGTAATCATTTTATCAGCTTCTAGCCCCCTCTACCCTCTCATCTCCCCTCCAGGCAGGAGATGCCAACATAGTCTCAAGTGTCCACCTGATGCAAGTAGCTCACTCCTCATCAGCATCCCTATCCAACCCATTGTCCAGTCCAATCCATGTCTGATGAGTTGGCTTTGGGAATGGTTCCTGTCCTGGGCCAACAGAAGGTTTGGAGATGATGACAGCCGGGGTCCTTCTAGTCTCAGTCAGACCATTAAGTCTGGTCTTTTTATGAGTGTTTTCTCATTTTTAATGAGTTTATAATACCAACTTTTATGTTTATAAAAAATAAACAGTTCATAAAAGTATATCACACAACTAGTGGAATAAATAAATGACAGTTATTGTGATTATTCTGAGTGCCATATCTCAAGAAGAATATGGAAAGCTGGAAGATAAACAGAATTTAGAAGGAACTCAGGCTGTATATTTGAGAAAAGATCGAGTGGAAAGAGTCAATTTGGAGGAAACCTAGAGAAAGTATGATCATTGCCTTCCTAAATATGAAGATTATTCTAAGCTAGAGGGACATACTATATTATTGGTGGTACCAAAAGGGGGTAGAACTTTGAGCACTGGGTAAATATTACATAGAAAAAGATGTCAGCTCAACATAATAATAATGAGCCCTGGTGGTGCAGTGGTTAAGAGCTTGGCTGCTAACCAAAAGCTCGGCAGTTCAAACTCACCAGCCACTCCTTGGAAACCCTATGGGGCAGTTCTACTCCGTCCTATATGGTCACTATGAGTTGGAATTGATTGATGGCAACTGAAACCAAAACCAAACCTATTGCCGTCAAGTGTGTTTCAGGGTAGAACTGTGCTCCATAGGGCTTTCAAGGCTGTGACCTTTAGGAAGCAGATCTCCAACCCTTTCTTCAGAAGCCCTTCTGGATAAACTCAAACCTCCAATCTTTCAGTTAGCAGCTAACAACGTTAACTATACCACCCAGGGACTTCATTGGTACATTGCTATTAACCAAAGCTCCCATACTTTGTTGGATTTCACTAGCAGCTCTACTAATACCGTTTTTCTGTTCCAGAGTTGCTTTCTGCTTCTCACAGTTGAAGTCTCTCCCAGTCAAGATTCTGAGATTCAGTAAACATTCCTCAAGCTAAGCAAAAACCTGGGAGACAAAAGACTCACAAAGCCATGAAGCCAGAGGCAATCAGCCCTCGGAGAGTAAGCGGTCAGGAGAGGTGCAGAGGCCACAGTAAAGGCAGATTTACTTACTTCCAAATTGCAAATTGGAGCCAAATTCCTTCCAGTCTCAGCTAATTCTGGCTCCAATTTCCCATCATACACATACTGAAATTAGAGTATTTAAATTACTTGCACATGCTACCGAGTCCTGGAACTGGAATTTGAGCCTAAGTACACCTGTCTATAAAGCCAAAGGCCTTGGAATCTTAATATAAAAAAAAGGAAGAGACTACTTTGTAATACGTAGTTTGAGAATCAGCAAGTGTATTGGATTTCCATTATAAGAGATACTCATTTTAATTATAGTGATTTATTTATAGTCATTTATTGTACTTACAATTTTGTGTACTGTTTTATCTCAAATAATATATGTGCATTTCTATGACCTACTGAAAGCTTTGTAGACATAATTTTTAATGACTGCTTAATATTCCAGTTGATAGACTATTTTTCAGCTTAAGTATGCCTCAGTTGTTGGCAATGAAGTTTCATATTCTTTACAAACACAAAAAATGCTTAAATTTACCTTGTATCTCTAAGAAATAGAGTTACCGATCCAAAGTATGTCAACATGTCTAAGGTTTTCAATGCATTTTGACAAATTACTGTCATGGGAGGTTCAACTAATTCAATTATCATCAGAGTGGTTGTTTCAATGTCGCATTTTAATATTACTGTTTAAAAGCAATCTTTACTGTTGTAGAGAAAAGCTTGAACACTGTTTCAAGTTAAAACAGATTTATTAAGGGTTTAAAACAATTGCAATTGGGGAACTACACAGCCCACTGAAAATGGAACCAGGTAGTCCCAGGGCAGTTCCATTGTACAAGTATTCTTATGGGCTAAAGAGAGGAACCAAACCAAGGGGAGGGCAATTACAGGAAAATCAATGAACATTGTAATAATTATACTCTAACTAGTTACTAATTATTAATAGTTGTAGTTAGTAATTACAGATCATTTACAGGATGCTTAGTTTTTTTTTTTTTTAGATCATCGTCACAAGATGTTTACATGTATTTTCTTTGTCTATCTTGCAAAAAACACCTTGCTGGCAACAGCACCCAGACAGCACCCTTCCTGGGTATGTGTATTTTGAAGGGTGCAGATGATCACTTTGTTAAGACCCCTTGAGGCATATGGTTTCACATCCTGGTTTTGACTACTGAGGAAAAACATCTTTTTTCTCAAAAATATAGCTGTCCGTCTAGAAATTCAGGTTAAAATTAGGCAGCATGGTCAGCATGTTATGCCCCTGTCTCATTGACTGCACTGAAAGTTGTCTTTTCCTGAGACAATACAAATGGTCGTTGTAATTGTTACCATGAGCGAGTACAATTTAATTTACTCAACTCAAACACCTACTTCCAAGTATTAAGTGATTCCAAAAGAGTTAAGACTCCTCTACAAAGTCTCCTCTACAAAGTCCTAATAAAACAATTTTTAAAAAGTACATGTCACTTTGTATTGTATTGTTCTTATTAATAAATCTTTGAGGGGTTATGCTCCTGTTCCTATACCTTAACATTGGCTTGCTTACCACCCTTAATTAAGTATGAACTCCAGATAAGATCAGTTAAATAAATCAGCTGTTGTTTTTATCTGTAGTTGTTTGGCTACCACGATCTGACCTGGCCTCAAGCTTATTAGAAGGAATTCCAGAATCTTATGTTAACCAAGCATTATTTGTAGATTAAATACACAATTTTTTTGTACTGCATAAAGGTATACCACTATTTTTCCAAAGCATATATACAGTCATCTGTCACATAATGTCCATTCAGGCAACGTCCAAACGCATATATGTCCGTGGTCCTATAAAGTTATAATAAAAAAACAAAAAAGCCATTCTGACTCTTAGAGACTCTAAAGGACAGAGTAGAGCTGCCCCATAGAGTTTCCAAGAAGTGCCTGGTGGATTCGAACTGCCAACATTTTGGTTAGCAACCATAGCACTTAACCACTACACCACCAGGGTTTCTATAGAGTTCAGAAATCCTGATTGGAGAACAAGCCGTAGGGGACGTAAGCAAAATGTAAGGAAAGCAATGGCTTCCCACATACAACACGTGTATCTCAAGTCTCTTGTATCCAAAGCAATTGCGCTGCCAGGCATATAACCTGTAATACACGTCTTGATAGTCGTAATAAATCCCTATGTTGCTGGCTTATGTATGTACTGTACTGTATTTTCTATCGTTATTTTAATGTGAACCGTCCCTACTTCAAAATAAAAAGTTTACTGTATAACGGTGTGTGCTTCAACTCATAGGCATCGGCATGTAATACCACGTATCAAGCATCTCTTGTGTGTTGTAGCATTATTTCTGTGTCTAATTTTCTTTCAAAAATATTGCTGTGAAGTGCATCATGGCTCCCAAACACAGCAAAGCCAGTGCTGGGGATAGCAGCAGCAAGAGGCAAAGGAGAAATATAGATTTGGAACTGAAACAAGAGGTTATTAACACAAAGGGGGAAGATCAGTGAATGCTGTGGCTTGAGATTAGTCATGTTGGACAACATCCAAGTCACATAATGTCCAACTTCACAGAACGTATCATGGAGGTTAAGCGATACATGACTGTATGTTGTTGTGAAAATTACAAGTTGATTTCAGTGTTGCTGAATTCGTAATGACTTTGATCATCAAGTGTTTTCTCAGCAGATTTTAAAGATACAATTGTTGTTATGGGGGCTTTAGGGATTGGGAAATATTAAAAAGTTTTCCTCATATTCAGAAAGATTGGAAACTACTTAAATAGGCATCCAAGCACACATGTATATTTGGCAGCAATTAGGCAAATGTTAAACCAAATGTAATTCAAAAAGTCCTTCTTTGGCATAATGTTATTACTAACCAAAATGTTGGCAGTTCAAACCCACCTAGTAGCTCTGTGTGAGAAAGACCTGGCCAAACTGCTCCCATAAAGATTACAGCCTAGAAAACCCTCTGGGGCAGTTCTACTCTGTCACACTGGGTCACTGTGAGTTGAAATCAGCTCAAAAGCATAGAACAGCAACAACATTTCTACGTTACGGAAAAATAGATCAATTATTTTAACTCATTCTGAGAAATTCAAGCAATATGCTCTTTTAATGATGGACACAGTAAGAATCTAAAAATAGAGAAAAAATGACAACAGCACCCATTTTCAGAAACAAAATTTTCCTTACGCCCACAGTATTTGGGGTGAATGCAAGCACAAGCCAAATCCTCCCTCACTTACGACCTGGGTGTACCCAGGCTCTGACGCTGATCTCAGTAGTCAGTGCAGGGACAAGAGGAATTACAGAGAAGCTGAGCCATCATCAGCTGGTGGGGTGGTTTCCCTGAGTTCCTTTGATACCATCTAAATATCCTCAAAGTCTGAGCAACAGTGTTGAGGCAGAAATCAGGCAAGAAAAAGTAGGCTGCTTTTTTATAAATCAAAATGGAAGTGCTGTACTGTAAGACGATGACCTGTAAGACGATGAAAGCTTACAACTTGTTTTATAAGGAGGTGCAGTGAAGCAGGAAATTGCTAATACAATGTATAGGGAAGGACAGAGGCCATGTGAGGATATCAGCCAAAGGTACAAAGAAGATTTTAAGACCTATCCAGACCCAAGCCACTACAACATAGGATAAAGGGTTCAGAGTAAGCATTCAGAAAGTGAAATGCCACTTAATTAATTACAGGTTTAAACTTGATTAACTTTAAGGAAGCCTATGAGCAAAGCATAAGGTTAACCCATAGCATTTAGTTAACAAGCATCATTTTTCCTCACCAACTTTGATTTGCCATTGCACCTACTTCTAATAAAACTTGGTAGTTGTGATATACAGACTGGTTGTAAAAGTGTATTCACCTTTATAGCATTTTATAGAATTTACTTCTCAGGTGTTTAGACTGTATCATATACATTATGTCTTTAAGCCTTACAAACCCCTAATGTTCAACACACAAGATTTTTTTTTCATTGTCCTTTAGATGAAGGTTTACAGAAAAAATTAATTTCTCATTAAACAATTAATACATGTTTTATGACACTGGTTGCCAATCCCATGACATGTGAACACTCCCCTTCTCAACCTTGGGTTCCCCATTACCAGCTTTCCTATCCCCTCCTGCCTTCTCGTCCTTGACCCTGGGCTGGTGTGCCCATTTAGTCTCATTTTATTTTATAGTGTCTAATGTTTGGCTGAAAGGTGAACATCAGGAATGATTTCAGTACTGAGTTAAAAGGGTGTCCAGGAGCCATACTTTCGGGGTTTCTCCAGTCTCTGCCAGACTAGTAAGTCTGGTCTTTTTTTGTCAACACATAAAGAATTTGCAAAAGCTATGTCAACATAGATAGCCTTGTTGTTGTAGTTGTGTGCCATCTAGTCAGTTCCAACACATAACTACCCCATGTGACAGAGTAAAATTGCTCTGTAAGGTTTCCTAGGCTATAATTTTTATGGGAGCAGATCACCAGGTCTTCTCTCCTGTGGAGCCACTGGTGGGTTCAAACCAGTGACCTTTCAGTTAGCAGCCCAGTGCTTAACCACTGTACCAGTAGGGCTCTTTATATAGCCTTAAAGGCATCTATTTTCAGATACTCAGCTTGCACACATACACTTTCTTAAAACTGATTTCCTTACCTGGCACACATATCTTGGTTTCTAAATAACATTCTCCCATAAAGGAACCAGGGATCCTTGAATAAATGACTGATTCTAGGACTGGGGCAGGAAAAACAGATGAGCCTGGAAGATCTTGTAATGCCAGAAAATATGGATGTGGAGAAAGGAAGGAGGGAAGTGGGAGGGAGGATAGTAGAATGTCAAAAAGGCACTGGAGTCAATCTGAAAGAGTTTCCAATGGCCAAAGCTGGAAGAAATTGAACAACGAAGTAAATAACAATAGTATTGGATTCTACCTCAAAGAATAAAATAAATATCCATGAATCTATACCGATATAAACAAATGATTTATTTGATAAATAAATAGAGGAGAAAGGACAAATGTTTTTCATGGAAGGATTTCAAATAATAAATGTGGAAGGAATGAGGGAAACAGAAAATAACCATTAGAACATCACAGTAATAACTGTTGCAGACAAAATTCACTGATGGGTGCTAAAATTAGTGGGATACAAGAGAGCTGAATAGCCTCAAAGACTCTTCCCCAAATATTTTTTAATTACTGTGGTGGTTTTAACAAGTGTCCACATTTTCTCACACTTCTCCTTCCAGGAAGTGGAGCTTAATTCTTCTCCCTTTGAGTATGGGCCAGACTTAGTGACTCTCTTCTAACAAATAGAATTGGAAAAGGAAAAATAAAAACTTTATAGTGGAGAACCTGGTAGACACAACTTAAACTAAGTGATGAAGGTTAACATCACCAGTAATAAGTCCTGTCGACATCATGTACTCCTAATATGATACGACATGATGAGAGTAAATCACCTCTGTGGCATTCTTCCCCAAAAGCACATACCCCAAAATCTAACCTTGAGAAGTTATCTGACCAACCCAAATGGACAGCTATTCTATGAAATAACTTACCAATAGAACACTCTTTGAAAGTGTCAAGGTCATTAAAGACAAGAGAAGACCAAGAAGCTGTCACACATTGGAAGAGACTAAGAAGACATAAGGACTAAATACAACAGTTCATCCTGGAACAGAAAAAGGACATTAATGGGAAAACTGATGAAATTCAAATAAAGTCTGAACTGGTGTAAATTTTTTCAGTTTTAATACATGTACTATGGTTATGTGAAATATTAACATAAGGGGAAGCTGGCTGAAGGGTATACAGAAACTCTCTGTACTCTTTGCTCTGTACTCTTCTATAAATCTAAAATTATTCCAAAATGAAAGTTTTTTACGAACTGACCTGCTTGAGAATTCATCTACTTCTGAAAGTTTTCTTTTTCTTTCTTCTTTCACAATGGCCCTTTTCTCACTTGACAAAAGACATATACTTCTCACCCACACTAATCTTGTTATGGTGAATTTCCCCAGTGTGTAAAATCTCCTGGGAACCAAACCAGGGCACAACTTTCAAATGCTTCTGAGGGCAAGTGCAGTGGGAGGAAAGCAAAAAGAGCAGCAGGAAGGGCTAATGAAGGGAGCTAAGCCTTTTTTTTTTAACCCAATGCATCTCTCTCTCTCTTTCTCCATCTCCCCCTGCACAAACACACTGACTTCCTTACCTTATAAACTTACCAGCCTAAGAATTTTTATTCAGAACTAAGAAGATTATCGTGGGTTTGTTAACACATCGGTTTGCACTTTTATAAAGGAAGTCCAGCATTGTTTCTGGCAGGAAGTAACTTTGATTTGTCTGATAGGTTCAATCATCAGGGCTGACTTTCCTAATTTAGTTATATCATAGACATTTGAATCAACTGAATGGGTTAACTTTGAGACTCCAAAGTTTTAACAAAAATGTACTTAAAAGTACAAACAGTATGAGAGAATATACATCTTTTTCAATAACTTAAACTTAAAATTTTTTATATTTTTTACATGTGAAAAAATAAAGCAGTTTTTCAAAATTTCTCTTTGGGAGAATGCAAGCAAAAGCTTTTGAAGACTAAGGCAAT
This sequence comes from Loxodonta africana, assembly GCF_030014295.1. NCBI lineage: Eukaryota > Metazoa > Chordata > Mammalia > Proboscidea > Elephantidae > Loxodonta > Loxodonta africana. The sequence continues at coordinate 68,781,595 of NC_087349.1, read as the reverse complement.
AGAAAGGAAGGAATCACTGTGCCAGTTTTACAAATGTGAAGTAGTGGCTCCCAGATCTGAAAGGATTCCTGGCCAGTGTGTGTGCATCAGTGGAAGTCCAAGAGACACAGGGAACGCTGGGATATAGACAGCCAAACAGGTGACTGGACTATAGAGTCAGAGGAAGGGGGACAGGTTCCCTATCTACAGCTCTGGTTTTTAACTTGTCTTGGGGCTTAGTGTTTTTTTGTTTTGTTTTTTTGAAAATTTGATTAGTTTTGGACTTCTTTCCAAGAATAATGCACATAAGTGTGTACCCTTTAATTTTTGTTTAGTTTTAGGAGGTTCAGGAAATAGACGATCCAGTTAGGAAGCTTTGGCAGGGAGGAAATGAATAAAAATGTCATTCAGTGTATGTGAGCATTTAAAAGCACTTTTGTATTCATAAAAGAACTCAGTCCAAATGGCATAATAGAAACCATCTGAGAATCAGGCCATGCTCAGGACTGGGTATATACTACTAAACTGCCCACCCTTCCCTGCTCTTCTGACACTCTCTCTCAACCACTGTCCCTTTCAGCCCCACTCCGCCTTTCCTTTTGCCCACCCCGCAACTCCCCACCGCCTCACCCCCACCCAAGGTCTGAATACTATTTTGGGTCTTTAGTATGAGCTGAATCTCCCCCGAATCACTTACTCCGATGACTCATCTTTGGAATCAGGGCTAATGTTCCTCTATAAATGTGCCCATGTAAATTTTAAATAGGCTCCCCCTCAGGGTGAAAGGCTTAGAAAAGCACCGCCCCCTAACCCCTCCACACACACACACACACACACACACACACAGACTCAAGCCCTCATGCAGGGCTTGGCAAGCAGGTGGCACTCTTGTACAAAGAAAAGTTTGCCCCTTCCCCTGGTCAGGTGGAGCCTGCATAGGGAGCAAGGTTCGTTGTGGGCTGGATTTTGATCACCCCGTCATTCCTCAGAAAACCTGGTGGCGGGGCAGTGGTTAAGTGCTACGGCTGCTAACCAAAAGGTCAGCGTTCAAATCCACCAGGCCCTCCTTGGAAACTGCATAGGGCTATTCTATGGGGTCGCCATGAGTTGGAATTGACTCGACAGCAATGGGTTTGGTTTTCTTTTTTTTAAATCATTCCTCAGCAGCACCTTCGGGCAGTGTCCAAACTGTGCAACCCCAAGTAACCACCTTGTTCACTTTATTACAAATATCAGGTCATTGCACAACTGTTTGGCCTGGTAAAAGTGCCAACTGTGTATCTATGTCTAGCATGTAGAATCTGGGTCATAAGCAAGGGTCTGGTGCCACTCAGAGGCTAGTCTCTGTTAATATAACCATTACAGCTTGGGGAGGATCAAGGCCTGAGGGTTGGTTCTTGGGTCTTCCTGAGAGTCCATTTCTACTCCAACGGAGCTCAGTTTAGCCTGTGAATTCCACAAGGGATCTGGGCTACTCCTGTAAGGAACCCCCAAGACTCAAGCAGATCACCTAGGCCTTGGACTGGTTTTTCCCTCTTTCCCTGCTTCATGCTCTCTAACATAGTTTGAGAGTACCCAAACAGACCCTCAAAACAACCTTGGGAAATGCTTGTCAGAATTATCCACCCAGGGAACAAAAGTGAGGCAGATGCATTTTTATCCACTGGCTTTTGTCTCCAGAGGTCAAGGGTGACTCCACAGGTATAGTTGCAGGTTGCACAAGCACTGAGGTCAAGCACTGGCACTAGAAAAGCCCTGGGACAAGATGCAAGATGTATGAGCAGCTGAAGGTGAGGTGCTGACAGATTATACCTGAGAGAAGCTACCTGAAACGTGTGGAACTGGCCACCAGAGGAGTTGCAAAGGAGATGCAAAGTGGTGCCCAGAGGGTGTCTCACACTCTCAGGACCTCCTTCTTTTGAATATTTTGAATTTTTCCTTAGCTAAAATCCTCCCAAATAGTTAATGTTTTAATATCTTGCATTTGTCTTTCCATGAAACCTTTAAAGGAAGAGAAGGAGGAGAAAATTGTCACCTTAAATATGCAAAGAACTAGTTTTCAGTGACCCAGAGATCAATGAGTTTGATAGATAGGCGTTTGACAAACAAAGTCTTTAATATCTTTTTGGAGGGCTGATCACGTCACAACCTGCCCTCATCCAAATGAGGCAGTGACTAGATTGGGAGAACTGTGTGATGTTAGGTGGAGCTGTGGCAGGAGAGAGCTGTGACAAGCCACTTACTCCTGACCTTCGCAAGGGGTGGAGAGAAATCATTGTGCGTGTTTGGGGCCAGTCATACTTTCTCATTCCATATCATTCAAATGCCAGAGTCAAGCCATTTTTAGTCACATGATGGAGCCCACACCTGGTGTGGGAATGCGAATATCCCAAAGGAACACATCCATTTAATTGTTCATGGTCCAAAAATAACAAGGGAAAAGACAGAAATCAAGGAAGAAAGAACATAAGGTTGATACTTGGAGAAATCAAGCTTGTCAAGGCTAATGGGGATAAGAGGTTTGATCCACTTAGAATAGTTTAGTGAAAAGAGGGGAGAGTATGAAAGGTAGGGAAGGAGGGGAGGAAAAAGAGGGATTAAACTAATAGAATTAAAAATAATAGAGAAGAAATGGCAAAAGTAAATCAAGTATATACATATGGTATACATGTATATAAACCAAAATCCCAACCTATTGCCATCAAGTCGATTCTAACTCACGGGAACCCAACGTGTGTCAGAGTAGAACTGCTCCATAGGGTTTTCTTGGCTGTAATCTTTACAGAAGCAGATTGCCAGGCTTTTCTTCAGTGGCCTGGCTGTTTGAATCAGAATGTCCAAACTTTAGGTTAGTAGTCGAGCATAAATCGTGTCATCTAGGGACCTTCATGCATATATGTGTAATACGTATATACACCCACACCCAGGAATGCATGTGCACACACAGAGCAGAAACTTGGCACACTTGCTGCCATCAATCTTTGCCTGCACGGGTGTTACTGCTTACAGGAAGGCCCGCCCATTCCCCCAGACTGAGTTAGATGCCTCTCCTCCGTGCCCACCTCTAAGACAGCCTTCATCTCAAGACATGTCATTGGTCATTTTCTTGTCTATCTCCCTCTTCAGACTGTAAATTTCTTGAAAGCAGAGACCTTGGCTCTTCTTTGTATCAGTGTCAAATTCAAAGCGGATTCACAGTGAAGGAGTGTTTGTTAAATAAACAACTATTCTTTCCACAAAATGGAGATGTAAAAATGAGTTTAAAAATAAGTCCAGAAAAGTCAAACGCAGAGTGAAGTAGTTATGACTAAAGGCAACAAAAAAAAAACAAGAAATTCTTATTAAAAATACAGTTGCTTTTTTTTCATACCAAGAGATTCTGATTCAAACTTTCTGGTTGGCTCTCCAAGCCTAATTACAGATTTAGAAAGAAACAGCTCTCCCAGGAAATTCTTGTCATCAAACATTTCCTTAAAATACTCAGGGACCATTATTTTCAATTTTAAATTCTATATTCAGTAAAATGTTCAACTGGGAATAAGAGAAGAATGAAGGCAGTTCAGACATGCAAATACTTCTCCATGAATTCATGAATTCAGCAATTCTGAGTCAGTGGGACCCTGATAGTGCAGTGGTTAGTGTCTGCTAACCAAAAGGTCGGCAGTTCAAATCCACCAGCCGCTTCTTGGAAGCCCAAGGGAACAGTTCTACTCTGTCCTGTAGGGTCGCTATGAGTCGGAATACACTCGATGGCAACTGGTTTGGTTTCATTTAGTTTAGTAGGTTTGACAGGAGGCAAATGAACACACGCTTTTACCAGCCCTTTCAGACTTCTGAAGTAGGTGATTTGTGGACTACATTTTCCGAAAAAGCTACAGGGCGTCTACTGAACTGCAGACTGCATTCCCTGTTCTAGCCAACTGTCTTATAGTGTTAATTATGTTCTGGGGCATACAAATGTCATCAGGAGTGTTCATCATTGGGCGCGACCTCCAGAGGCAAGAGGGGCCAGTAAGCACCGTGACTACATGCAGTGCTGTCTGTGTTCACACCAGGAGGCAGAGGAGGAAAGCAGACAGGGCGCTGAGGCACTGCTAAAAAAAAAATGGACCTGGTAAGTGGGAAACACAATGCGAGAGAGTCCTCCACAATGGAGAGTGTGCCAGTTCAGAGAAAAGGTTAATACTCAAGAAAAAAACGTGACCAAATATGCTTCATAAAGGACTTCTGTTCATTTTTCTGGAAACACTGAGGAACTGCCTCAGGGAGTGTGGAGGCAGCCGTTGGAGATGAGGTAGAAAAGAGAAGAAGGAAGGGAGCCCTATAAACAAGCAGAAGAGGAACAGAGGGGAAAAAGTGCTCTTGGGTTGGAGAGTTTCACTGATGAATTTTATAAAGGCCCCTGACAAATTAAGTAAGCTTTGGGCAAAGGTTTGATTTAAGGGAAATGATCAAGTCCAGAATACAAGGATGAGCAAAGATTTTTAATAAAACAGGGTTATAGAAAACATCTGGAAATGAAAAGCCCTGATGAGAATCCAGACAGTCTCTTCGTCTGTCTCTGCATCCCCCATGGCGTTCTTGTAGGCAGCACTTAGTAGACACCAGCAATATTGTTAAGAGTTGTTTCACCAGAAACCCAAATTACACAATCCAAAAGAAAGCACATTTCAAAACTTTTAATCATCATAAGAAAAATAAAAACAGTAAGTAAGGCAGAGAGAGATTGGAGATGAGCAAGGCATCTTAGACTTAATCTGGAAAAATCTAGGAATATCTGAAGTAGTTAATGCCATAAGTATTTCTTTTCTTTGGACGTTTTATTGTGCTTTAGAGATAGTTTACACAGCAAATTTGTTTTCTATTCAATAATTCACACAAATTGTTCTGTGACATTGACATTGGTTGTTATTCCCACAATGTGTCAACACTCCCCCCATTTCCACCCTGGTTTCCCTGTTTCCAATCATCCGGTTTCCCTGCCCCTCTCTGCCTTCTCTCCTTTGCTTTTGGGCAAATGTTTCCCTTTTGGTCTGTAGAGTTGATTGTTCTATGGAGCACATTCCTCACAGGTTTTATTCTTTATTTTTTAGTCCAGTCTATTATTTGGCTGAAATGTGGCCTCTGGGACTGGCTTCAGTTCCAAGTCTGACAAACGTCTTAGGGCAACAGTCTGGGGGGTTCCTCCAGTCTCTATCAGGCCAGTAAGTCAGGTCCTTTTTATGAATTTGAATTTTGTTCTACGTTTTTCACCCATTCGAACCAGGACCTTCTATTGTGTTTCTGGTCAGAGCAGTTGGTAGTGGTAGCTGGGCACCATCAGGTTCTTCTGGTCTCAGGCTACAGAAGGATGTGTTTCATGTGGACCATTAGTCCTTTGGACTAATTGCTTCCTTGAGTCTTTTGGTTTTCTTCACTCTCCTTTGCTCCAGACAAAAGGGACAAATAGTTGTATCCTGGATGGCTGCTTGTAAGGTTTTAAGACCCCAGATGCTACTCACCAACCTAGGATGTAGATTATCTTTATGAACTGTGTTATACCAGTTGACCTCATGGCTCAGTCCCATCAGGTATTTGGTTATGTCTAAAAAGTTTCCATAACTGTGCCCCCATGTTCTCTGTTACATATATAAAATACATGCAGCACATACAAATATGTATGTAGAATTACCCACAACCATACCCATATATGCAAGCGGGTGTACTCTTGTATGACCTCCCATACCTATTTAGCATACATACCTACATCTGTATCCACTCACAAATTATTGTTTGTTATTACCGTTTTTGCCAAATTGTATATGTTATAGTATTTACCATAGTTGCCCTTTGTTCTCGTGTACCTCTCAGTGTCTTCCTTCTTTTTTTAGTCACATTGTTCTGACTTCCCTCATATTGTATATTGCCTTTCCCTTTACCAGAGTTAACACGTGCCTACTGTCTATTTAGTGATTCTCCCTTCCTCCCCTCCTATCCCTGGTAACCATCAAAGAATGTTTCTTTCTGTGTGCAAACCTATTCTTGACTTTCTATAATAGTGGTCTCATACAGTATTAGCCCTTTTGTGATTGACCAATTTCACTCAGTAAAGTCCTCCAGATTCATCCATGTTGTGAAATGTTTTGCAGATTCATCATTATTCTTTATTGTTGCATAGTACCCCACCGTATGTATATACCACAATTTGTTTATCCATTCATTTATTGATGAGCATTTAGATTGTTTCTACCTTTTTGCTGTTGTGAATAATGCTGCAATGAATATGGGTGTGCTTATGTCTATTCATGCGACAACTCTTATTTCTCCAGGTTGTGTTCCTAGGAGTAAGGTCACTGGATAATATGGTAGTTTTATTTCCAGCTTTTTAAGGAAGGACCATATCATTTTCCACAGAGGCTGTACCATTTTACAATCCCACCAGCAGTTATAAGAACTCCAATCTTCCTACAACCTCAGCAGCATTTGTTCTTTTCTGGTTTTTTGATCAGTGCCATTATTGCCAGGGTGAGATATATCTCATTGTAGTTTTGATTTGTATCTCTCTAATTTTTTAATGGCTAATGATCATGAGCATTTCTTCATATGTTTGTTAGTCACCTGAATGTTTTCTTTGGTGAAGTGTTTGTTTCTGTCCTTTGCCCATTTTTTTTTTACTGGATTATTTGTCTTTTTGTTGTTGAGGGGTTGATGTTCTCTATATATTTTAGAGATTAGACCCTTGTCAGATGTGTCAATACCAAAAATTTTTTCCCAGTCTGTAGGTTGTCTTTTCACACTTTTGGTGAAGTCTTTTGTTGAATATAAGGATTTAATTTTTAGGAGGTTCCAGTTCTTAGTTTATCTTCTACTGTGCCATGAGTATTTCTGCCAAGAGTAAATTTTCGGGAGGGGGGGGGTTGTTGGGCTTGAGGAAGGTTTTTTTTTTCCCCCCACCATGGTTACCAGGAGGAGAAATCCCTGGTGTCTATTTTGAATGTTGCTCCCTAATCTAGCCTTATGGATGCTTGTTTGAGCCCCAAGTAGAAAGGAGAGGCGTTAAAAGGTGAGAAGTTATTTTTCAAGGAATTCTGTGAAGTTCGTGGACACAAAGAGTGCTATTTGGTGTCCAGGTGAAAAGATGGGGAGAGATGGATTACAAAATAGTGGAAAGGAGCTCTCTCCCTACCTCCATATATACCTTAGTGTGACTCTGATCCCATGACATACCAGGAAGCAGCAAAAGAGTATAGCAGTTTGGGCATCAGCTCTATCACTGATGGCATGGGCAGCAGTGGCAGTGGGGAGTGGTTGCATCAAGCTCCTTTGTGGACAGTAGACATTAACAAGGGACCTGAGACAAAGGCTAGGAGGTGACTGTTAGTAGTCACACGTGCACCACCTCTGAGGGACATTCTGCAACACTTGGAGAACAGTTCGAGTTCTGAAAGAGTTGTCGATTCTGAAGAGTATGTGAGGTTTATTTGTGTTGTCACTATTAATATGATCCTATTTATATTCCTAAGTTGGTGAGGCCTAGGAAAGCTCGCATCGCACACATATAGAAAATTCAGCTTCTCCAGAAAATCTTCTCTCACTAACCCAACACCCTCAAATCCCCGGTGTATTTTTAATACCTTAAAAATTTAGCCATTCACATAAACAGTATACAAAACGTTATAAAGAATGTAGAAGAAAAGCTAGATAACTGGAAGCTCCTAAAAATCAAACACCTATGCTCATCCAAAGACTTTATCAAAAGAGTAAAAAGACTACCTACAGACTGGGAAAAAGTTTTAGCTATGACATTTCTGATCAGCGCCTGATCTCTAAAATCTACATGATACTGCAAAAACTCAACTGCAAAAAGACAAATAACCCAATTAAAAAATGGGCAAAAGATATGAATAGACACTTCTCTAAAGAAGACATTCAGGTAGCTAATAGATACATGAGGAAATGTTCACGATCATTAGCAGTTAGAGAAATGCAGATCAAAACTACAATGAGATTTCATCTCACTCCAACAAGGCTGGCATTAATCCAAAAAACACAAAATAATAAATGTTAGAGAGTCTGTGGAGAGATTGGAACACTTATACACTGCTGGTGGGAATGTAAAATGGTACAACTACTTTGGAAATCAATTTGGCACTTCCTCAAAAAGCTAGAAATAGAACTACCATACGATCCAGCAATCTCCCTCCTTGGAATATATCCTAGAGAGATAAGAGCCTTACACGAACAGATATGTGCACACCCGTGTTTATTGCAGCACTGTTTACTATAGCAAAAACATGGAAGCAATCAAGGTGCCCATCAATGGATGAATGGATAAATAAATTATGGTATATTCACACAATGGAATACTATGCATCCATAAAGAACAAAGATAAATCCATGAAACATCTCATAACATGGAGGAATCTGGAGGGCATTATGCTGAGTGAAATTAGTCAGTTGCAAAAGGAGAAATATTGTATAAGGCCACTATTACAAGAACTTGAGAAACAGTTTAAACTGAGAAGAAAACATTCTTTCATGGTTATGAGAGGGGGGAGGGAGGGAGGGTGGGAGAGGGGCATTCACTAATTAGATAGTGGCTAAGAACTACTTTAGGTAAAGGGAAAGACATCGCATAATACAGGGGAGGTCAGCACAATTGGACTAAACCAAAAGCAAAGAAGTTTCCTGAATAAACTAAATGCTTCAAAGGCCAGGGTAGCAGGGGCAGGGGTCTGGGGACCATGGTTTCAGGGGACATCTAAGTCAATTGGCATAATAAAATCTATTAAGAAAACATTCTGCATCCCACTTCGAAGAGTGGCATCTGGGGTCTTAAAAGCTAGCAAGCAGCCATCTAAGATGCATCGATTGGTCTCAACCCACATGGATTCAAAGGAGAATGAAGAACACCAAGGACACAAGGTGATTACGAGCCCAAGAGACAGAAAGGGTCACATGAACCAGAGACTACATCATCCTGAGACCAGAAGAACTACATGGTGCCCGGCTACAACCGATGACTGCCCTGACAGGGAACACAACTGAGAACCCCTGAGGGAGCAGGAGAGCAGTGGGATGCAGATCCCAAATTCTCATAAGACCAGACTTAATGGACTGACTGAGACTAGAAGGACCCCGGTGGTCATGGCCCCCAGAACTTCTGTTGCCCCAGGACAGGAATCATTCCCAAAGCCAACTCTTCAGGCATGGATTGGACTGGACAGTGGGTTGGAGAGGGATGCTGGTGAGGAGTGAGCTTCTTGGATCAGGTGGACACTTGAGACTATGTTGGCATCTCCTGCCTGGGGGGGAGATGACAGGGTAGAGGGGGTTAGAAGCTGGCGAAATGGACACGAAAAGAGAGAGTGGAGGGAGAGAGCAGCTATCTCATTAAAAAAAAAAAAAAATTTTTAGGGGGAGAGTAATTGGGTGTGTGTAGCAAGGTGTATATGGGTTTTTGTGTGAGAGACTGACTTGATTTGTAAACTTTCACTTAAAGCACAATAAAAATTATTTAAAAAAAAATTTTAGCCATTCAGTTTTTATACTGTATTTAACACATGGGTGATTTTTACTCATTATGTAGTTTTTTCTTGTGTTTATATTTTGTTTCCTCACTTGGACTATAAGTTCTTTGAAGGTAGAAATCATGTATTTCAATTCTTTTGTGCTCTTCAAATAACTGGAACAATGGCAAGCACAGTCGGGTGAAACGCCTCAGAATATGTGGTTAAGAAACACAAGGAGGGAGGCTGCTGGAGTTTTCTATAGAAAGCATTAAACAAAATGCAGCATGTGTTTTTATAATGTAAAGTGGTACAAGTACAGGAATTTAAATCAGATCTCAAAAATAAATTAAGAATTACATAAAGTGAGGTTTCCCATCATGCAGAGATGGTAAATGCATTTGAACTGGTGTAGCAATTCCAACCAAGCCATAAAAATGGCAGAAAATAGGCTTTACCAGAAAGAGAGTCAAAGTCAGTTAGCTCTGTCTGCCCTGGGTGATGTGTGGGGGGATTGTCACATGAATACAATCTCTTTACTACCCTTCATAGGAGTCAGTTAGCTCTGTCTGCCCTGGGTGATGTGTGGGGGGATTGTCACATGAATACAATCTCTTTACTATCCTTCATAGGACAAGGATAGATTGGAAGGTTGCAGAAGAACAAGGTCAGGGCCTCCGGACTAACTTTTACTGTTTATGTTTGAATATTTATAAATAAAACGCAGGATAAAAGCACCACAAACCATATTTTTCAATTTTTTTTAATTTCATAATACATTTAGACTTACAGAAAAATCACAATAATAGTATAGATAAATGCCATATGCCTTTCACCCAGCTCTCCTTAATGTTTACATTTTATGTAACCATAGTACAATTATCAAAAGCACGAAATGAGCACTGACATACTATTAACTAATCTAGAGACCTTATTCAAATGTGACCACTAAATATCCTTTTTTTTTCTGCTCCAGGATCCCACTGTACCTTTAGTTGTCCTGTCTCCTTAGTCTCCTGTAATCTGGAACAGTTCCTTAGCCTTCTTTCGTCTTTTTATAACCTTGACCCTTCTGAAGAGTACCAACAACAACAAAAAAATTCTTCACTGCAAAGTCAATTCCGACTCATAGCAACCCTACAGGACAGAATAGAACTTCCCCATAGGGTTTCCAAGGAAAGGCTGATGAATTCCAACTGCCAACCTTCTGGTTAGCAGTAGAGTTCTTTACCACTGCACCACCAGGGCTCCTTTTGAAGGGCACTGGCCAATTACTTTGTAGAATATCCAGGTTGAATTTGATGTTCTCTCATATCAAATGGAGATATGTATTTTGGGCAGGAATACCACAGGAGTGTTATTGTGCCCTTCCTACCGTGCTTGAAGGACTTGAAAAAAAAGCAAAGAAATCAAGAAAGGAATTGGGGGAAATGCTAATTTCATTAAAAGATAAAAAGTGGATGTTTTCCAGAAAGAATAATAGGCTGTTGACAGAAAAGGAAATGTCTCATGTCAGGTCAGCAGGAACAAGGGCACAATGAAATAGATCATCTAAACATTGCTGGTGTGAGAATACATTGGAACAAAAAATTTGAAAAGCTGTTTGACAGTATGTATCATGCATCCTAAATTTTTTTATAAAACAGTTGACTTGAAAACTTCTGAGAATATCTCCTAGGAAACAACTGAAAATATTGCTACCTATCAGAGTGTCATTTAAACTAGCAGGAAAATTACAGAAAAAAAAAATCTCAATGCTTTTATAGTAAACAATGTTTTTTGAGTTGTTTTGTTTTGTTTTGTTTTTTAGCAACCTGGTACCTGAACATCTGTTTGATTTAGGGGAAATTCATGAAATGAAGAATGTACTTTGGAAGACTGTGGAGCACATTCTTTCTCCATTTCCCCGCCAATCAACAGAGGCTAAACCAATCAGATACTTACATGTGACATTTTGAATATTGGCAGAATGACACAAAGGCAGGAAGTAGTCTGAAATTAACATTAACTGCAGGACAGTCCAGCAGCAGCAAGGAAAAAGATGTTTAGCAAGCATGCCAGAAGCAGTGTCCTAAGTGGACTGTGGCTGGAGCTATGGAGTGGGCTTACCTGTGCCTCCTCATTTCCTGAGCCTGGTCCCTCAGCCCTCTTGTCAACTTTGCTGGCTATCTGTTATCCTTCTAATAAATATCTTTTTTGCTTAAGTCAACTGGGGACTTCTGGCGTTCCTGACTGGTACAGAAACTACTTACTCAAAGTAATTTATAGGCTCAGGTTTTCAGAACATGGGCGTAATCTGGGATTATTCATCTTACCTAACTATGGCTAAATGCAGTAAAGATCCTATTAGTTTTAATGATTAGAATTTGGGTAGTCCACATGTGGAGCAAGAAAAAGCCTAGGACAGAATCAAGTTTTGTAAAGCCTGGAGCTCATAAAACTAAGATGAGAGGAAAATCTTTAAGAAAAGTCACATAAAATTATAAATACAAAAATTTCTAAGTGTCTTCCTGGGCTTTGGAAAGGGCCTTTGCAGATGAGGGGCCTTGAAACTTACACTTCATTAGCTTTGGAAACAACTAACTACATAAATGGTCACTGTCATGGATTGAATTGTGTTCCCAAAAAACATATGTTAAATTGGCTAGGCCATGATTCCCAGTATTGTGTGATTGCCTACCATTCTATCATCTGATGTGATTTTCCCATGTGTTGTAAATCCTACCTCTATGATGCTAATCATTTTTTTATGATGCTAATAAGGTGGGATTAGCGGCAGTTATGTTATGAGACAGGACTCAATCTACAAGATTAGGTTGTGTCTTAAACCAATCTCTTTTGAGATATAAAATAGAGAAGCAAACAGAGAGAAGTAGGGACCTCATACCATCAAGAAACAGGAGCCAGGAGAATAGCCAGGGACACTGGGCACCTGACCTGAGAACCTCCTAGACCAAGGGAGGATTGATAACAAAGATTTTCCCCCAGAACTAATAGAGAGAGAAAGCCTTCTCCTGGAGCTGGCACCCTGAATTCAAACTTCTAGCCTTCTAGACTGTGACAGAATAAATTTCTCTTTGTTAAATCCATCCACTTTTGGTGTTTCTGTTATAGCAGCACTAGATAACTAAGACAGTCATTCAACATAAAGTGCCCATTTAAGTCACTGCTTCAGAGACAGAATTGTTGTTATTAAAAACTAATTAAGGACATGAGAAGTTCAAGGATTTTGAGATGAGGTGGGTGCTTCTACCAGCACTGGGAAGCTTACAGAAAAAGAATGAAAAGTTCAGAATCCATTCATGGCACAATGCACAGATGGGAACCCAAGGACTTTCTTGGATCATGCTAAAATACCCTGCTATTTCTCATCACAAGGCCATGATAGCCATGAACTTAGAAGACGTTGATCCTATAAATTACTAAATTAAAACATTAGTTGAATTCATAGGTTTACCCAGTGTCTTATGTGAAAATTAGGACATTAATCAGGAAGAAATTGAACTCTGGGAATTAGATTAGAGATATATGGGAAGACTTGTAGGACCTTGAAACTTCAAGCCCCTGTCCGCTCTTGTCTGATAAAGCTGTCTCTATGTATTTGAAGACCCTCCGGTAACCTTATACAAAGAAGTTGCTTTGCAAGGAGAAATCATTTTCTAATAGTTGCTATTTTATTTAGGAGTACCCAAGCACATTTCAATATCACCTAGACTCTCTGTTTTTCATACCATGGTGACTTGTGTGTTGTTATGCTGCTGGAAGCTACACCACTGGTATTTCAAATACCAGCAGGGTCACCCATAGTGGACGGGCTTCAGTGGAGCTGCCAGATTAAAATGGACTAGAAAGAAAGGTTGGTGATCTACTTCAGAAAATCAGCTAATGGAAACCCTATGTATCACAAAATTCTGATCCACGACTGATTATGGGCATGGTGCAAGTAGTATTTCATTCTGTCGTGCATGGGGTCTCCACAAGTCAGGGGCAACTGAACAGCAACTAGCAACAACAACGTTATGTAGTAGACATGGTGCTCTACCCAGATGCCCTCAGATCTCCTTTGCTATTTCTGTGTGCCTGTCTTCTGGCTCCAATATGTCTTAACCTCTGTCTTAGTTACCTAGTGCTGCTATAACAGAAATAAGAAAAGTGGATGGTTTTAACAAAGAGAAATTTTTTCTCTCACAGTCTAGGAGGACAGAAGTCTGATCTCAGGGTCCCAGCTCCAGAGGGGGGCTTTCTTTCTGTATTGGTTCTGGGGGAAGGTCCTTGCCATCAGTCTTTGCCTGGTCTAGGAGCACAGGGACCCTGGGTCCAAAAGACGCTCTCCCATCCTGGCTCTTCATTCTTGGTGGCATGAGGTCCCCCTGTCTCTCTGCTTGCTTCTCTCTTTTTTATCTTAAAAGAGGTTGACTCAAGACATCAAGACACAACCTAATCTGATAGATTGAGTCCTGCCTCATTAACATAACTGCCTGCCGCTAAATCCTGTGTCATTAACATCATAGAGGTAGAATTTACTACACACAGGAAAATCACAACAGATGACAAAATGGTACACAATCACACAATACTGGGAATCATGGTCTAGCCAAGTTGACACACATTTTTGGAGGACACAGTTCAATCCGTAACAACCTCCAATAAATAGCACTTGTGACTCTTGTGGAAGATAGCCCGCAAGCTACTGGAGTCACTTTGCTTCACATTCCCACCATCCTTAGCCAATGACTGATGGAGTATGTAATCAAGAAAGCCCAGCTCCCTTGCCTGTGACCTATGAGGCTTAAATTACACTCCGGTGCTTCCCTGTGGAGTCAGACCTAAGCTAATCTGCAGTATATAGACTGAAATCTACCCCTTGTTTCCTATTCTCCTTTGTTTCTCCAAGGGAACATTTCTTTAACAAGTCACTCACACATGAATCCTCATCTCAGGCCTGCCTCTGGAGCACCCAACCTAAGACACTTATGGGGACGATCATGTTGGGTCTTTGCCTCTGATTTATCCTTGCTTTAACCTCACACCGTGGGTGCATTAGCAAAGCTATTTTTCCAAGAATCAGTGTGTATATTTACCTAAAGTTTCTGATCACTTTTGAAGATTTGATATATTTGTTGTTGTTGTTACGTGTCTTTGAGTTCATTCCAACTAACAAACACCTCTTGTACAACAGAACAAAACACTACCTGGCCCTGCACCATCCTCACAATCGTTGTTATGCTTGAGCCCATTGTTACAGTCATTGTGTCATTCCTTCTCCTTGAAGGTCTTCTTCTTCACTGACCCTCTATTCTACCAAGCATGATATCCTTCTCCAGGGACTGGTCCCTCCTGATAACATGTCCAATGTACATGGGAGGAAGTCTCACCATTGTCGCTTCTGGTTGTCCTTCTTCCAAGATAGATTTATTCATTCTTCTGGCAGTCCATCATATAGTCAATATTCTTAATCAACACCGTAATTCAAGGGCTCAATTCTTCTTTGGTCATCCTTATTCAATGTCTTTGGAGCCCTGGTAGCATAGTGGTTAAGAGCTTGGCTGCTAACCAAAGGGTCAGCAGTTCGAATCTACCAGGTGCTCCTTGGAAGCCCTATGGGGCAGTTCTACTCTGTCCTGTAGGGTCTCTATGAGTCAGAATGGACTTGATGGCAATGGGTTTGGTTTTGGTTTGGTATTCATTGTCCAGCTTTCACATGCCTATGAGGTGATTGAAAATATCATGGCTTGGGTCAGGCATACCTTAGTCCTTAAAACTTCTTCGCTTTTTAACACTTTAAAGAGGTCTTTCGCCCCAGATTTGCCCAATGCAATTTATCGTTTGATTTCTTGCCTGCTGCTTCCATGGGTGTTAAGTCTGGATCCAAGTAAAATGAAATCCTTTACAAATTCAATATTTTTCCCATTTATCATAATGTTGCTTATCGGTCCAGTTGTGAGGACTTTTGTTTTCTTTATGTTGAGGTGTAACCCATACTGAAATCTGTAGTCTTTGATCTCCATCAGTAAGTGCTTCAAGTCCTCTTCACTTTCAGCAAGCAAAGCTGAGTCATCTACATATTGAAGGTCATTAATGAGTCTTCTTCTGATCCTGATCCCCCACGTGTCTGTCAGTTTGTTGTACTGTGGGGGCTTGCGTGTTGCTCTGATGCTGGAAGCTATGCCAGCGGTATTCAGATACCAGCAGGGTCACCCATGGAGGACAGGTTTCAACTGAGCTTCCAGACTAAGACAGACTAGGAAGAAGGACCCGACTGTCTACTTCTGAAAGGCACTAGCCAGTGAAAACCTTATGAATAGCAGCAGAACATTGTCTGATATAGTGCTGGAAGATGAGCCCTCCAGGTTGGAAGGCACTCAAAAGATGACTGGGAAAGAGCTGCCTCCTCAAAGTAGAATCAACCTTTATGACGTGGATGGAGTAAAGCTTTCAGGACCTTCATTTGCTGATGTGGCATGACTCAAAATGGGAAGAAACAGCTGCACACATCCATTAATAATCAGAACCTGTAATGTACGAAGTATGAATCTAGGAAAATTAGAAATCATCAAAAATGAAGTAGAACGCATAAACATCAATATCCTAGGCATTAGTGAGCTGAAATGGACTGGTATTGGCCATTTTGAATCAGACAATCATATAGTCTACTATGCTGGGAATGACAACTTGCAGAGGAATGGCATTGTATTCATTGTAAAAAAGAACATTTCAAGATCTATCCTGAAGTACTACGCCGTCAGTGAGAGATACACCCACAAGGAAGACCAGTTAATACAACTATTATTCAAATTTACGTGCCAACCACCAGGGCCAAAGATGAAGAAATAGAAGATTTTTATCAGCTGCTGCAGTCTGAAATTGATCAAACAGGCAATCAAGATGCATTGATAATTACTGGTGATTTTAATGCAAAAGTTGGAAACAAAGAAGAAGGATCAGTAGTTGGAAAATACGGCCTTGGTGATAGAAACAACACTGGAGATCGAATGAGAATTTTGCAAGACCAACGACTTCTTCATTGCAAATACCTTCTTTCACCAACATAAACGGTGACTAATACACATGGACCTCACCAGATGGAACACACAGGAATCAAATCGACTACATCTCTGGAAAGAGACGATGGAAAAGCTCAATATCATCAGTCAGAGCAAGGCCAGGGGCCAACTGTGGAACAGACCATCAATTGCTCATATGCAAGTTCAAGCTGAAACTGAAGAAAATCAGAGCAAGTCCAAGAGAGCCAAAATATAACCTTGAGTATTTCCCACCTGAATTTAGAGACCATCTCAAGAATAGATTTGACGCATTGAACACTAGTGACTGAAGACCAGACAAGTTGTGGAATGACGTCAAGGACTCATACATGAAGAAAGCAAGAAGTCATTGAAAAGACAGGAAAGAAAGAAAAGGCCAAGATGCATGTTGGAGGAGGCTCTGACACTTGCTCTTGAACGTCAAACAGCTAAAGCAAAAGGAAAAATTCTTGAAGTAAAAGAACCGAACAGAAAATTTCAAAGGGCGGCTCAAGAAGAAAAAGTAAAGTATTATAATGACATGTGCAAAGAGCTGGAGATGGAAAACCAAATGGGAAGAACACACTCGACATTTCTCAGGCTGAAAGAACTGAAGAAAATATTCAAGCCTGGAGTAGCAGTAGTGAAGGATTCTATTGGGAAAATATTAAGCTACACAGGAAGCATCAGAAGAAGATGGACGGAATACACAGTCATTATACCAAAAAGAATTAGTCGATGTTCAACCATTTCGAGAGGTATCATATGATCAGGAACCGATGGTACTGAAGGAAGAAGTCCAAGCTGCTCTGAAGCCATTGGTGAAAAACAAGACTCCAGGAATTGATGGAATATCAACTGAGATGTTTCTACAAACAAATGCAGCGCTGGAGGTGCTCACTCATCTATGCCAAGAAATATGGAAGACAGCTTCCTGGCCAACTGACTGGAAGAGATCCATATTTATGCCTATTCCCAAGAAAGATGATCCAACTGAATGTGGAAATTATAGAACAATATCATTAATATCACACACAAGCAAAATTTTGCTGAAGATCATTCAAAAACAGCTGCAAGAGTGTATCAACAGGGATCTGCCAGAAACTCAGGCCGGTTTCAGAAGACATGGAACCAGGGATATCATTGCTGATGTCAGATGGATCCTGGGTGAAAGCAGAGAATACCAGAAGGATGTTTACCTGTGTTTTATTGACTACACAAAAACATTCGACTGTGTGGATCGTAACAAATTATGGATAACATTGCAAAGAATGGGAATTCCAGAACACTTAATTGTGTTCATGAGGAACCTTTACATAGATCAAGAGGCAATTGTTGGGACAGAACAAGGGGATCCTGATTGGTTTAAAGTCAGGAAATGTGTAAGTCAGGGTTGTATTCTTTCACCATACCTATTCATTCTGTATGCTGAGTAAATAATCCAAGAAGCTGGACTATATGAAGAACAGGGCATCAGGATTGGAGGAAGACTCATTAACAACCTGCATTATGCAGATGACACAAACTTGCTTGCTGAAAGTGAAGAGGACTTAAAGCACTTACTAATGAAGATCAAAGACCACAGCCTTCAGTATGGATTGCACCTCAATGTAAAGAAAACAAAAATCCTCACGACCAGAACAATGAGCAATATCGTGATAAACTGAGATAAGATTGAAGTTGTCAAGGATTTCATTTTACTTGGATCCACAATCAACAACCATGGAAGCAGCAGTCAAGAAATCAAAAGACACATTGCATTGGGTAAATCTGCCACAAAGGACCTCTTTAAAGTGTTGAAGAACAAAGATGTCACCTTGAAGACTAGAGTGCGCCTGACCCAAGCCATGGTATTTTCAATCACATCATATGCATAAGAAAGCTGGACAATGAATAAAGAAGACCAAAGAATAATTGATCCCTTTGAATTGTGGTGTTGGTGAAGAATATTGAATATACCATGGACTCCCAGAAGAACGAATAAATCTGTCTTGGAAGGAGTACAACCATAATGCTCCTTAGAAGCAAGGATGGTGAGGCTGCATCTTACATACTTTGGACATGTTGTCAGGAGGGATCAGTCTCTGGAGAAGGAAGTCATGCTTGGCAAAGTACAGGGTCAGCAGAAAAGAGGAAGACCCTCAACGAGGTGGATTGACACAGTGACTGCAACAATGGGCTCAAGCATAACAACGATTGTGAGGATGGCGCAGGACCAGGCAGTGTTTCATTCTGTTGTGCATGGGGTCGCTATGAGTCAGAGCCGACTCGACAGCACCTAACAACAACAACTGATCCCGATACCCCATTCTTCTTCATATAGTCCAGATTCTCAGATTGTTTGCTCAACATACAGACTGAATAAGTATAGTAAAAGGATATAACCCTGACGCACACCTTTTCCGATTTTAAAACACCCAGTATTTCCTTGTTCTATTCAAATGACTGCCTCTTGGTCTAAGTACAGGTTCCGCAAGAGCACAATAAAGTGTTCTTGAGTTCCCATTCTTTGAAATGTGAGCCATAATTTGTGATGATCCACACAGTCAAATGTCTTTGCATAGTCAATAAAACACAGGTAAATCTCTTTCTGGTATTCCCTGCTTTCAGCCAGGATCCATCTGATATTAGCAATGATATCCCTTGTTCTATGTCCTCTCCTGAATTCAGCATGAATTTCTGGCAGTGCCCTGTCTATGTACTGCTGCAATTGCTTTTGAATGATCTTCAGCCAAATTTTGCTTGTATGTGATACTAGCTATGTTGTTCGATAAATTCTGCATTCTCTTGGATAACCTTTCTTGGGAATGGGTACAAATGTGGATCTCTTCCAGTCATCTGGCCAGGTATCTGTCTTCCAAATTTCTTGGCATAGAAAAGTGAGCACTTCCAGCACTGCACATCCATTTATTCCAATATCTCAATTAGAATTCTGTCAACTCCTGGAACCTTGTTTTCTGCCAACGCTTTTGGTGCAGCTTGGACCTCTTCGTTCAGTACCATTGGTTCTTGATCATATGCTAACTTCTGAAATGGTTGAATGTGGGCCAGTGTTTTTGGTACTGTGACTCTGTGTACTCTTTCCATCTTCTTTTAGTATTTTCCTGATAGAATCCTTCAATATTGCAACTAGGGGCTTGAATTTTTTTCTTCAGTTCTTTTAGCTTGAGAATTGCCAAGCGTGTTCTTTCTTTTTGGTTTTTTTTATCTCCAGATGTTTGCACAAGTCATTATAATACTTTACTTTGTCTTCTCAAGCTGCTTTTTGAAATCTTTGGTTCAGCTCTTTTACTTCATCATTTCTTCCTTTCATTTCTGCTACTTTAAGTTTAAGAAAGAGTTTCAGAGTCTCTTCTGACATCCATTTTTGTCTTTTCTTTCTTTCCTGTCCTTTTTTATTTTAATTTTTACTGTGCTTTAAGTGAAAGTTTACAAATCAAGTCAGTCTCTCATACAAAAATTTATATACACCTTGCTATATACTCTTTTTTTTTTAGTTGCTCTCCCCCTAATGAGACTGCACACTTCTTCTCTCCATTCTCTATTTTCATGTCCATTTGGCCAGCCTCTGAGCCCCTCTGCCCTCTCGTCTTCCCTCCATACAGGAGCTGCCCACATAGTCTCATGTGTCTACTTGATTCAAGAAGCTCACCCCTCACCAGTATCATTTTCTATCCCATAGTCCGGTCCAATACCTGTCTGAAGAGTTGGCTTTGGGAATGGTTCCTGCCTTGGGCTAACAAAAGGTCTGGGGACCATGACCTTCTGGGTCCTTCTAGTCTCAGTCTAACCATTAAAGTCTGGTCTTTTTACAAGAATTTGAGGTCTGCATCCCACTGCTCTCCTTCTCCCTCAGGGGCTCTCTGTTGTGTTCCCTGTCAGGGCAGTCATCGATTGTAGCCAGGCACCATCTAGTTCTTTTGGTCTCAGGCTGATGTAGTCTCTGGTTTATGCTGCCTTTTCTGTCTCTTGGGCTCCTAATCACCTCATGTCTGTGGTGTTCTTCATTCTTCTTTGCTCCAGGTGGGTTGAGGCCAATTGATGCATCTTAGATGGCCTCTTGCTAGCATTTAAGACCCCAGACACCACTCTGCAAAGTGGGATGCAGAATGTTTTCTTCATAGATTTTATTATGCCAATTGACTCAGATGTCCCCTGAAACCACGGTCTCCAAACCCGCACCCCTGCTATGCTGGCCTTCAAAAGGTTTAATTTATTCAGGAAACTTCTTTGCTTTTGGTTAATCCAGTTGTGCTGACCTCTCCTGTATTGTGTGTTGTCTTTCCTTTCTCCTAAAATAGTTCTTGTCTGCTATCTAATTAGTGAATACCCCTCTCCCTCTCTCCCTCCCTCCCTCCCTCCCTTCCCAGTCTTGTAACCATCAGAAAATATTTTCTTCTCTTTTTAAACTATTTCTTGAGTTCTCTTAATGGTCTCATACAATGTTTGTCCTTTTGCAACTGACTAATTTCACTGAGCATAATGCCTTCCAGATTCCTCCATGTTATGAAACGTTTTACTGATTCATCACTGTTCTTTATCAATGCATAGTATTCCATTGTATGAATATACCATAATTTATTTATCTATTCATCTAACGATGGGCACCTTGGTTGCTTCCATCTTTTTGCTATTGCAAACAGTGGTGCAATGAACATGTATGTGCATATATCTGTTTGTGTAAAGGCTCTTATTTCTCTAGGATCTATTCCAAGGAGTGAGATTGCTGGATTGTATGGTAGTTCTATTTCTAGCTTTTTAAGGAAGAGTGAAATCAATTTCCAAAGTGGTGGTACCATTTTACATTCCCACCAGTGGTGTATAAGTGTTCCAGTCTCTCCACAGCCTCCAACATTTATTATTTTGTGTGAAAAATGTGTTTTCAGTGAAGAAGTTGTTGGTCTTGCAAAATTCTATCTTGCAATCTCCGGCATCATTTATATCACCAAGGCCATATTTTCCAGCTACCAATCCTTCTTCTTTTTCCTGACTTTTGCATTCCAGTCTCCAATAATTATCAATGCATCTTGACTGCATGTTTGATTAATTTCAGACTGCAGAATTTGATAAAAATCTTCCATTTCTTCATCTTTGCCCTTAGAGGTTGGTGCAAAAATTTGAATAATGGTCATATCAACGGGTCTTTTTTGTGGGCATATAGATATTATCCAATCACTGACAGCATTGTACTTACATGTATATCTTGAAATGCTCTTTTTGATGATTAAAACGATGCCATTTCTCTTCAATTTGTCATTCCCGGCGTAGTAGTCCATATGATTGTCTGATTCAAAACGGCCAATACCAGTCCATCTCAGCTCACTAATGCCTAGGATATTGATCTTTATGTGTTCCTTTTCATTTTCAATGATTTTCAATTTTCCTAGATTCGTACTTTGTACTTCCCAGTTTCCTATTATTAATGGATGGTTGCAGCTGTTTCTTCTCACGTTAAGTCATGCCACATCAGCAACCGAAAATCTCAGAAGCTTATTCCATCTACGTCGTTAAGGTCAACTCTACTTTGAGGAGGCAGATCTTTCCCAAATAGTATTTTGAGTGCCTTCCAACCTGAGGGCTCATCTTCCAGCACTATATCAGACAGTGTTCCGCTGCTATTCATAAGATTTTCACTGGCTAATTTTTTCTCAGAACTAGCCCACCAGGTCCTTCTTCCTAGTCTGTCTTAGTCTGGAAGCTCAGCTGAAACCTGTCCACCACGGGTACCCTGCTGGTATTTGAATAGCAATGGCATAGCTTCCAGGCTCACAGCAACATGCAAGCCCCCACAGTACAATGAACTGACAGACATGGGCGGGGGGGGGAATGACAGTGTATTTAAACATAGAATATTTAATAGATCTGGGGTTGTTAACTCATAGCAACCCCACGTAGCAGAGTAGAACTGCCATATAGGGTTTTCTTGGCTGTTATATTTATCAAAGCAGATTGCCAAGTCTTTGTAACATGGCGCCACTGCGTGGGTTTCAGCTAGTAGCTGAGTACTTAACCATTTGGGCCACCAAGGCTCCTTTTGATATGAAGAGTATCAAATTCTGGAAAATAGTGTCAGGGCATGTTAAACTGTTAAATTGAAAGAATTGAAATATTAGGCTTTCTTACACCTATTTTCTAAAGCATCCAGTTTCAGGCTAACCCCAACATAGTTGAGAGCTATTTGATCTACCACCTACTTTCTGATGACACCCAATCACGTGAGTTGGATTTCATAAGTTGCACAGAGAAAGTTATGCCATAGTGTGGGGGATTCTGTTAATAACATAAGCTAACTAGCCCTTTCCTAGTTGGGAATAAAATCTCTCTGCTCTCAGTAGAAAGGTTTTAATTTCTCTTCAGAAACACATCTTATAACTAAGTGGAAAGCTCTGTTGGTTTGTGAAGAGATGGTGCCAAATGCACAATTTGTAACAAGAAATCTGGACAATTTACCCATAACAAAGCAAAGGAAAGACACGGCTTTTGATTCCTGAAGACTTTCTTGGGCTTCACACAAAAATAAGTAAGTAAAATAAACAAAGAAGCCAGAGAAATGCCTGTGTTTCTAGACTAAAAAAAATAATAAAAATCCTGCTACCAGGAAATTGTAAAAAGAATTTGTCTACAACCAGAGGTAAGATTCCTCTCTGTGTATAAAGCACAGATCTGTCAGCTTATATCCCTGGCTGAGACAATATGGATGAAATTGTGTTTTTATTCTCTGTGTGAATCATGAAATAAAGCAGAAAGTCCTTTTTGACTGGAAAATGGAAAGATACAAAAAGTCCCCTTTAGACTCTCATTTTTCCATGTCCTCTGAAAGTGAAAGGTTAAATTTTGATACAGTTTCTAGAGAACATTTTTATAAACATAGTCAGAAAATGAAGCAGATGCTGGCAGTCAAGGATAAAAATATGAACAGACTGGAACTATTATAAAATTTTATGTAATCTCTGTTCACACATGGATTATGACTTCATTATTGAAAAAAGGTGCTGTCTAAACATAAATTCTCAGGCTGTGTATTCTCAGGCACTTTTCAAGTAGCTGTCTAAAAGCAGAGTATGAGGGGTTAAAATCTTGAGAAGTACTTTTTTTAATTTTATTGATGTTATCACTGTACCTCATTATAAAAATTCTGGTTGAAGGAAAAGAAAGACTTCAAAAGAAATATGAAAAAGGAAAGATTTTTAAATACCACAGATTATAAATAGTTTAGTAGGTTAAGGGAAAAAAAAGTTAGAAAGTATTTAATGTTATGCTAACTCTCTGTGCAACAGTGATGAGGAAAAGGATTGCAGAAGGTTGCTAATATTGTAAAAATTAATTAGAGGCTTAATTTACATAAGACCTTACATACCTAGCAAAGACATGACAAAGAGGTTAATATGGCATAGTGTGTATGTGTGTTCAAACTCAATGTTTACAGAAAGACAAGATTGAGTTGTATGGTTTCTCTACTGTCAAGGAAACACAGTTTGGTTGCATTCAGTGTACTTAAAGTAAGAAGTACTTTCTACACCTGGTGAGAAAAAAGCAAGAGATGAAGCATTCAAAGAATAGGAAGAGTAGTCATATGACAAGACCATTCTACTTCAGAAACAATAAACCAGTATCTGAAAGAGAATAGATTATTTCTTCTCTTGTGCAAAACCTTAAAGAAGCCTTATGAATGTTTCCTCCATGCACATTGTTTCTTTAACACCTTCCCAACAGAGGTGTATTGGTGACAATTAAATTGCAATTGTTTTTCTTCCCATTCATTCCATTGGTACTGGCCCTGACCTTCAACTTTCAAGTCATAAAGCTGTTCAAGCTAAAATCCTGTCTTATATTCGCCACAGTTCTCACTTGTGAACATGTGGATATGCCTTAAGTAGGTTGGGAGCAGGGTAGGAAAGAACGAGAAGCCAAATAACACAGCCTAATTTAAAATTGCCTCATTGAGACATAATCTTTGACAGGTGACTGAATAGCTTCCCTAACCTTGTCTTCGTTTGTGCTACACAGTGGCACTCTGAGCATGGCACCGAGTCTTCGTCCAATGCCAGACAGAGAGGAGATGTGTGTGGAAAACAATGACCTAGATTGCTGGTTTTGAACCAAGGGTGACAAGTTGCTGACAGACAGCAGTCTGACTCAAGACTTGTAAAGGACAAAGCGAGGAATAACCAATAATGAGACACTGTTTGCACCCAGCAAATGGGCACCTAGTAAAGAGACATGAAGGAAAGGTCACTGGGCAGGAATGCGTGACTGACAGCTCCAGAAGGTGAACGTTGCTCACTCTGAGAGGATGTGCTCACGGCCAGCAACAGCGGTGAGCCTGAGAAAGTGGAGATTCCTTGCACAGCTTGGCTCCTGAAGAGCTGCTGCAGATAGACAGGCACAGTGTTCCCCATGCCAGCAGGGGCAGCTGCTGCCCATCAGATACACTCTGATACTCGCAGGCTTGGGAGTCCTGTTTAGGGACTCAGCACCCTTCCTGGATGTTATTTAATATTTACTGAGGCCCCCCACAATGGGCGATGAGGGAGGATTACTGTTCCAATAATCCTCAGTGTCTTAACCAGGGTTCTCTAGAGAACACACACACACACGTATAGAGAGAGAGAGAGATTTTTAAGGAATTGGCTCATGCAATTGTGGAGGCTGGCAAGTCCAAAATCTGTAGGTCAGGCAACAGGCTGGATACTCTAGCAGTTTTATGTCCCAAACTTGGTAGGTCAGGTGGTGGGTAAGCAAGATGCATTCTGGCAAGATAGCTATTTATAGTCTGGAGGGAGAATACACCCTTGGGAAATCTCCCTTTTTGTTCCTAAAGCCTTCAACTGATTAGATGAAGCCCACTCACATTATGGAAGGTAATCTGCTTAACTAAGGCCAACTGATATAATCACATGTAAGTATGTTATAACAACATCCAGACTAGTGTTTGACCAAACCACTGAACACCAAAGCCTGGCCAAGATGACACACAAAATTAACTCTCATACTTGGTATTAAAGATTAAGCTGTAGCTGATGCTTCCTGACAGGACTGTGAGGAATGGGGCAAGGGGAGGAGAGGGAAGCAAGTGCGTACTCCGGACTCCCAAGAAAGTTCAGCAAGCAGCACATTTTCAAGGCACTGAATAAAAGCTAGAAGAAACTCACTGATGACGAAAACGGAAAATTACTTTCAGATCTGTTTGAGATTGTTTTAACTGAGATAATGAAAGAAATAGCTCCTGAGCTCTGAGGCCCTCCTTGAAGGCAAATATCTGAGAAATATATCTGAACAGAAGTGTAGACAGTTCTGTAGCACTCAAACTTCAATCGGGACAACTGTGTGCCCTTTACATGCTCTTCCACTTGGTTAAGTCAGTCGCTTTGCATCTATGGGGGAGTACCATGTCAAAAGAGGTCTCCCAACCTTATCTTTGTGTGTCTATTCTTGATAGACATCAAAGCCAAGATGACTACAAACAGCCTGACAGTTCTATTAAAACAAAGGAAATAATTCTTAACAGATTTAAAGAATTGAAAACAACTGTTTGTAAAATATATTTTCCAACTAACATTCCAGAAAAAAAACAAAACACATACACACATGAGATTATTATATATTTGTATATATGGAATTTAGGCTATGTTTTTAAAATCCTTTGCAAGTTCTTTTTCATCTAATGCACTCTGAGACTGTTCCATAAATTTGCTCTGTTACGTTTGAGACAGAGCACTCAAAGTTTTAAGGCTCTTGACGTTACTGAACGGACTGACAAAGGAGTAGACCAAAACTCCATTTTATTTATTTTCCTTTTTTTATTTCTTTGCTTAAAATTAACATCTACTGGTTTCACAAGTAACAGAAGAAGGGTAGCAAAAATATGATTATGCTTAAGCCAGGAGAAAATGTTCCAGGAAATATATAATAATATATGTTTTGCTTAAGAATGTTTTTGTTCTCAGAAAGTACATGATAAAACCATGTTTTGCTTAAAATTGTTTTGTTCTCAGAAAGTACATGTGTAAGACCATGTTTTGCTTAAGATTGTTTGTGCTAAGACCACTCTCAGAAACATGTGTTTATACATGGACGATGTTCCTGTGAGTAATCATGTGTAAAGATCTTATGACTGGGACTTGTCATCATTCTGCAACTATTTTACAATATTAACCATACCCTGTAATTGTTTTCAAAATGTCAGCCAATCCTGTATAAAAACCAAAAACCAAACACATTGCCTTCAAATCAATTCCAACTCATAGTGACCATAGAAACCCTGCCCTTGGGGAGCAGTTAAAATTTAAAAAACCCAGTGCTGTCGAGTCGATTCCAACTCATAGCGACCCTATAGGACAGAGTAGAACTGCCCCATAGAGCTTCCAAGGAGCTCCTGGAGGAGGGAGTATTTAGTACCTTGCTTAGTGTTTCCCTTATCTATGGCTGCTCTATGACCATGGCTGCTCTTTATCCTCAACAAAAACTCTCTTGCTTTCAATTTGAAGTGAACTTTGTGATTTTTAGCTCTTCGACATATTTGGTATCATAAGCCATGATTCTGATCTCTACTACATAAATGGTGTCAAAATGGTGGAATCTGAAGGACAGCTCTCCTCGATGGGCTCCATCCAGGAACCAGTTGAGTAGCTTAGACTCTCCTTTTTCATGGACCTTTTGAGAGCCACCTAGGGTGAGTGCCTCTCAGACTTTGAGCTCCACCTTATTGTGTTAGAACCTTCTGAGCTTTTATTGATGATCTATTTCTACTTTTACCTTTTTTCCACCTGCAAGTTCAAGTCAAAGTTTTGTTTTGTTTTTCTGCCTATAAGTTCTATTTTCACATTTTTTCTTTGCAAGTTCAGGTTAAGGCCTGTTGCAAAGTGTTGTTGGCTCTTCTTGTGCAAGTTTAAGGTTTGATAGTATACACACACCATCTACTGGTAAGGGGAGATGTTACTTTTTGTGAACATTTATGATGGCCCTGATTCAATTTTATCTATAACATATACTTGCCAGGAGTAATTAAAGAAAAAAAGTCAATGGCTATTGTGGGGCTCTTTTTACCTAGGCTGACATTGTGGTGGCTGTTGTAAGGTATCTCGGAATCTCTATCAGCTGCAAAGTCAAAATACTCTCCATCCCGAGGCAGTTCCCAATTCAGGATTTACTTTGAGAAACCAAAAATAACACTTCTCACAGCCATTTTTTCTTTTCTATGTACACATTTTGTTCTTTAACTTACAAGAGAGAATATGTGGTCACTTTCGAGTTCTTTTAATTTGTCTAAATTAGTTTTTCTGTGCAGCATCCTTCCACCTGAAACTCTAACAAGTTAATAAAATTGTATCTAAAACCTGTTCTTCTGTTAAATTAGACTGATCTTACTAAAGAAGTGTTACACATATTTTTAAAAACTAGGTTGTTTGTGTTGTGTAGTATTGTATTAGTTTGGTTTTTGAGCTGGCCTCACAGATTGGCAATTTATGTGGTTTTTCTGTCTTGAAATGATCAGTTTCTGTCTGATAATTATTATTTTAACTGGTATAACAAGGCTTTAAAGAGAATAAATTACTTCCAAATTGCTTATCTGGAAAAAAAAAAAAACCTACAAAGCATGCCAAAGACAAGATTATGAAAACATAATAATTTCCTACCTTTGGATGGTATTATTAAATTAAGATTACAATAGTTCTTCATACAATTTACTCTGATTGGTTTAATGATAAACAAGCACTTAAGCTGAATAGTCGTAATATTCTCAGGAACTAATGAAAACGAATTAATTCTGACAAAAGTTTTATGTTTATGTTAACCTTAAAAGCAAAATCTTTCTAAGTAACTTAAGCTAAAATACTATATCAACTGTGTCTTATTTAAAGAAAAGAAGTAATTTTTATTAATTCCAGAATGACAAGAAATAGAAGGCACACAGGCCTGGGAAAATTTAGGCTCCCATATAACAGCTTCTTAAGTCCCCAGCACTGAGAACACCCTGTAATACTCAGGGCAAAACAAGAATTAAAACAGCAGAGGAAAAAAAAAAAAGAAATAGAAAGCCCTTCAAGGCAGGCTTGTACCTGGTAGCCTTGAAAAGAAAAGAGAAGCCCTCTAGAATGTACTGAAAACCGTTAGAAAGATATTTTAAACATCAATAATAAGCTCATATACAAAAAATTAAAATATAACAAAGACAAGAAATTTAAAAAAGAAAAACTAATATAGTCAGAGTTCTTATGTCCTACAACTAAAAGTTTAATAAGTTAATTTATGAGAGTTTTAGAAATATCAAATACTATCTTCTTTTCTTCTTTTTATAAAATAGCAAAGAATTAAGGTTCTCACTCTTAAGGTAATAAAATTTTCTTTAATTACTAGCTTAAATCTGCTGTGAAAGCAAGAGTTCAGCAAAATAAATCCCTGAGTCAGAAAAAGCTATGAAATATATTAAAATCCTAACAAAGTTTGCTCAATCTTAATAGTCTTATTTCCTTAGTTTACTGTTTATTCTATGTAATCTGTTTAGAAAGCAAAAGTTCTGTGTCCCTAAGTTTATGTAAACTTTTGTGCCCTTGACTAAGAAACCAAACCGCTTGACTTTTGAAAAAGCTAAAATTTTTACCTTTAAAGTTTTTAATTGAATAACTCAAGTATTATTTCTAGGTGACCTATAATAAATTCCTGAAAACTTTAAAGCATCATAAAAAAAATAAAAGATTTATTTCTGTTTTATGAGGACAAAAATGCTGAAAAGGTTTATTTAATATACTATGAATTACATAAAACTTCAAATCAAGAGAATTATGTCATAATATGTTCAGAGATTTTTTTATTTAAAGCATCTTTTTAATTGACATTATTTGGCTTTGCATTAATTTTATAATTCCCATCAAGTAATTATTATAAGTTGATCATGGACATTTTTAAGTTGTCCTTTGCAGACCATGGACATTTTTAAGTTCCACTTTGCTGATTCACTAAAAATGCTTAACCACCTTATGAACTAAATTGAAAGTTATAGCCTGTTCTCATCTCGAAAGTAAGAAAGAAGGAAAAATGACTGATAATTAAGTTGTACAAGGCTTGAGGTAGACTGAGGGAAGAAAAAGAAAGAGAGAGGCTTAAGGAAGAGAGACTAAGGAAGACAGACTCCATGAGAAAAAGATTTAGAAACACAAAGTAGTTTTGTTGTAAATTGAATGTCTGGTTATGCCAGAATATGAAAGATAAATTTAAAGTTTGTGATGGTTAAGATTGAGTGTCAACTTGTCTGGTCCATGATTCTCAGTGTTTTGGCAGCTACATAATGCTATGATGACGTCCCAGTCGAAATTTGATATGTGATCACCCCCATGACAGAATCTGCTGAATGGTACCAGCAGGGGTGGGGCCTGTGGTGGCTCACCGCCCCCTCAGCCTTCATCTCTCCACCTTCTGCCATCTACTTCCTTTCTGCTCACCTTGCCAAGGTTTTTGGCTTGTTCTGGATCCTGCAGCTGCTTCTTGTTCATCTGACCTCTGGTTCTTAGGATTTGAGTTAGCAGCTTACCTGTTGATCTTGGGATTTGTCGATCTTCACAGCCCGTGAGCAAAAGTCCTGCTCTCCAAACTACCGGTCTTGAGTTTGCCAGCCCCTGCAACTATGTGAACCAAGAGAAGCCTTGAGGTCTTGCCTGCTGATCTTAGGATTCGTCAACCTTCGCAGCCTTTGAGCAAGAGCCCTGCTCTCCGACCTGCCTATCATGGGTTTGCCAGCCCCTGTGGCTACGTGAATCAGGAGAAACCTCTATCCTGATCCACAGACTTGGGACATTTCAGCCTCTACAATCGCATGAGCTGTTTTCTTGATATAAATCTCTTTCTCTATATATACTTTTGAGCTTTACTGGTTTTGCTTCTCTAGAGACCCCAGCCTAAGACAAAGTTGTAGAAGGTCTATGTAAGTTGTAGGAGGTCTCTGTAAGTTGTAGAAGGTCTGTATAAGCAGCTGAAGGTCTGTTTAAGTAAATAAAAAATGAAATATAGCTAAAACAAAAGTTTTAAAAAAGAGTTAAAATAAGTAAAGAATTAAGGGTCACGAAAATAGTAAGATCATAGTCAGAAACCAGTAGAGTAGACTACAAATCTAAGGATAGTTTAAAATCAAAAGGTTTAATGATATGTAAAAATCAAGACTCAAATTCTGTCCCAGGAAATTGAAGAAATGTCTAAGATATGAAATTAAAGGCTAATAAGTTAACTTTGCCACAGCAGCTTCAGATTGTTTATAACAAACTCAAAATGACCATGAGCAATGTGATTACTAGAGACAAAACCACAGTCATGAAAGTAAGAGATGATATATTTAAAATATATTTAATGCACTGTCCCATTGTATTATGCCAAAATATAGACATAGTTTAAGCTTTCTTGTTGATACTTGCACGTCTTAAAAGAAACATTCTTTATGCATTACAGACTCTGGATGACAAATCATTCTGTTAAGCTACTCTTTTGTATAAATTTTTATACCTTAGCATCTTAGTCAGACTGTAGGAACAAGAAAACAATTTTACCTAACTTTTTGCCTGTTCATATGATGCTAGCCTTACATTTGAATGAGATAAAATGGTTGAAATATTAGTAAAGAAATTTTTTTTCCAAAGGTTGACATACATACTGCCTCCTATTATCCTGTTGTCCCCATTATAACCCTAGAAAACACCTTTGACAGGTTTAAAAAAAAAAAAAAAAAGCATTTGATGGCCAAGAGCCTGACTCCAAAAACTTACACAGTATTGTCCCCAGCAAATATGTGTATTGGAAAAGACATCAGTTAAAAGACTCATTAAAACCCCACTGGAAGGGATTCTATTTAGTTCTTCTTACCAAAACTTGTGCAGCAAAATTAGAAGAAGCCAAACTCTGAATCCATCTGTCCCAACTTAAGAAGACCAAAGCACCTTTCAGGACTGTTCAGACTACCAAAGGACTTAAGCTACAATTCAAACGCCCTTATAACCAGAAGCAGAATACTGCAGAAGTAAACAACTAGTCACAAGATCACCAATCAAAACCTCATTCAAGTTGCTAAAAATCATGAACTTTGCTTGGTGATTGTAGCTATTCTTATGTTAATGGTCTTATTGTATAACTGTAACCTTATTTTCTACTAGTTTTGTTTAATATACAAAGCCATTTTAGCCCTTTTTCTTCTGTGTTTAACCACTTCTTTTGGTGTTTAAAAAGAAAACACATTTGTCAAATGATTTAAACATCCTTACTTGTCACAAAAGAAATATTGCAAGAATTATTTTTGTACTGATCAAATTTTATATGATTGTGTTTCTAACATTTTGTAATCAAAGGATTATTTACTCTAAAAAAAGAAGAAAAAACCCAATCGTCAAAAGATATCAGCCTTATTCCTTGAATAAGCCCCTTTTGAATGCCCAGCTGTTTCTCTTAATGTGACCTTAGTCATTACATACCCCATGCAGGAAGATCACAGAAGCAGAGCGTTTTAGCTATGGCACAGTGAAGATTAGATAACTAGATGGTGCCTAGCTACCACTTTTTAGTGAGGGATGTCTGGGATCTTAAAAGCTTGCAAATGGCCATCTAAAACCAACACAACAAAAAGCCCATGCTGAAGAAAAAACTCTTAAAATAGTGGGCAAGGGATCTCTACAGATAGATTCAAGATCAGAAGGAGGAAATGAGATAGACCACTTAAAGTTTTAAGGTGCTTGGCATTACTGAAGGGGTTCACAAAGAAGTAGACCAAAACTCGTTTTAGTTCTGTTCCTCTTTGTATTGCTTTGTTTAAAATTAATGTCTATATTGGTTTCATAAGTAACAGAAGGGATGTAGCAAGAATATGATTATGCTTAAGCCAGGAGAAAATGTTGCAGGAAATATATGATAATATACATTTTGCTTAAGATTATTTTTGTTCTTAGAAGAAAGTACATGATGAAACCATGTTTTGCCTAAAATTGTTTTGTTTTCAGAAAGTACATATGTAAGATCATGCCTTGCTTAAGATTTTTTATGCTAAGACCACTCCCAGGAAGGTGTGTTCATATATGGAACGTGTTCCTGTAAGCAATCATATGTAAAGGTCTTGTGACCAGGACTCATTATTAGTTTGTAACTATTTTGTAACATCAATCATATCCTGTAATTGTTTTCAGAATGTCAACCAATCCTGTATAAAAGTCACTGTAAAAATCCTACCCCTGGAGGGCACTTAGGAGGGAGCATTTAGCACCTTGCTTAGTGTTTCCCTTAGCTATGGCTGCTCTACGGCCACGGATGCTCTTTATCCTCAATAAGAACTCCCTTGCTCTTAATTTTAAACAGACTTTGTGATTTTTAGCTCTTTAACATATTGGGGGTCAGAAGTCATGATTTTGAGCTCTACTACACACTTAATTCTTTTAAATACCACTATCTCAATAAAAGCTTCCATTTAGGACCTGAATCGTTGTTAAAAACTATCATCATAAATTGTAAAACAAAATTCTAACTCACAACAAAAGACCAGACTTACTGGCTTGACAGAGACTGGAGAAAGCCCAAAAGTATGGCCCTTGGATACCCCTTTAGCTCAGTAATGAAGTCACTCCTAAGGTTCACCCTTCAGCCAAAGATTAGACAGGCCCATGAGACAAAATGAGACTAAAGGGTTACAACAGACTAGTGGAAAGGACTAGAAGGCCGGAGGGGACAGGAAAGTTGGTAACAGGGAACCCAAAGTCAAGAAGGGAGAGTGTTGACATGTTGTGGGGTTGTTAATCAATGCCATAAAACAATATGCATATTAACTGTTTAATGAGAAACTAGTTTGTTCTGTAAACCTTCATCTAAAGTATAAAAAAAATATATCATGGCCTTTGATATTTTCTAAAGTAAAAGCAGTCAGAATGTGGTCTTTGATATTTTCTAAAGTAAAAGAGCAACCAGAATGTAACTCTTGTTTGGATTTGGCTGAATTCCAATCCAATTAGCTCTGTAAATTAATAGTTCTTTTTATTTCAACACTATGTGATGTCGTTTAATTAGTCAGTTTATTGGTTCTAGTCTTAGTTCAGAATTTTACGTTCTGATCAGTCACATAATTGTAATTGAGTGGATGAACATTCATCTAGAAAAGTGTTCATGATCAAACTTCTGCCAGAAGTACTGTGGTAACATTAAGATTCCCAGGTATAAAAAAATTACAACTATCTCCAGAATTTTGTAGTGTTTATGGTAGAAGTCACAAACAGGCTGCCTATGTACTCCAAGCCTGCTGACAGCTTTTCTTTTTTCATCTCTTCTTTTTTTCCTTCTTTGCCAGGACAATCACTTTTTTTAATTAGTTAATGTCGAATCAAGCAAATTCATGTAGATCACACATTTCTGAAGAGCACAAGCAGTGGAGTTGAGCAGCAGCTGCTCCCTTTGAAAGGCCTAGATGTTCTCCTGTTCTTCTCAGTCCTTGTTAGGCCTCTGCCATTTACTTACTTTAACTGCCTGGTTAACTGCCTGGTCCCTGCGCAGGTATCTACATTCACCATCACCTGTCTACACACAGAGCCACGCAATATTTGTCTGACCTTAGGGCCATATTTTTCTTAGAGTTTTCCACATCTTTGCAGTAGAGGCTCCGAAACTGAGTTCTGCAATAAATTTCTCTCCTTTTCCCACCAAGCACCCTGGGGATAAAGTAAGTTGAACAAATTTTAGGATATAAAAAAAATTGAGGCCAAGATCAGAAAATGTTTTCCTGCCAGTAGACCACAAAATGGCTAAACCTTGCCCAAGATTTGACCTAAAGATTTAAGGATAAAAAGACATTATTGAAAGGAAGAGGGAGGAAAAAAGCAACATCCAGGAGAGAAGGAAAGAAAAAGAATGAGTAAAAAGAAGAAAAAGAGGAGAAGCAAAAATCAAGAAGGGAAAGGCAGTTGGGTAGAGAGTCCTTCTGTGCCACCCACAACTCCCTCAGGGGCAGCTTAGGGCCGCGGTGATATCTACCCTAGAATTAAAACAACGTATCAGAATAAAAATGGGTAAAGAGTAGAGGGAGGGAAAAGTCAAGATTTCACCTACTAGGTGACAACGTTAGCAATCATTGGGAAATGAGTAGAGATATCCCATTTCTTCACACGAATCAATTAAGGAAAAGAAGTTCTCTTGAAATGTGTTCATTTCTCTCAAGGTTTTGCTGGCTTGAGTGCTCAAGCCCACCTGAAAGTCAGTAATAGACATTAATCTCATCATCTAAACCAACTATTCCAGTGATAGAAAAAAAGCTAGTTTCATTATTTCAGCTTTTCCCCAATATTTAATAATAAGAGACATTTTCAGGGCACACACAGGGTTACTTGTTAGGAAGTCCTTCTACATAAGGCTAAGGAGTGACACTTGAAATTGATCATCCTTTTAGCCATTCTGTCAGGCTTCTGAAAATTAATGAGTGGGCCGCAGAAGTGGCTTACCAGAACTTCGCACAAATTTGCTGATCTTGACTTGCTGAAATTCTGCTTACCTAATGCAAAGCTAAACACTTCACTTCTCCACATGTTTACATTCTACCCAAATCTTCTGCTGGGTCTCCTCCATTCCATGTTGCCCCCTCCTCAGGCAAGTAACGGCAAAATACAAAGGAAAGCAGCAAAAGTAACTGTCCTTGGCTGAATGGCACGACAAATACTTTTCAAGCTTAAACTACAAAATTATTGTGCTTATATAAAAATCAATATTCAGAATGCAAGGATGACACTTATCCAACAATATTAATTAGTGAATATGATGTTCAGATCACTACCTGAGATTCAGTCAGAGATTTACCTGAGTGAAGAAATAACTGCATGAACAAGGTGGTTCTCCCTTGACAAGGTGTAGCTGTCGCACTTTCTGTGAATGATTTCTGAAATTTTTCCAAATACGGGAAGCTCAACTTTCTACTGCAAGAGCTGTGGAAAGATACAGTATCCTCTGTCCTCTTAATTTACTGAGGTAAAAGAAAGAAAAATAAATAAATGTATATATGTATATATATATATAAAGAAAACTTAAAATTTAAGGATAACTTATCAACAGGTGATAAACATTAACTTACTCCAAGTTATTACACTTGCTTCATAAACAACCCATACATATTTTGTACTTCACTCCTCTGTTGTTGTTTTTGCTGTTGTTGTTGCTGTTAGTTGCTGCTGAGTTGGCTCCAACTCCTGGCAACCCCATGTACAACAGAACGAAACATTTCCCAGTCCTGTGTCATCTTCACAATCATTGGTATGCCTGAAAGGCCACTGTTGTGAATGTTGTCCATTGTTATATATTTTGAGTGCCGTACAGCCTGGGAGGCTCATCTTCTAGCACTGTATCAAGTAATATTCAGCTGTGACCCATAGGGTTTTCACTGGTTGCTTTTCAGAAGTACATCACCAGATCTTTCTTTCTAGTTTGTCTTAGTCTGGAAGCTACGCTGAAACCTGCCCACCATGGGTGACCCTGCTGGTATTTGAAATACTGGTAGCATAGCTTCTAGCATAATAGCAACGTGCAAGCCACCACAGTATGACAAACTGACAGACTGGTGGAGGCCCTGGCAAAGTAGCTTTAGCCACAAAGCTATCTCAAGACAACACTGCCTCATAGTGGTCCTTTGGAAACTATCGGATCTCACATTTGTCATAAGTCTTTTGTTCTTCCTCCTTGGATCAATTACGGAGGAGCTTAAGGGTATGTTGCAATTCTATATTTTTCTCTTTCAATGCTCATTGTTCAGCTTTTAGGACATCTTTTTCTCATTAATTCTCTTTAATTTCCTTCCTCCTTTCCTCTGTCTTGAATTCTTACCACACTCATACAGAAAAAAATGTATCTTGCTTTTCCCCTCCCTTCTTTATACCCTTTTCTCTCTTTCTTTTGTAAACCAAAAAACTTGATAAGAAGAAAGCAACCGTCTAGCTTTCAATAGAAGAATTTTCTGTGTCAAATTCTAAAGCCCTTATCAATATCCCAAATTTCTCTTCTGAATACATTTACTAAGGTTGTCTTCTAACCTTCTTTTTGCTATCCTTTAACTACCAAAAATCCAAGAAATATTAAATACCATTAACATGTGATTAAAAGCATGGGATTTTGAGTTAAACCACTTGGGCTCAAATTCCAGTTCTATTATTTATTAGCTGTGCAAACTCAAAGGAGCCCTGGTGGTACAGTGATTAAGTGCTCAGCTGCTAACCGAAAGGTCAGCAGTTTGAATCCACCAGCCACTCCATGGGAGCTTCCATAAAGATTACAGCTTTGGAAAACCTATGGGACATTTCTACTTTGTCCCTATAGGGTTGCTATGAGTCAGAATCAACTCAATGGCAATGAGTATGCAAACTTGAGAAGTTACTTTAACTTCTTGTCCCTCAATTTCCTCCTCCGTAAAATAAGGGTAATAATAGAACTACCTTACAGAAATATTGTGAGAAACAAATGAGTTAATACTTGCAAAGAATTTAAAGCAGCACTCAGTATATATTAGGAACCCTGGCGACACAGTGGTTAAGACTCTGACTGCTAACCAAAAAGTCTGTAGTTCAAATCCACCAGCTGCTCCTTGGAAACTCTATGGGGCAGTTCTACTCTGTCCTATAGGGTCACTATAAGTTGGAATCAACTCCACAGCAATGGGTTTGGTTGGTTTCACATACATAAAATTGTTAATAGTTTATTAATGCTAATATTGCAATATTATTTTCTCATGTTGCTTTTTTATTTTAAATATTTAAACTTAGCTCATACTTCAGATTATGTAGACTTTCGTGGCTTGGACTGGAGCCGTAACTGCCACATAGAGCACTGTTTCAATGAGGATATTTCTAGAAAAGTCTCGTAAATAATTTTTTAGAAAGCATCTTAGTTGTAAATTAATAAACTAGATGCTCACATTAACTTGATGGAGAGTAAGAAACCGTTGAGTAGGGAAGTGAACAGAATCTGGCTGCAGAAATTCGACAGGAACGATTTCCTGACGGCTTTCATTTTGGTTGTTAGAATCAGAAATCTTGAAAAGCGGGACATATTAAAAAAAAGGGACTACATTCCAAGTGATGAAAATACCATGTACAAAATCTTGGAGGAGCAAGCAGTTGGAAGCCTACGATTAAGATAAAGCTCTGCAAAAAAAAAAAAAAAAACAGACACCTTGGCACTTCAGTTTATTTTAATAGCTTTTGATATCAACTCTGTGTCTTATATTCTGTAACATGATACTGCTGTCTTCAGACCTGAACTGTGATCGAGGTCCAAGAAGGAAAGTGGAATGTATTGTCAATATTCTTTTCCCATTATGGCATTTAAAGTGGATGGAAATTGAACTTATTAAAAAGAGACTTGCCCTCCGTTGTCATAATGCTCCAAACTGAGCATGAGCTGATGCTGGAGATAGGAGCCATAGGGGGGAAGCAATAGGCATGTGCACCCATGACAGCAATCAGAATCAAATGCTTAATTTATGGACTCATAACACATAAAAGAGAAAATTCAGGCACTTACTGTAGCTGCTGCTGATTACTGACTATTCATTTAAAAGGTTCCAGTGTAACCCCAATGTTCTCTGTGAAGAAAAAGTCCATCATGCCGTTTTCCCATAAATTATGCAGCTCCTGTTTCTTCTTCAAAAACGCATGCCCTGCTTCATAACACAGAATTGTTTAAAGGTTCTTACAGCCTAGGGATTGTAGCTAAAATACTGAAATCGCACGATTAAAGGGAAGAAAAACTAAATTAATCCTCCAAAGGGGATACTGCCCAAGTTAATTCTTCCCTTGTGCCCGAGTGAAACACACTCTGAGAAGCAAGGCTAAAATGTGTTCCGGTAATTGCTTTTTTCCTCGGCAATGCTGAGTAATTGCTTTGCAACTTTGCCCTCCCGGCACACACACAGAGTTATCATGATGTGATCCCCAAATGATACCTGGACCCAAAGAGCAATGTTCTACAAATCCTGCACTCAAGAAAATAGGAAAGGTTACAAAGAGAAGTGATTCAGTTTTCAGTCCAGCGGCTTCCTAGGCTCTCATCCAGAAAGGAGAGAAAGGCACCCAGAATGCCATCAGGGCTGCACATTGGCCTAATCTTTCCTGTCTAGACAGTGGTCCACACAGGGAACACAGTCCATCCAGAGGCTTTGGCTTCTCGGTTTCTACTCCCATCCCATCTGTCCTGCTGGGTGAGACAGACAGGTCGTCCCTGAGAGGATGTGTTCAGCTTCCTGATATCAATCTCAAAGAAGAAAAGGTTGACTCTGAGACACCCCTAGCTTTTCTTTCTTTGGTAAAGCCACTATGCATATAATACCTTTTTTTCCCCTAAATCCTTTCTGACTGTATTTGCATTTTTGGCTAGCACCCAACTCTTGAAGTTCCAAAAGGGGTAAGCACACAAAAGATGTTTGGAAAAAATACATATCAACTGGAGTTGGCTGGATTGGAAATATGCAGGGTCTACCCCCAATGTGTGAAGGTTCCACCTGATTGGCTCGCATTGATTGAGTACCTCAGGGTGCCAACCTGAATTTCGGGGCATGTAAGGGGAGACACATCACATCTGAGTCTCTTGTTGTTGTTATTTTGTTTTTATATAAATTATATTTATATTAATTCCAGAAGAAATGAGACAGGATTTCACTGATTCTACTGACTTAGAGATGCATTGCATTGGGCAAATCTGCAGCAAAAGACCTCTGTGAAGTGTTGAAAAACAAAGATGTCACCTTGAAGACTAAGGTGCGGCTGACTCAAGCCATGGTATTTTCATTCTCATCATATGCATGCAAAAGCTGGACAATGAATAAGGAAGACCAAAGAAGAATTGACGCCTTTGAATTGTGGTGTTGGCGAAGAATATTGAATATACAATGGACTGTCAAAAGAACGAACAAATCTCCCTTGGAAGAAGTACAACCAGAATGCTCCCTTAGAAGCAAGAATGGTGA
Source organism: Loxodonta africana (assembly GCF_030014295.1). Lineage (NCBI taxonomy): Eukaryota > Metazoa > Chordata > Mammalia > Proboscidea > Elephantidae > Loxodonta > Loxodonta africana. The sequence goes on along the minus strand of NC_087349.1, from coordinate 68,742,158 downwards.
GGCTACATCTTACATACTTTGGCCACGTTGTCAGAAGGGGATCAGTCCCTGGAGAAGATCATCATGCTTGGTAAAGTATGGAGTCAGTGAAAAAAAGGAAAACCCTCAACAAGATGTATTGATACAGTGGCCTCAACAGTTATGCTCAGACATAACAACGATTGTGAGCATGGCACAGGACCAGGCAGTGTTTCATTCTGCGGTACACAGGGTCACTATGAGTCAGGACTGACTTGAGGCACCTAACAGCAACAATAGCAGAGAGCAGTTGGGGCTACCCACGTAACTCTTTCATTGATAAAACTGACTGAATTTTTTTATCGTATGCATAAAGTCATTTGGAAAGTAAGGGGACAGATCTTGCTTAAGTCTGTTAGAACCTCAATTTCCTATGAAAAGCAAGTTGATCATAAGCCTTTCTCTATTTCTTTTATCTTCTGTAGCCATCTAGTCCTCCACATGCCTTTTGCTGTTTGCTGTTGAGTTCATTCCCACTCATAGAAACCCTATAGCACAGAGTAGAACTGCCCCATTGTGTTTTCTAAGCTGTAATCTTTGTTTGAGCAGATCACCAGGTCTTTACTCCCAAGGAGCCACTGGTGGGTTCCAACTGCCAGTCTTTTGGTTAGCAGCTGTTACGGGTTGAATTGTGTCCCCCCAAAATATGTGTTGTAAATCCTAACCTCTATGCCTGTGGTTATGATCTCATTTGGGAATGGGTCATCTTTGTTATGTTAATGAGGCAGAATTTGTGTAGGATATGTTGGAAACTCTGGTGGCACAGTGATTAAGTGCTACGGCTACTAACTAAAGGGTCAGCAGTTCGAATCCACCAGGCACTCCTTGGAAACTCTGTGGGGCAGTTCTACTCTGTTCTATAGAGTTGCCATAGAGTTGCTATGAGTCAGAATAGACTGACGGCACTGGGTTTGGTTTGGTTTTTGGTATGTTTTGAGTCAGTCTCTTTTGAGATATAAAAGATATTAAACAAGCAATTGAGGGAGCAGACATGGGAGAGGATAGATACCCAGCCATGTGAAGATCACTCAGGAGTAGAAACTCAAAGAGACAAGGATCTTCCACCAGAGCTGAACGAGAGAAAAAACCTTCCCCTAGAGCTGGCACTCTGAATTCAGATTTCTAGCCTCCTAAACTGTGAGAAAATAAATTTGTTTGTTCAAGTTACTCACTTGTGGTATTTCTGTTACAGCAGCACTAGATACATCAGACAGAATTTGGTACTGGGAATGGGTGTTGCTCCACCAGATACCTAAAGCGTAGAACCAGTTTTGGAATTGAGTAATGGGTAGAGGCTGGGATAGTTTTAAGGTGCCTAATAGTAAAAAAACTAGATTGCCTTTAAGAGACTGTTGGTAGAATTTTGGATGTCAAAGGTGATTCTGATGAGGGATTTGAAGGAAGTGAGGAGAGCTATAGAGAAAGTCTGTATTGGCTTAGAGAATACATATGGCACCAGCAACAGAATGTTGTTAGAAATGCATAAGTTAAATGTGCTTCTGGTGAGCCTTTAAAAGGAAATGATGAACATGCGATTGGACAATGGAAGGAGGGCGATGCTTTTTTAAAAACCTGTCTGAATTATGTTTAAATGTTTGGTGGAAGGTAGAATTTGTAAATGATGAACTTGGATATCTGACTGATGATATTTCTAAGCAAGATCTTAAAGGGGCTGTGTGGTTTCTCCTTGCTCCTTATAGTAAAATGAGAGAGGAAAGACAGAGACTTAAAAATGAACTGTGCAAGATGAAAACAGAACTTCGAGATTTGGAAAATTCTTTTGTACAAACTAAAGACACCTGTCCTAGAATTTTCACCAAGGATGTGGCTACACAATCTTTTGTTAAAGAGATTAAGCCTGTGACCAGTGGATCTAACCAACTATCACAGCAGAAGGTCCAACAGCTTAGACTGAAGGGGGCAGAGACAGGATGAAAGGGAAGAAAACTGTCTGCTTCTTGGAATTCTACAGGAGGAAACAGGCCAAAAGAGCTACCTGTCTTGTCCTCCAAGAAAAGAAAAGGACCGTCAGGGGCCCTGGTGGTGCAGTGGTTAAGAGCTTGACTGCTAACCAAAAGGTCTGCGGTTCAAATATACCAGCTGCTCCTTGGAAACCATATGGGGCGGTTCTACTCTGCCCAATAGGTTCTGCTGTGAGTTGGGATTGACTCAACGGCAATGGGTTTTTTTGGGTTTTGGAGCAGCTCAGACATCAGCAGAGCTGTTGGAAGGAGCATGGGAAACAGGGCCTCCTCAGTTACAAAGGATGGGACCATGATCTCCTGGATCTCAAAGGGTGGGGCCACAGCCTCCTAGGTTTTAAAGAGTCAGATCTTTGCCAACTCAGTTCCAGAGTGTGGGGCTGCCGTTAAGGTGTACCAGGGGGATGGGGCTGCCATCCAAAGCTGAAGGGATAGGGATGCCATGCCCAAAAGGCAGAAGAACGGGGCCTGCCAGGGCTGAGGGGGTGGGGTTACCACTCAGATGAACTGGAGAATGGGGCTGCCCAAAGCCAAGGGAAGAGAGTTGCCATCGCAGTAGGCATGGAAGGTGGAGCTGAAGCCAAGGGCCGAGGAGCCTCCACCAAGAATGCAGAGGGTGTGGCCAACATCCAGAGTTTGGAGGGCAGGGCCATTGCCAAGAAGGTCCCAAAGAACAGAGGGTTATTTTCAAGCCTTGAGAGCTAATGTAAATTGTTCTGCTGAATTGTGGACTTCCTGGGTGTCCATTAACTCTTCTTTCCCTTAATATCTCCCATTTGTAATGGAAATGTCTACCTTTTGTCTGCTCCACCAATGTATTTTGGAAACAGATAACTTGTAGTCTACACTTCATAGTTTCACAGGTGAAGAGGAATTTTGGCCCAGGATGAAATGTGCCTAAAGTCTCAGAATGAGATTTTGGACTTGGAGTTGATCTAAGACTTTTGGGATGATATGATGGGGTAAATGTACTTTACATATGGTGAGAACATGAATTTTGGGGGACCAAAGGGTGTAATATTACGGATTGAATTGTGTTCCCCCAAATATGTGTTGTAAATCCTAACCTCTGCCTGTGGTTATAATCCCATTTAAGAATGTGTTGTCTTTGTTAGGTTAATGAGGCAGGATGAGTGTAGGGTGTATCTTGAGTCAATCTCTTTCGAGATATAAAAGAGATTAAACAAGCAAGTGAGGTAGCAGACATGGAGTAGGAGATATGCCAAGCCACATGAAGATCATTCAGGAGCAGAAATTCAAAGAAACAAGGACCTTCCACCAGAGCCGACAGAGAGAAATGTCTTTCTCTAGAGCCAGCACCCTGAATTCGGACTTCTAGCCCCCTAAACTGTGAGAAAATAAGCTTTTGTTTATTAAAGCCACCCACTTGTGGTATTTCTGTTATAGCAGCACTAGATAACTAAGACAGCAGCTGAGTACTTAACCATTGCACCACCAGGGCTCCTTCTATATGCCTAAAAAAAAAAAAAAAATATGCCTAGCTGCACTTTATTGAAAAACCTTGTTGGGAGTTTCTCTTGCTTTCTGTGACTAATCAAGTGATAGTTAAACTCTACAAAAGGGATTTGGGGTAGGTCATTTGTAGCTGTGAAACTCTGGGCGATTGCTCAAGAGACAAATTCTAGGACTATCATGGCAAAATCACCACGATTCTCAGACTAAATTATTTCTAATCCCAAACCAAGCCATCTGTCGCCAACTGGATGTTGAACTGCATGTGTATGAGCCAATGAATTGAAAATGAAATTGAAACGTCAGTGTGTATGGGATTTGGTCACTGGTTAGATTAATTTTTTTTTTCCTCAGGTTTAAAGAAAAGAAACTTACATTATAGTAGTTTTCACCTTATGAGTGTGTCTACTCTAGAGGCCCACTACCTTCTAGTCAGCTAAAAGAAAAATTCATACTGTAACAAGCATTGATGACATTGATTTTTTTTTTTTTTTTACCTTCCTGAAATATCCCATCCCACTTATTGGTTGAACAATAAAATACCTGCTCCTCCAGCTCAGAAATATGGACAACATTGGCCACTAATGTTCATTTTTCCTCGGCTGCTGTCACAGCTTATCACTTCTCTTTGATGGTGGGTAGACCCACTGCTTTCACTTATTCTGTTACTTATGTGACAAAGGCTAACCCACCAAGGTCAGTGGTTGTGTGTCATCCATCATGTTGCCAATATGTCTGCCATGATTGATGGGGATGATGCGCTGGAGGGTCCCTGATTTCTGTTATTGTCACATTTTTGCCTCTCAACCACACCAAATCTAGAGCTCCCAGATATTGTTCCGTCTCATCTCCTAGTGACTCTCTGATTAAAATGGCCCCAGAACAAGCCTGCTTTCACAGAGCAGTGGGAGACTGAGAGGTGCAAGACTGGTAAATCTTGCTGACTCAAAAAGTGTGCTGAAACGTGTATGGCCTAGGGCGAGGACCCAAACTGAGTCTAATCCTTTGGCTTGAGTGCAAATACAAATGTCTTCCACCCAAATCCATAGCCTTGATAAATAAACGCATCTCAAACATTAAACTCGGGATGACGTGAACAAGTCTGTTAAAGTAACCTTGAATTTTTAGCCAAGTTAGCAATAGATCAGTGAATTTTATAGCCAAAAAATGAAAAAGGAGTAATCTTCTTGTTTTTGTAAATAACATGCAATCTCAGAGGCACCACTAAAATCCTAATCCTAGGTCAATAAACACAATACTCTTGATTTTCAAGCTTTTCCTCCGGGCAAGCCTGACAACTCCAACCCAGGCAGAAGCACAGAAGTCGATTATGGGGAAAATGCAACTGTTCTGTGTGGATACTTCCTCTCTGTCATCTTCTCCTCTGAATCAATAGCGCACTGAGTCTCCAGCTTCTATTGAATTAGGTTTACAAAGCTTTTTTGTTCTCACCTGTCGCTAAGAAAAATCATTCATGGCATCCTGGATCTGAACTAGCAGAGACTGCATGAATCAAAAAGGTAAAAACGTTCCCTCCCCAGGGAGGACGCCAGCTGTCTCATTGATTCAGCGCTGCTCTTGGCTGATTCAGAGGCTACCCTGGCACCAGTTCCAGAGAGGGCTGTATAATAAGGTACCACAATGCAAACGGTTACCAGGGAGAAACAGAACATCTGGCCTGGAACAAAGGCGAAGGCCATCACTAAGAAGCAGCCTGGCCATCGGCGTTCAAGCGTGAATGTGCTGGGGGCTGGGGTCTGTCACCTGAAAGAGGAGGTCCCTGTAGTCAAATAAAGAAAGATCAAATAGAAACACAAGGGAAAAGAAATCCTGAGAAAGAAATAACATATTGACAATTTTCTCATCATTGTTGTCTAAATTTAGAAGGGCGGTATCCACTCATCTTTCTGGGAGCTCTATTTATTTTTATTGCAACCAAAAACAATTACAAAAACTGGAATTTTCAATAAGTAGAAAACGATTGGTTTGTGTCTTTTCATTGAGTTTTTGTTTTTAATGACTGAAAGTTTTCCTTGTTATCCTGCTGTTGTATGCAGAGCTAACGATTGGCCTCTGTTCTGCACAAATATCTTAACTCCCAAGGGTCCGCTGAGGTGGGCAGCCAATCTGAGAACAGTGAGGAGACACAGTGCCCACAAGGCCTGCATGCGCCTGCTACCAAGCTGTGCGCTACACCAGCCGTTTCAGAGTATATAGCTATTCGGGTTGTTTCAGAAGCTTATGGTTGTTTTTGTTGCCTTAAGCACTAAACAACGCCTTAGCAAAAAGAAAAGAATGGGGAAAAAATGTATTAGACTTCCAACCACTTTAAAATCCAGATTCTCCTTTTTTTGGGGATTGATTTTTTAAAAAAGAGGGGGCTTACCCTGTTGACAAAGCCCCTGTCAGAGTGAGAATCGTTATACTCTCCATAAGATTCATTTACTTCATCCCTTTCCAAAGCCATCTGTCTGAATTTAATTCACTGATCTTTTTATCAGCTTCCCCATGCTTGCCTCAAACCTCTCCATTGCATTTTTTACTCTTCACATATGTTAACTCTTTGAGTGACAGTTTCAATGCACTTAGAATGTTGATGAAGATATACATTCACTCGGTGGATTGAGCTCAGACACAACGCTTTCCCGTCGCCCTGCTGCTCCGGCAGTGCTTCTCTAGGCAAAGCCAAGCCAGTTACAAAATTTTGACCAAAGTATTGCTACAGAAGCCACTTGTGCACTCAATACCTATCCTTTAAGGCGTCTTTAGGGAAACTGGAAATCGGAACTCATTTTATGGGGATAATTCCAACCTTTCTTCCCATTGAATTAGCACATATAGTACCTTTAAGAAAAAGCATTTTTCTGTCAAAAGAAAATACAGAGCTGTTTAAAAATTAATGTTTTGAAGAAATTGTTTCTTTAAAAAAGTGGATCAGTGATAAAAAAAGAATGAAATTCCAATAGATGCTACAACACAGATGAACCTTGAAAATATTATGCTAAGTGAAATAAGCCAGACACAAAAAGATAAATATTATATAATTCCACTTATATGAAATATATACCAAAACCAAACCCAATTCCGTTGAGTCGATTCCAACTCATAGCAACCCAATAGGACAGAGTAGAACTGCCCCATAGAGTTTCCAAGGAGTGCCTGGCAGATTCGAACTGCCGACCCTTTGCTTAGCAGCCGTAGCACTTAACCACTAAGCCATATATAAAAACCAAAAAACCAAACCCAGTGCGGTCAAGTCTATACCGACTCATAGCGACCTTATATATATAGAATAAATTCATAGGGACAGAAACTAGACTAGAGGTTATCAGGGACTGGAGAGAGGGGAGAAGGAGGAGTTATTGCTTAATGGATACAAAGTTTCTGCTGGGTGATGAAAAAGTTTTGAAAATACAGTGATGGTTGCCCAACATTGTGAATGCAATAAATGATACTGAATTGTGCAGTTAAAACGGTAGTTTTGATATATATTTTGTAAAACAAATAAAAAAAATTTTTTTTTAATAAAGGCCATTTAAGTGCACTTTTAGGTTGTATATAAGCTGGTTTATCTCAAGCATATTGTCAAATCTGTTATTAGTTTACAGCTTAATTCAGGAGAAAGGTCTTTGTACAGTTGAGGTCATCTCAAGCTTCTAATTTACACAATAAGCAAATCTAAGTTTCTGCACTGAAAGAGGTGAGGTGCTGGGCACTATGGGAGATGGATAGGAAGGTCCTCATGACACCTGCCCTCCAGGAGCTTTTGGTCTAGTAGGGAAGATGAAACATGAAGCAGATGTGATTAATACAAAGTGCTACGCAAACACGAAGAAGAGAGGGCTTTATTTAGCCAGAAATATGGCAATAAGCTTTATGGAAGAGGTAATTTTATATTTGGGCCCTGGAAACTGGGAGGGTTTTAAGTAGAGATGAAAATGAGAAGATATCCAGGTAAAGGGAACTCCATGAGTTAGTGTTTGGATGTGGGAGGCCATGGACCAAGTTTTGGGAATACAAGGGGGGCCAGTCTGGCTGGAGCTCAGGGTACATGAGGGAAGAATTTGGAGGCAAAGCTAGAAATGTAGGGTAAGGCCATGATTTGGAGATAGAAAGGTGCCATTGGAAATTTCTGAGCAAGAATAAAGCCTGATGTGAACTGTACGTTCACAAACTAATGGCAGCCTTCTGTGGGATGAATTAAGAAGTGTATTAAAGACAGAGAAGAATTTGGAAGCGTCACCATAAGGAGGGAAAAGAGATCCTAGATTAAGGCAGGTGCATTGGGAATGAAATTCAAGGAGTTTGTTCAAACATTGCAGCCAAACAGATGGGAGAACTGTACTCCAATCAAAAGAGGCTCAGGTGGGCTGAGCAAAGGAGTCCGACTAAAGCGTTTTGCGGCTTCGCCTCTTCTGAAGCTAACTTTTGGTCTCCCAGGTGTTACCACCATTTCCCAAAGGAACCTAAGCCAACCCTTTTTGGAAATATCTTTCTCATACTTGTGTTTATTTATTTTTTTTTACTATTAATTTAGCATTGATACTGTTTCTAGGGCAGTTAGAAAGTTCCTGATACTCATTTCGTTTTTATACCTTCAGAGATTTCACTGGAAGATACCATTCTGAGAACCTGACACAAGAGCAAGATAAAGCCCAGTAAACAAGGTGTGGATGTGACAGTGGCCTGGTTCTAATGGGTGTGATGGGAGGGCACAGTGAAAAAACCAGTGCAGAGCTTTAAATTAATGTAGATGTCACCCATAGATTAGAACATTAAAAATTATGAAGAATAATTTATTGCTTAAAAATTGGGGATGATGATGATAATGAGGAGAATTATTGTTGGCCATATGAGGTACAATGTGATACATGATCAGAATCCTCTCAGGGTATGGTTTGTGTTAATTCGCTCTAGTCTAGAGGACTATTAACGGCATTAAATCAGGTCCTTAGCCTGAGAAACAGCGTTTAGGGAAACATCTAAACACTTCCCAAAGAGTGCTTAGGATACAATTCAGCTTAACGTGGTGCAGTAGGGACTAAGGAGCCCTGGTGGTACAGTGGTTAAGCAACCGCCTGCTAACTAAAAGTTTGGAAGTTTGAACCCACCAGTGGCCCTGTGGGAGAAAAGACCTGGCAATCTGCTCACATAAAGATTACAGCCTCAGAAACCCTATGGGGCAGTTCTACTCTGTCCTGTGGGGTCGCTATGAGTCAGAATTGACACGACAACAACAGGGACTAGCTAGTTGTTCATTAAATCCCATTTCCTCTCCTTCTGGGTACAAAGCCAGACTATGTTTTCTCAGCTCCCTTGTGGTTAAGTAAAAAACAAATAAACAAACTAAACCCATTGCCATGGAGTCAATTCTGACTCATAGTGACCCTATAGAACAGAGTAGGACTGCCGCATAGGGTTTCCAAGGAGCTCCAGGCAGATTCAAACTGCCAACCTTTTGGTTAGCAGCCATAGCTCTTAACCACTACACCACGAGGGTTTCTGATTGAATGTGAGCAGAAGTGATGTTTACCCATCACTGGAATTTTAGGTTGAACCTCCACACTTTGTTCTTTCTTCTGCTGATAAAGTGGATCAAGCAGAGAACTCCAAGGTCCCAGAGAACCGTTGGTGGGGCCAATAGAAGGAAGACTTCCGTGGATCAGATGTTTCCACCAACTCACACCGGAGTGTGATATAAACGAGAAGAGCACTTTCGTAAGCTGCTAGCATGTTCAGCCACTGAAATTTGGGAGTTGTCTGTTATAGCAATTAGCTTACTCTGATTCACATTTGAGGCTGTGGAATTAGAGAGACTTGGGTCTGTGTTTCAGCTCTGTCCCTTAACTAGCTCCGAAAAATTGGACAAGTAACTGAACCTCTTAGAGCTTTAGTTTCCTTATAAGTAAAACAGTAAAATAGGGCTGTCGTGAACATTAAATCAAGTCAAATGTGTGTAAAAAATATTGGCACAGTTCCTGGCAATAGAAAGCATTCAATAGAAGATTTTCTTTTTCGTAGAGAAAAGACAGCATTTCTGGGGAGCTATTAGCGAGCATAGAAATGGCCCTTGAGAATGGGATGAGAAGGTAGATCGGGCAGAATTGTTCCTCTATAGCATTTCCTAGAGAAGGAAGCTGAAATTTTATCTTCATCTATTGTCAAAGAATTACTTCTGTTTAAAAGAACATCTTGTTACTCTCAAAGAATGATGGAAAAACCTAGAATTTAGAGTTAGAATTCAAATTTCAGTTCTGAGATATCCACCTCTGGCTGTACGGAATAACTGGTATATGAATTACACTCTATTATGAAGTATAAAACTGGACAAAATACATGAGGCAATTGTTTTCAGGCGCTGGACAATAGGTGGCACAGAGCTGTGATACTTAAGAGAAGAGAAATATGCAAGGTGAGATTCATGTTGACCCCCATTTCTGTTTAGGGCAATTTCTGAACTAAAGCACAGAAAGTGGCAGTCTCACTGGGCAGAGGAGACAAAGCTTGCAATTCAAGGTGGCTGGGAATGCTGAAATTTATGGGGCAGGGTACTTGAAAGGGGAGAGATGCAAAAATCCAGATCCCAAGAGCTCTGCAAGGGGGTTCTTCCCCGGAACTTGACCAAGCATTGGACTGCACATATGCAGGGCGAGACCCTGTGGGGCCACTGGAAAGTAACTCGTGAACAGAGATTCCAGAGGTTGTATAGTGCTGGGGGGCTTTGGAGTTCCAGCCCATCAGAGTGAAATGAAGAGACCTTGCTTAGCACCTCAGGCATTTGGGTAAGATCTCAGAAAGACCACACCTTAAGAACATGGACACACCCTAGAGTAAAAGACACGCCATAGGACCAGAAAAAAAAACTGAAATAGATGCTTTCTAACAAAACTTAAAAACTTCTACAGTAGGATTTCTCAACCCTGGCACTGTTGACATATCAGACTATGTGGGAGGTTGTCTTTTGGTAACATGTTTACCAGCATCCCTGGCCTCTACCCACTAGGTGCCACTCTCCTTCCAGTTGCAACAACCAAAAAACATCTTCAGACATTGCTGAATATCCACTGGGGTAGAGGTAGGTGACAAAATTACCCCTGTCTGAGAACCATTGCTCTACAGATCTAGGTAATCCACCAAAAACTAACCAATAACAGGAACAAAACTCAGCAAACACTCTTTAAAAGAAACATCATATTCCATCAATCATGTGGTGTCCACATTGTCCGGCAAATATTCGTGCAAATAGGCAAGAAAATGTGCCCTCTAGTCAAGAGAAAAAACTAGTCAACAGAAACAGGCCCCCACGGTGATTCAGCCAAAAATCAAACCCATTGCTGTTGAGTCGATTCCAACTCATAGTGACCTCATAAAACGGAGTAGAACTGTCCCATAGAGTTTCCAAACGGTACCTGGTGGATTCAAACTGCCGACCTTTTAGTCAGCAGCCATAGCTCTTAACCACTGCACCACCAATTATCAGATAAAGACTTTAAACCAGCTATTACTAGCATAATAATAAAAATGATGAAAGAAATGACCATCAGATCTGCACTACAAGAAATGTGTAAGCCCTTCACACTTTACATTTGTGTGAGTTTATTTCTGGGCTTTCTATTTTGTTCCATTGATCTATTTGTCTCTTCTTTTGTCAATATTACACTGTCTTGATTACTGTAGTTTTCTAGTAAGTCTTTCTTTTTTTTTAAGTTTTATTGAGATGTATCAAAATCTGCCTCATAAATGCAACCTAAAATAACTTTACTCTCCAATGATTTAAAACTGTCACAGTGAAATATATCTCAATAAATAATAGTAATAACAAATGATCACAGGTTGAGTCCTGGTGACCTTGTACAATTTTTCTTGCCAAGTTAGACAGTGTCCGGGGATGCTGGTCAGCAACAAGGAGAGAGAGAAAAAAGCCAAGGGTCTCCATATATCAGTCACAGATGCCTATCTGATTAACAGGCATTGAAGCTGTGGAGCTGTTTGGCCAAGAACTTCTGTCATTTAAATGTGAAGTGGGGCCAAGGAGAAAAAGCAAGAACAACTCATTGCTGTATCTCTGAGAAAATGTACCAAAAATAGTCTGCAGACTGAAAAATATTTACTAGCCTGAAAGGATTTTCACTCACTCCTCTCATAATTAATGTTGCCATTCACCATCATTCATGGGTACAAACTTTCTGTCAGGCCCTGAAGTAAGCACGTTACATATATTATCTCATTTTTGTATTCAAAAACCCCTTGACACAAATATTATATAAATGTTACCACTATATTAATATGAGAAAAATAAAGCTTAATGACCTTCCCAAACTCTTATAGCCAAGTGGCATAAACAAATTTGGACTCAGTTAGGTCTGATTACTAAGTTCAGGCTCTTATAAATACTTGACTCTATTGCCTCCCTTAAATTTATGATGGAAATGAGGGAATCCACTACCAGTGAACAGCATTCACCTAAAAAATATACGATATTAAGTTCTAACATATTTTGAATTGGTCACAACTCAATTAATTTCCATCTGAAATTTTGTGAGGCCTCTATTAATTCGCATGGTAAATAGAACACTCCCTGTTTCACACACACACACACAGAGGAACGAGCACACTGCAGAGTCACTGTAGTGGAGGGAAAGAACACAGGCTTCAAAGTCAGCTAAATTTGGTTCAAATATTGGCTCCACCACTTACATGCTGCATGGTCTTGACAAAATATTTAGCTGTTTGTTGTTTAATCTGTGAAATGGGGATAAAAGTGTCTACCTTGCAAAACTTCTTCAAGTTTAGCTTCGATAGCATTTGTGACAGGCCCCAGCACAAAAGCCAGTACATGTTTGTTTCCCACCTTCTCTCCTCTCCTGAAACTCACATATATTTAAAATAGAAGACCCCTGCCTAAAAAAAAGAAAGAAAAGAAGACCAGCTAATTAGGCACCGTCATCTGATGTGTAGACAGTATCTGACTGGACAGGCTCTACTGTGACCTCCAAATTTGTAAGGGCTTTGTATCCTGGCCTCCTCTTGTAGGTTCAGTAACCTACCACCAGATGGCAGAAGATGTGTGAGGAATTAGATGCACCTTTTGACTGGGAAGAAGATAGGCATTTCAGAGAAGAGAGCAAATAAAATGGTTATGGACACTTTTCATAGATGGATACAAGATATTATATCAATTATTCCCACTGTACGTGTGAAAGTAACACTTAAGATCTCTTCCATGCTTAAAAGCCTATGATGATATGTCCCAGGAGGGCTCTGCTCTGTGTTGGATTCATAATCACAAAAATCCCAGATCCCCATTAGCAGGACTAAGTGTGGATTTAAATTAAATTGATTCTGATTCTGAATTAAATTGAGTATTATAATGAAGAACGGCTAAACAGACTTTTAACACATTGAATTTTTAAAAATTCATAATTCCATACAGATACAAAATGTATATGTATGTGATGCTTATAAATATGTATTGTTGTTGTTGTTAGTTGCCATCACATCCATTCCAACTCATGGTGACCCCAAGTGTGCAGAGTAGAGCTGCTCCTTAGGGTTTTCAAGGCTGTGACTTTTCGGAAGCAGATCACCAGGACTGTCTTGCAAGGCACCACTGGATGAGTTCAAATCGTCAACTTTTCAGCTAGTAGCCACTAAATAAATATTTTTAAGTGGAGTGGAGACGGAAAAGCTATTCATTGTGGAAGAATTATGAATAATAAATGTAGAAGGGATGACAGAATTAGAAAACCCCATTTTCAACTACCATAGTGGTAATTGATTCAGGTAAGAATCAACAATAAATGCCAAAACCATGGGTGAAAGGTTGTTGAAGAACAGATATCCCCACAATCTGAAAGTATCACCCAACTTATTCTTAACTGCAAAGGGGAAAAGGTTCTTTGATAATAGGAAAATCTCTTGTACCCTGCCTTAATAAAATGATTAAATGTAACATCACCAAAAATGGTAGAAATGGACCTAATGGGCTTCCTAATTAGATAGGCAACATCACCTCTGTAGCATTCCTGCAAAATGTTTAACCTGAATGAATCATAAAAAAACAATCAAACAAATCTAAGCTGGAGGACAATCTATAAAACATCCGACCCAGACTCTTCAAAATGCCAAAACAGTTTGGGAACTGTCCTGGGTTTAAGGACCCTAGAGAAGCATAACAAGTAGATGCAATACATGCTCCTTAAATCCTTGATTTTTTTTTTAATTTTTAAAAAGAATTTATAAAGGACATTATTGGGACAAGTGCAGAAATTGGAATATGGACAATACACTTTGATAACAGTCTGATGTTAATGGTAATTTTGCTGAGTATGAAAACAATGTTTGGTTATGGAGAATTTCCAAGTTCCTAGGAGATACATACTGAAGGGGGAAGTTTCATAAAGCCTGCCACTAACTCTCAAATAGTTTGCAGAGAAATATTATATAGATATTAAAAAAAAAAAAAACAACAGTTCCTGTTGAGTCAATTCTGACTCACAGCAACCCCCTGTGTGTCAGAGTAGAGCTGGCTCCACAGGGTTTTCAATGGCTGATTTTCAGAAGTAAATCACCAGGCCTTTCTTCTGAAGTGCCTCTGGGTGGACTCGAGTCACCAGTCTTTCAGGAAGCAGTGAGTGTTTAATCATTTGCACCGCTCAGGGACTCCAGCTATAGAAAATAGATATAGAGCATATAAATATTCGGAGAGAGACAGAGCACAAGAACAAAAGTGACAAAATATTAGTAAGTGAGCCTAGGCAATGGGTTTATCAGTGTTTATTGTACTGTTCTTGTTTTGTTTCTGTGAAGTTTAACTCTATTTGAGACTATTTTCTCTAACTTGATTGTAGGTCGGTGGGTGAGGTCAGAGAATGAGAGAAAAATATTTGTTAAAGCTTGAATGAATAAATGAGAAAACAACCCCGTCTGTATGTGTGGTCAGAGGGGTGGCGATCTGAAACAGCCTGTTTTGAGAGGTGTGGGGCAAGAGTTTATGTTCTTTTGATTATACCAGACATTTTCTCTTAAAGCTCTGAGGTTATAGAAATAGATCAGTCCAGAAGGAGGAGCCGTTTCATTCTAACATCAGCAAAGTTCACCGTCTAGACCTTCATTCTTCTGAATTACTTTTCCCAGTTAGAGCCAGAGAGGTGGCTGTGAGTGCATCTATAAGCCTGCTTGCTCTGAGCTCTGGCAGCATGTCCATTTGTAAAGCCACATGTGGTCTCCACAGGACAGCAACGTGTACCATTACCTAAATTTATTCTTCGCCTGGAATGGAAGTGGGTCACCACATCCACATGTGAGAAAGGTCAGACTTCAGAGTCTCTCTCAGCACCCAAGCTGTTCTTTATATGATTGCACTTTACAGGGGCTCCCCCGAGTCTATTTTGAGATTTTTAAAAATGGGGAAGTTGGTAGGGTATCTGTGATCCATTGAAGTATATTTTCTAAAGGACAGACTCCAGCCTGTTGCCCTCTCACTCCTTATGTCCGCTATGCTTGACCCTTAAACAAGTTACCTCTAGAACATATACAGGAATTTGTTGGATGTTGAAAGAATCTAACAACACCACAGGAATTCATTCTGGCATAACTGCCCCGTCAGAGTTCCCCTGCTGGGTCTGGCTGTCTTTGGATTGTTCTTGTCCCTGCCCAGTTACTCAGCACTATGCTATTTGTAAAACTGTATCTGTCTATATCTCTTTGTTGTTGTTGTTAGTTGTCATTGAGTTGACGCCAACTTATAGTTACCTTATGTATAACAGAATGAAATTCCTGGTCCTATACCATCTTCATGATCGGTGCTATGTTGGAGTCCATTGTTGTGGCTAGTGTGTCTATATATCTTACTCTTATGTTAACCTGACTCCAAAAAAATATATATATACAGGGAATTCCAGTGTTTTAGGGGCTCTTGGGCAATTTGCTTGATCTCTCTGCCTTTCTGTTGTCTCGCCTCTAAAATAGAGATAATATGTATCTCATTTTGTTGCTGTGGAGATTAAATGAAAATATGAACTTCCTGCTTGACGATGAACTTTTTGTTAGGAGGGACGTCTCCATTCATCTTTGTTTCACAGCACCAGAGATTTTAAATACTTGTCTAATTGAATGTCATGTATGAAAGAACTGAATATAATAACAAGCACAGTCCCCTGCTCCAGTATGTTCTAGGGAAGAACATTTTGACTAGTAGATTCTATAAATATATGCTATCATGGCTGATGTGGGTAGCTCCATTTCATAGTATGTTTCTGTTCGGTACTGGATGGCAACAGTTCTTAGATCCAAGAAAATATTGACTTCAGAACATTGTGCTTTTCTGCCCTCTAACTACATGGTTAAGATAAACAAAAAAGTAAAAATATTCTTCAAATATTTTTATATGTTAGCAAGAGGAGTCAGCAAACTTTTCTGTATAAGACCAGATAGTAAACACCTACGCTTTTTAGGCCATATGGCCTCTGTTGCAACTACTCAACTCTGTCATTGTAATGCAAAAGAGGCCATAAGCAAGCTGTAGACAAATGAAGAGCATAAATGAATTTATTTATGGACACTGAGATTTGAATTTCATATAATTTTCATGTGTCTCAAAATATTTTTTCTTTGATTTTGTTTCTAAATTTTAAAAATGTAAAAAAATGCTTAGCTAGCAGACCCTAGAAAAACAGGTGGTTTTCTATTAAGATACTTTGTGCTAGGATATTACTTAAATTTATCAGGCATTGTGACATCAACTTAAAAGTCAGCTTCTGAAAGCATATGAGTCAAGTAGGTATTGAATTGCAATTCATATTTTAAAAAGAAAGGATTAAGACAATTATATGTGTTTCTTTAAAAGTCAGTTACTTATCAGAAATTTTCTGATTTATTTTTCATTATTTTGCAATAATATAAATTTGTTAAAATATCAGTGAACTATGAAAAGCATTTTCACTATGTGTCCCATTCCCATTGCCCTCAAGTCAAATTCCGACTTAAAGCAACTCTGTAAAAACGGACTGAGTAAAACTGCTCCATAGGGTCTCCAAGGCTATGATTTTTAGTAAAGTAGACTGCCACATCTTTCTTCCACAGAGCGGATGGTGGGTTCCAACAGACCTTTTGTTTAGCATCCAAGCACTTAAGCACTTTACAACCAGGGCTCCTCTCAGGGTGTGTAAGTCTTTTAAAGTAATTAAATTAGGCATGCATCAATAGGTCTCAGTGGCTTACATGGACCACTTAAAAAAACAAACAAAAAAAAGTTGCCATGGAGTCGATTTCGACTCATAGCAAACCTATAGGACAAAGTAGAACTGTCCCATAGGGTTTCCAAGAAGTGGCTGGTGGATTCAAACTGTCCACCTTTTGGCTAGCAGCTGAGCTCTTAACCACTGCACCACCAGAGCTCCACTTAACAGTGTGTTTACTCATTCATATTAGACTTGTTATTGTGTGCCATCAAGTTGATTCTGAGTTATAGCAACCCTATAGAACAGAATAGAACTGCCCCATAGGATTTCCTAGGAAACCCTGATGGCGTAGTGGTTAAGTACTACCACTCCTAACCAAAGGAACGGCAGTGCAAATCCGCCAGGAGCTCTTTGGAAACTCTATGGGGCAGTTCTACCCTGTCCTATAGGGTCACTATGAGTCGGAATCGACTCGACGGCACTGGGTGAATCAGAATCGACTCAATGACGATGGGTTGGGTTTGGTTTTGGTAATCTTTGCAAGAGTAGATTGCCATATCTTTTCTCCCATGGAACTGCTGGTGGGTTCAAACTACCTACCTTTTGGTTAGCAGCCAAGGACTTTAATCACTGCGTCATCAGGGTTCCTTTCATTTTCATTTTAGACTATGCCCCCATCCAAAATTCTAACATCTTTACAGCTGCCAGGAAACCCTGGTGGCATAGTAGTTAAGTGCTACAGTTGCTAACCAAAAGGGTCAGCAGTTCAAATTCACCAGGCACTCCTTGGAAACTCTATAGGGCAGTTGTACTCTGTCCTATAGGGTCAGAATCAACTCAGCAAAGGTTTAGTTTTTGTTTTGTTTTTTGGTTTTACAACTGTCATACATATTTCTGAGGAAGAAAAATGTAATATTTTCTTGACATATAATCAGCCCAACGGGATAGGTGTTCAATATGTATCAACAGCAGAGAGAACTCTACAAACTCAGTAAAGGAAACTAAAATGTGTAAAAGACTCTTACAAAGAAAAAAAGAGCATGATAGATCATTGTTTATACCCCTCTCACTGACTTTCTCAAGCCTCCAAAGGCTCTAGGCTTGAAAATCTGGGTCAGTCATTTTCTACACAGTGTTGCATGGGGCAGGAGGAGTTTTTTCTTTAACAAATATTTATTGAGTTTCTCTTATAGGTTGAGATCTGCTCAAGGCATTGGCAAAGCAAGGGTGAATCAGGCAAACAAGTTCCCTATTCTCACAGAGCTTATATTTTAGTGAGGAAAATAGGTAAATAAAGAAGGAAAATGTCAGATAATGATGAGTACATTACAAAGAATTTTAATAAGCTAATATGACAGAGAGTAAATACCAGGAAGACTAGTTGAATCAGGTGATCAGAACAATACCTCTTGGTGGAAATGGCACTAAAGTTGAGGTTTAATTAACAAGACTAAACTGGATGCATCAAGAGCAGGAGGAAGTGCGTCTAAGCAGAGGGAACAACTAGTGCAAAGTCTTAAGGTGAGATGAGTTGGTCCATTTGAGAAACAGGAGCTGTATGGCTAGAGCACAGTGAATAAAAGTCAGGTGAGTTGAATTCAGATACATAAGCATAGGCCAGATCAGGGAGGCTTTTATAAGACGGGGTAAGAAGTTTGGATTTTATTTTAAGCATGATAGGGCAAGAACAGATCTGTTTTGGAAGAAGTGCAACTGAATGCTCCTTAGAAGCAAGGATGGCAAGACTATGTCTCACCTACTTCGGACATGTTATCAGGAAGGAGCAGTCCCTGGAGAAGGACATCATGCCTGGTAAAGTGGAGGGTCATTGAAAAAGAAGAAGACCCTCAATGAGATGGATTGACACAGTGGCTGCAACATGGGCTCAAGCATAGCAATGACTGTGAGGATGGCTCGGGACCAGGAAGTGTTTCATCCTGCTATACACAGGGTCGCTATGAGTTGGAACGGACTCCACCGCACCTAACAACAACAGAGCAAGAACATAATGAGGGAGACCAGCCAGGAAGGTATTACAGTAGTGCAGGCCAAATATGATGCTGACTGTGACCAGGTAATGACAATGGAGGTGGAGAGAAATGGAGGGGCAAAGGTGGATCTGTTTTGAAGCACCACATCTGCTAAAGGGTTAGATAGCGAATGCCAGGAAAAGAAGAATCAAGGATAACTCTTAAAGTTTTGGTTTAGCAACTGGATGGGTAGGGTTGCCATTTGCTGAGACAGCAAGACTGGGAAGAAGAAGAATTTAGGTGAGGGCAGATCTTCTGTCATATTAAGCTTGAGAAAAGAGCCCTGGTGGCGCAGTGGTTAAATGCTCAGCTGCTAACCAAAAAGGTCAGTGGTTCAAACCCACCCGCTGCTCAGCAGGAGAAAGATGTGGCAGCCTGCTGCCGTAAAGGTTTACCACCTTGGAAACCCTATGGGCAGTTCTACTGTGAGTCAGAATCAACCCACTGGCAACGGGTTTTTGGTTTAAGTTTGAGATATCTATTAGGCATCTAAGTGGAGACGGCAGAAGATACTTGTATATGTAAATGTGGAGGTCAAGGGGGCAGTCAGAGATAGAAGTACGTAACTCATCAGCACATGATGGTACCGGAGAAATGAGACTGAATAAGATTACCTGGGGAGACATGGGCACAGGAAGACACTCCAACACTATGAATTAAGTTTCATTCTAAGGAAAAGGGCTTATCTCTCTATATAACAACCATGTAACATAAATTGCCTACATAATCTTTCTACTCTTCCCAGTTCTGCTTCAATTTTAGTGAATTATCATTTTTAATATAATGATAACAATGTTATTTATTCAGTAAAAACTGTCCCAAACGTTCTCAGTACTTTACGTAAATTATTTCTTTTAAGCTTAACTGTTAAGTTTACTATTATTTCCATTTTACATTTTAGGAAATTGAGGGATAGAAAGAGAGACAAATTGCCGAAGGCTACGAAGCTAGGGAGTGGCAGCTTGCACTATTAATCCTTACTTCAATATCCTATTTATAAGTAAACACAGAAAAAATTATTTTTTACAATAAGGGACCCTCTTCCACTACTGATGGGATTAATTAAGGTGATTGGGAGATACCTAAGTTATTAAAAAAAAAAAAGTTATTAGCTTGTCTTAAAACCATGCCTAGAATCTGTGTCTTCCAGGAATAAAGGCAACTTTTAGGGTATGTAGTTTATATGCAAAGAATTAATCAAGTCATCTAATGTTGACCGTTCTGTATATGATTTCTTAGTTTTGATGCTCAGTTGGCATTTATACTTATATCAAAATTGAGCATCATAAATATGGATATATTTGGCTATAAAATTTTACCAGAGGCTTAAATGTTCAAGGGTCCTTTCCGTGAAATTTCCCATTAGTAGTTAAAGAAGCATCAGCATTTACTGATATCTTCTCCAAGTGTGGCTTCAAACTGTTCCTTGCAGTGTGGAAATGCTGCTTAAAATGCAAAGTCCTAAGCAATACCCTAAACTGGCTGATTAGATTCTTTGGAGGTGGAACTCCAGAAGGTACATTTTACATAATCTTACTATTAAATCTCTGTATTAAACTCACTAAGTTTGGGACTACTGCGCTGGTCCATAGTGACAGAAAAAAAAAAAAGTTTGAGGGGTGGATAGAACATAGGTTCAAAATTGCCAACCCATTTACTTATTCAACTACACTGACTCTAGGCCTTCTGTCCTTCCAAGGCCCTGAGGAGAACACATTTAGGGACCAGGCTGAGGCAAAATGTGAATAAAACCAAGTTTGTACCAGGCATTTTCTGTTCCTCCTCCAAGGCACCTCCTTTCATGCTTCTACCTGGCATCATCCACCTGTGTCAAGTATTCCTGTGCTACCCTTTGAATGACGGGAAATTCCCCGGACTTAACTTAGTGCCTGACACCTAAGAGACACTCGAAAAATATTTGTTGATTGAACTATACTTTTCATTTTCCCATCCAGGCCAGTATTAAACAACTGAAACATCTCTCTCCTTCCTACTTGTGCAAACATATTGCCCTAACCATACACAAACACACATGCATGTGTGTGCACGTGCACACACACACATACACACACACAGAGGACAAAATCCTAAAATCTAATTTCATGCCCAGGCATTATTGTATGATGAGGGTTTGTGTGCTAACCCTCCTTTGTTAGTGTCTTAGCGCTGCTAAAAAAAAAAGGATCACAAACTTAGTGGCTTAACACAACACAAATTTACTACCTTGCAGTTCTGGAGATCAGAAGTCCTAAAATCACAGCACTGCAGGAGCTGCATTCCTTCTGGAGGTCCTAGGGGAAAATCTATGTGCTGCTGTTTCTAGCTTCTGGAGGCTGTCCTCTTTCCTTGGCCCGTGGCCCCAAGTCATATCACCTTTTCTCCCTTTGCTTTCTGGTCACATCATACATTGTAGTTAGGGCCCACTCAGATGTTTCAGGATAATCTCCCTATCTCAAGATCATTAACTAAATACCTCTGACAAATTCCTTTTGCCATGTAAGGTAACATATTCACATTCTCCTGGGATGAGGATGTGGACTTCTTTGGGGGTTGTTATTCAGCCTACCCCACCTCCCAAGACATATGTGCCCATTAGCAGGAAACTTGCCTGATTCAAAGGCACTGGCAATTTTCCAGTGATAACAATTTAAGCATCTGTCACTTGTGAAGATTGTAAGGGGCAGAAGGCCTCACATGACACAATGAGGGTTAAGGCCTTGGGCATTTAACTTGAAATCTAGTGGAGGATAAAAGAGAAATCATTCCAACACAAGCATTACCTAACACCAACCTCCTCCATATTAAAAAAAAAAAAAAAAAATCCACCATTTCTCATTAAAAAATAGACATATCCTAAGTCAGAAAGTAAGAGAGAGGCTGAGAGAGTTAAGCGCTGCAACCTTGGAGGCTGAATAAGAGCATTACACGGTTTGCAACAGACAGGACTGAAGGTTACTTTCAGGACAAGAAGACACCACATTTCAATATTCCAGCCCTGTCTAAGGTCTAATTTGAAGTAGCAGTGGCTTTGGCAATCGGCATTTGGAGACTCTGAAGTGATGAGTCAATTTGCCTTCTGTGTGCCCTAATCAAGGTTTCAACTGAGCACCGTGGGCAGTCTCATAAAATTTTGTAAGGGCAAAGCATGAAAAAAGGGAGAAGTGAGGTTTGAATTGATACAATCTGAAGTGAGTCTGAATTGGTGTAATCCTTAAACCCTGAGTTTACTCAGATTGTATTACTGTTAGTTGCCATCAAGTCCATTCCAACCTATGGCAATCCTATGCATGCAGAGTAGAACTGCTCCATAGGGTTTTCAAGGCTATGACCTTTCAGAAGCAGCCTGTCTTCTGAGGTGCCTCTGAGTGGGTTCGAATTGCCAACCCTTCGGCTAGTAGTAGAGTGCTTAACTATTTGCACCACCCAGGGACTCAGACATTACCCACAGCAATAAACAGAGCACAAGCCATGCATTCTATAGTAGGTCTTCCTAGACAGTTAGAGAACCAAATAAACAGCAATTCTCACAGCAAATCAAGGGTGTGAGTCGGTGAACCGAAACATCTGGGATGCTGTGGCCCCCAATATCTCAAGGCTGAAGAGCACATGAGGGGTTATTAAGACTTTGTACCTATTATCCTCAGTTTAGTTCTTCCATATACTCATCGCTAGTCTGGCCTGGAGAAAATGTTGTTCATTTCCATGGTTTGGGCATCTCAACTAATAAGACAACAAACTTACTCTTTGGAGAGAAGATCGCCATGAACCCACAAGTGACTTCATATCGTCTGCTCAGTTTAAAGAAGAGCCTAGGACGCTGTAAATATTGGTGTCATGTGGGAATGGCATGGAGTTCATGTCGGTTAGTTTGTGGTGAGCCTTTATTATGTTCTGGCACTGTGCTTCATAGGAAGCATCTCATTAAAGCTTCACAACCTACCTACGGGTTATGTACTGTTGTTTTTTATTAGCTGTAGTTGAGTTGATCCCGATTCACGGGAACCCCAGGTGTCAGAGTAGAACTGCTCTCCACAGGGTTTTCAATGCTGATTTTTCTGAAGTAGATCACTAGGCCTTTCTTCTGAAGGTCCTCTGAGTGGGCTTGAACTGCCAACCTTTTAGTTACCAGCAGGTGAGCTTGTTAAATGTTTGTACCACCCAAGGACTTCTATGTACTATTATTATCCCTATTTTATAGATGAAGGAATAGAGTTAAAGAGGTAAGTTAACTGACTTGTTTAAGGTCATATACCCCAAGTTGTGGAGCCAGGATTGAACCCTAATAGTTTGACACCTGGCTGCTTCAGTGACCTCCAAGAGAAACCCCCTGTTCAATTCAACAAAATATTTGTGTATTTCACTTTGCACATAAGGTAGGGCTAAGGGATGGTACAAGACAGACACATTTAATCAAGACCTTCTGGGCTTAAATTCTCCAAGAGTTGGAAGAGTCATATTGTTCTAAAGGAAGCTCAGAGATTATTCTCTGAACCATGGAAATATCCTGAGTCTCACTGTAATTCTGGATTAGGCAGCAATTCAGAGCAGTTCAATTAAATTGTAGAGCCTAAACCAAGAAAGGTCTTATGAATTCATTTGCTATGGTCTACCCTGATGACATCAAGCAGAAGACCTATACATAATTCTGGGGGCTAGGGGTAGGTGGACCTGACATAGGTCATACTTTCCAGTGTATCGCTGCTCTTCATGATAATGAGTATTTCTAATAATAAACCCCAATGCTTCTTATACAATATGAGCTCAGTGGAAACCTTCCCTGGACATAGACTGTGTCTTTTTAGCTTAATAATTTATAACACTTGGAACTGCACCATGTATAGTAACAGGTGATAAATTCCCACTGATTCATTCCCATCCTGCATTTCTTGAAATCTGAAAAGGATTCTTTGATTAAGAGAGAGAACAGTGTAATGATTAAGAGCAGAAAATTTTGTAGCCGTCTAGCCTGGGTTTAATCCGTGATGCTTCCACTTACTAGCTGTGAGACTTTGGACAAATTACTTGACCTCTCCATGCCTCAGTTTCCTCACCTGTAAACTGAGGCTAATTACCAAACTTACCTCAAACATCATTATGAGGATTAAGAGAGACAATAAAGGTAAAGTATACTTAGAGCTTAGAATATTGCCTGACTATAAAAATGTGAGCTATTATTTACTAAGTTCAGATATTTCTACCTATATTCAATATATAGGAGCCCTGGTGGTGCAGTGGTTAAGTGCTTGGCTGCTAACCAAAAGGTTGAGAGTTCGAACCCACCAGCTGCTCCGTGGGAGAAGAATGTGACAGCCTGCTTCCATAAAGATTTACAGCCTAGCAAGCCCTATGGGGCAGTTCTACTCTTTCCTATAGAGTCCCTATGAGTTGAAATCAATTCAATGGCAATGGGGTTTTTTGTTATATTCAATATGTACTATTAATCTCAGACTCACACTGTATTTTCCTCCCTAAAAAAGATAATCCACGATCTTTTCTCTAAATGTAAGAGAGTCCATAGGAAAATCTTGCAAAGGCTGGACTGTACATATTTTTCATCTGTCTTTACAAGACCTGTGCTAAGTTTCTCACATTGCATTATTTTGTACCAAATGGAACATGGTTCTTAATTTAAGGTCTAAAAAATGTTCAGTGACTGGAAATTACTAGCAGTCAATGTTCCTAATTAAATCTTTCTGCTACAACATAACCAATTCCCATTTTTCAAATTTATTTTTACAGGAAATATTTTTTTTAGTGCCAGGCACTATTCTAGGTGCTAAGGCTACAAAAGTGAACCAGAAAAAAGTCTTCGTTGAGTTTGTGTTCTAATGGGGAATTCAGGTAATAAACATATTTTAAGTATATTTATTTATAAAATACATTTAATATATATTATATATTTAATAATATAAGTATATATTTTGTATGTATCTTGTTGCTGCTGTTGTTGTTAGTTGCCATTGAGTTAAATGAGTCAATGCCAACTCATGATACCCCATGTGTACAGAGTAGAACTGTGCTCTATAGGGTTTTCAAGGCTGTGACTTTTCAAAGCAAATCACCAGATCTGTCTTCTGAGAGGCCACTGGGTGGTTTCAAACTACCAACCTTTTGGCTAGTAGTCCAGAACTTAACTGTTTGCACCACTCTTTTATATGTATATCTAATAAAAAATAAAGCTGGGTAAGGGGATGGAAAGTAATGAAGTGTCCTATATTAAATTGGATGGTCAGAGAAGATATCTCTGAGGAAGTGACATTTAAGGAGAATCTGGAAGGAAGTGGCTCATATGTCTTCCAACATGTTTTTGCCCTATTTGTGCACCAGTGGTTCTTCCCCTCCGGTGTTCATGAACATAGTCTTTCTTCCTCACCTTGTCTCTAGATTGAACCAGTTCAACCTGTTTAGAGCTGCTCGTTTCTTCCACATGTTAAGGTCAGTTTGAAACTCAGTGATGTTCTTCTCCACCTAGTCATTTTGAGTCAGTGTCAACTTTAATAAAAGTGTAACACTGATATTGATGTTTCAAGGATTTTAGTCAGGTAGGGTTCTTAAGGGAGTGATGCTGTGGAAAGGCAAGGCAGCTTAGCAAGCTTTCCCTTGAGAAACCAACAGAGTTTTTTTTCTTTTTTATATTCTGTAACTGCAAATTTCAGTTAATATTAAATTACCTATCAGAGACAGTTTGGAATATGGTTTTCTTTATATTCCATTTGACTTAGCATCACTTCTCTGTGGTGAAATCTCTTGGCTGCAAAAGCTCTTTTTATAGATAATTGAGCCTGAGAATGAAATCTAGTCATTTGAAGGAAATATAGCTGATTCTCCTTCTAGGAGAATATAATCCTGGCCTTCTTCCTGTAACCAATGAAGTATGAGGCAAATGACAGTCCTTGATTCCATCAAAGATCCAAGACTCTCCCCAGACATTAGGGGGGCAGATAGCCAAGCTAAAGCCTGCCTCATCTCCTCTACTGTCTATTTAGGGTACACAGCACTCCAGTGCTCGAATAATAAATTACGGGCCACTGAAGCCACTAAAGAGGAGAAAATGTGCTGATAACTTACCCTTTCTTCACACACACAAAAAGAATGTGAACCCAGAAAAAATAAAGACAGATATTCATCAAATCTAAATTGTGAAAGAAAGACACACCAATGCAAGAAAGGGAGGGGAGAATGGAAGGGAAGCAGAGAGGGATGGAGAAAGGGAGGAATAAGGAAGAAATGAAGGAAGGGGGAGGAAGGAAGGAAGGAAGAAAAGGAGGGAGGGAGAAAAGAAGAAGGAAAGACAGTTATCAGCAAAAAGAGTATCTTCATTTACTCTCAGAAAAAAAGACAGCACTAGAAAGAGTTAAACTCCTTAGTTCAAATCACTGAAGGGGTTATGTTCAGCTTTATTACTGGATAGCAGGGTTGTACATTACAGACCATTACAAACAGAATTGTATGAACAAAGCAGCAGATATATACAATCAAACAGTCTATTGAGGCATGGAATCACAGTGCAGAAGCAATCACCACGGAAAGCAGCGCAGTGACAATACAATTTTAAATCCATTTGATAGGCAAACTATATCAGTTGAAACTTCTCAGGGTGAATGAGTTTAAAATTCGTTATCTGTGTAGCATCCAATCCTACGATGCCCACTTTATTTATTCAGATGGAGATTGGAGAATATGGGTAAACATTACAGCTCCAGTCTCAACATGCTTTGTAGATAAATCCACTACAGAATTTGTTCTCTATGACTGCCTAAGGTTCTTTCCCACTGTGGAAGAAAAGGGTGGAGAGTGAGGGGAAAAGACTAAGAGGATGTCTTTAAAAGGCACCATGCCCAGAACTGTGAAATGGCAATATGTGTTTACCATGCAGATCATAACAATACTGGAACGTCTTCTGTCATTTACTGTGACCACTTTAGGATTTTAAATAGCTGGGAAGTGCTCTAACCTCTTCCAGCAGTCTATCAGATAGTAAGATTCATTACGTCTAAGGGCACCATTTAGCCAGAGATACAGCAAGGTAACTTCACGAAGTGCAGGTCACAGAATATGTATTTGTTTTATGGTTTAATTTTCACATTTTCTGTTTTCTCCTATTGGGAAACCTAGTTAGCTTCAGCCAGATGAAGTGAAATGTTTAAAATGGAACTGAGGGTCAAAATGTCTCTGTGAAAAGACAATAAAAATAATTCTTAAATGAATTATGGTTAGAGACGGTGGAAAACACCTTGTATTGTGAGGATGAGAACTGAAATACGAAATGTAAGTATTCAATGTAAAAACTTCACCACAACTCTTACGAGTAGTCTAGGGCTATTTTTTCACTTACTGAAAGATGCAGAAGGAGTGTCACTAGACAAAGGCCTTTGACTTGATGAATGTCTTAACTCTTCTGCAGAAGGTTGAGCTCTCTATTTTATTCAACTATTTCTTTGCTTACTCATAAAAATTTTGCTATTTACACAGGAAGGAGAATACAGTGATCATAAAGATCTCTTTTTCTCCCACAAGGAAAACATGTTTGGTGAGGTCACTGACTTTAGGTGAAATAATATATTTGGAATTTCTTGCAGTGAACAGTGTGTTTGTTGAATTTGCCACATGCAGTTAGTGTTTGGAAATCAAAGTCAGGTATGGAATTTGCAGCAAGATACTTATTCTTCATCAGGTTTAAGTTTTTTTGTTTTTTTATCTGTAAATTTATTAATTTAGATTAGATAATCTGAGTCTATTCCAATCTTCCATGATTTGAGTCTTCACTAAGGACCTTAGGATGATACTTCCTTTTTTTTTTTTTTTTTTTAGGGTAAAGAATCTCAGCTAACATGAACCACTCTTTATTAAGCACATGTATTGTCTCTTAATCCTCATAACAACATTATAAGGTGGTTACTAGCATTTAAATTTTTAAGTTATTTTTTAGATAATGAAATGAGCCTAGAAATATTAGACACAGTTCCCGAGATTTCACAGGTATGACTTAAAAGAGGCAGAACTCCAATCCAGATCTGACTACAAAGTCAGGTTCTTAACCAATGGGCCATGTTAGTACCACCCTCAGAGAATGTGGTCCCATAGCTTTATTGGAATTAGTAACTAAACCAGGTCAGGTGCCTTGCCTAAATTCATATAGCCAGAAGTGTTAGAGTCAGAATTCGAGTCCAGGTTTGTTTTTCTCTAAAAACCAAAAACCAAACCAGTTGCTGCTGAGTTGGTTCCAACTCATAGCAACCCTACAGGACAGAGTAGAACCATATATTACCTTACATCAAATTGCCTGTTTCCTGAAGCTACAAGACACTTCATGAGGCAAGTTGGAAGTCAGTAGCCTCTATGAATCAAATTCTCAGATTTACTAGACCTAAATTCAAATAAATAGGGAGATCCCAACTGGTAAATTTCATTTGCACCGACTTCACTGCAAAGCATGTGCCATAGAGCCACGATGTAACTGGACCACTTCAGTTTCTACAGAAATCTCTTGTCATTCACAGCCAAAACGAACATCTTTTGTAATGGTGAACAGCCCGATGCTTAAAACTTCAGTCAATTTTGAGCTATCATAAAAATAAGCAGCAGTTTCTTTGTGCACAGAGAATATGTACATGTATTTTGTCCCATCAAAGATGACTTGAAAAGTCCTCCAATTTGCTTTGAGAAAAAATAGACTTTTAGCTGAGATTAAGCAGGGAAAAACTTCCAATAAAAGAGAATATTTTTCAAAAACTTACAAGTGACTGCAAAGCCAGCTAACACAGAGAACCTTGTCACCTTAAGTATGCCATTTGTTATCACACATGCCGGAATACATCTATTCATCTTCTTTTAATTGCTTAGCTGCACTAGAAATACAAAGCAGCTCACTGATGCAGACACCGTGAAAGAATATTTTGTCATGGAAACTTTGAAAACATTTCAAAGCAGGAACTCGTCCTTCTCCGGTGAAATGAAACCTTCTAGCTATTTGCTGGGCATTGTATTCAGCTGATAAGAGTCTAGAATAAGAGGCCTTCTCTCTGAGTGGCTTTTGCATACATCATCTTGCGCTTGCAGATGGCTGAGAAAATTCCTACAATGCCAGGTTGCCAAGCAGAGTTTAGGAGAGTAGTGGGTTGTCGTTTCTTCCTCCTTTCTTGCAAAAGAGAAACTGAGTGAGATAAGCTTTGAGTCAGCAGATGAATAACCTGGATACCGCTCTGAGTGGATCTGAGACCGATTTTTGAACAATTTTGAATCCATCCTTCTCTGAAGAATTTTGCCCGAAGTAAATGCTGCGTATGTATACATTCTTTTTTTTTTAAACTGTTTTTTGAGCTCCTACTATGTGTTTATGATCCAGATGCTTTATATATGTTATTTCATTTAATCTCTACAGTAACTCTGTGACATCTATTTATAGATTATCCTCAGTTCACTGATTACAAAACTGGCAGTTCGTTAATACAAGATCAAGAATCAAAGCCAGTCCCCAAAGCCCAGCTGAGCTTGCTGTTTGTTAGACGCAGCCCCTGCACCTAGAAAATGTTGGAGAGCTTGAAAGTGGTTTTCTTTTTCAAACCCTTTCCACTCATCACTGTTCTACCATGGCATACGGGAGAGCTATGACCTAGGTCTTCTTACTGTGGTTTGCTGACCCCTGGAGGTACAAGAAAATTTTTCCAAAGGAAGATATGGACACAGAATATTTAAGAGACTCAATTTCCAGATCCTCCATATAAAGTATATTCAGACTTTATAGAGTATATTGCACATAAAATGTGTTCCTAGAAGTGATCTGCCTGAGCATGCACCCACAGCTAAATCTACTGCAGGGTTTCCTTTCCCAGCCTCACCCTCCATTTCACAGTTATCCTTTGCCCATTTTTTAAAAGAAGGTCATACCTTATCTCCCTATGGTGGGTTCTGTCAGGAGTAATGTGATGTATTGCTGTCTAAGAAGCATTCTCTCATCACAGAACAATAAGGTCTGGCTCACCGTCAGAAATACACAGAGACACAATTCATCTCATTAGGAAATAGGTTTTAAATTATTTTTTCTTTTATACTTGAGATGTATTCAAAAAATATTTGCTTTGTATTTTATAAATCATTCACTAATAAAGATTTTGTAACTTAATAGAAAAAACATGTTAGCACTCAGCCTTACGAAATTAGGGGAAAAAACTTTCAGTTATGAACACACTCTGGTAGCAGAGGCATACGATAGGAGATCAATAAAAGATGGTCAAGCCAAAAATACACGTATTTCATTGGGAAAAAATTCTGTGGGGTAAGTGAGAAAAAGGAACAATGCAAAATGACTGTTCAGGAACAGCTTGTTCTTGTATTTTTAAACTGATAGTGGTGGCTATCAAATTGTTGTGGCATTTAGATTCCATTGGATGCATTTTAAAAGGAGTGATATGATGCTTTTATTTTTAAAATGGTTTGCAGGCCAGTTTGGGACCTCAAAAATGCCAGAGTGATTTGGTATTCTTACCAGAGAATTACAGCAGGAAATAGAATATATAAAGATGAACATGAAAGGCCAATATTCAGGCTATAATGAATACAAGTAGGTTGGTATAATTTCCTTTCTCTAACCGCATTATATTCATTTCTCGAAAATGCTTTCATATTATACTATTTCCTCTTCTTGTTAATATCTTTGTCATGTGGGAGGATATCAGCATTTTAATGATTTAGTTATTTAAACTTTTTTGATAATCTCTGTGCCTTGATCGACCCTTCCACTTCACCTCTTCCCCTCCAGTTATAAGAACTGAGGGTTCAAACTGTCAGCAGATCAAGTTGCAGAGTGTTAGAAAGGTTATTGTGCCAGGAACTGCTATTATCTTTCTGACAAAATTATAAAAAGCCCAGGAAAATGTGCTGCTGGAATTCATTAATAATCTACCACTCAGAAACAGAGGAGACTGCGGTGGAGATTTTAGCAACAGAAGTGGTTGGTACTCAAAGAAATGTCATAATTCATGTTCGGAATTGATTCCTCCTAGCCTTTTTGCTGAGACTGTCAATAAATGAAATGGTTACTTAATTTGACAAGAGTCAGGGTAATTCAATGCATGTGTCAACTAAGAAATTGAAAGAAGCTTCATCTTGCACCACCATCACAAATACTTGCCCAAGCTCTCAACAAAAGGCAACTCATTATAACTGAGACTTCAGTTCAATAAAGGTGCATCTCAGCCCTGGATGGTGTCCGGGAAGCGTTTTTGTTATAGCACGTTCTCATCTGTATACTCCTCCCAAAGTGTGGGCAGAAACACACATGCGCACAAATGTGGGCACACATGTGCACACCCTGCTACATTGCAGTGAGACATCATAGTCTTTGATGATGTCTTAATCATCTAGTGCTCCCATAACAGAGATACCACAAGTGGATGGCTTTAACAAAGAGAAATTTATTTTCTCACAGTCTGTAGTTACAGCTCCAATTTCAGGGTGTCAGCTCCAGGGGAAGGCTTTCAGTCTCTGTCGGCTCTGGAGGAATGTCCTTGTCCTCAATCTTCCCCTGGTCATGGAGCTTCTCAGGTGCAGGGACCCCATGTCCAAAGGACACGCTCTGCTCCTGATGCTGCTTTCTTGGTGGTATGAGGTCCCCAGCTCTCTGCTTGCTTCCTTTTCCTTTTATCTCTTAAGAGATGAAAGGCGGTGTAGGCCACACCCCAGGGCAAATCCCTTTACTTTGGATCAGAGATATGGCCTGAGCAAGAGTGTTACATCCCACCCTAATCCTTCTAACCACATACACAGATTATGATTTATAACACACAGGAAAATCACAAAATGGAGAATAACCACACATGGCCTAACCAAGTTGACACATATTTTTGGGGGACACGATTCAGTCCATTACACTCCATACTTTGGCCCCCAAAATTCATGTTTTGTACATGTAAGACACATTCACCCCATCATATCATAACAAAGTCTTAAATCAATTCCAAGTCCAAAATCCAAAAATTCCTCTTCATCTGTCAAATCTAGAATACAAGTTATCTGCTTCCAAGGGTACAATGGCAGAACACGCACAAGCTAGACACTTCCATTACAAATGAGAAAAACTGGGAGGAAAAGCAGGCATAACAGGCACCAAACAAGTCAGCAGAACACATTACATTAGCCCTCAAAGCTTTGAAAATAATTCCCTGTTCTCTGAGACAATTTACACAATAACACTGCTCTCCAGCCTGTAGGTATTGGCCACACTCTCCGGATTTTGAGTGGAGGCCCCTCAGCCCTGGGCTTCAACTCCACCTTCCAGGCCTACTGGGACAGCAACTTTGCTCCCTCAGCTTTAGGTGCACCATTTTTCTAGTCCATCTGAGTGGCAACTCCACCCTTAGAAACCCCAGAGGCCATGGCTCCATCCTTAGAAATCCCTGAGGTCATGGCCATACCTTTTGAGACTGAAGCAGCTCAGCTTCTTGTGTTCCTTTGTCTCTTCAGCTTATTTCCCTGTTTCTTGGCCTCTTGGCTCCTCGGTCCTCACACCCACATCTGCCCTGCCAGGACATGTGTTCCAAAGCTCTATAGCCCACCGATAAGTGCCTGGAGGCACCCCACTCCGCCAGGAAGCCTCCTGCGCACAGGCGCTCAGCTCTCTCTCTCTCTAGGTCAAGTGCAGCCCTGTCTGGTGTTGATCTCCTGGTTCTGTTGCTGCTGGTTCTCTGCTGTTGGTGCTTCTCTGCCGCTGCAGATTCTGTGCTGTGCTGGTCCTCTGCCACTGTGGCAACTCTATCTATTCACAGTTTGAAAACAGCTTCCACATTTTAGGTATCTGTTAGGGCAGCACCCCACACTCAGTACCAAATTCTCTCTTAGTCACCTAGTACTGCTATAATAGAAATACCACAAGTGGATGGCTTTAACAAAGAGAAATTTATTCTCTCACAGCCTAGTAGATTATAGCTCCAAATTCAGGGTGTTGGCTCCAGGGAAAGGCTTTCTCTCTCTCTTGGCTCTGGAGAAAGGTTCTTGTCCTTAGTCTTCCCCTGGTCAAGGAGCTTCTCAGGCACAGGGACCCCAGGTCCAAAGGATACTCTCTGCTCCTGGTGCTGCTTTCTTGGTGATATGAAGTCCCCAACTCTCTGCTTGCTTCCCTTTCTTTTTATTTCTTGAGAGATAAAAGGTGGTACAAGGCTACACCCCCAGGGAAACTCCCTTTACCTTGGATCAGGGAGGTGACCTGAGTAAGGGTGGTGTTACAATCCCACCCTAATCCTTTCGACATAAAATTACAATCACAAAATGGAAGACAACCATACAATGCTGGGAATCATGGTTTAACCAAGTTGATGCACACATTTTTGGGGGGACATAATTCAATTCATAACAAATGATAATACCTTTCACTTTCTAATACGGTGTCTTTAAATTTAGATTTGTAGAAAAAAAATTCTTTAAAAAATCGGGAAAAATTGATTGAAATATACAAATAGGCATTTATTATAAAATAAGGATTTATATTCTCTGAATACAAATATAACTTTAGCCAGCATTGATTGAGTGCTATGTACCATGAGGTGTACGTGCTTTATATGTATCATTTAAGCATCACATCACAACAACCCTTTGAAGCAGGTATTTCTATTAACTCCATTTTAAACACAAGGAATTCAGGACTTAAAGGGTTAATTTGCCCAAGATCATTTGGCAAATGAGGTGCAGAGACCTAGGACCTAAATTCCTTCATCTAAACCTGCTCTGTCCAATAGGGTGGCAACTAGCCACTTGTGTCTATTCAGCATTTGAAATGTGGTCAGTCCAAACCGAGATGTACTATAAACCTATTGCCATTGAGTCGATTCCGACTCATAGCAACCCTATATGACAGAGTAGAGCTGCCCCATACGGTTTCCAAGGAGCAGCTGGTGGATTCAAACTGCTGCCTTTTTGGTTAGCAGCTGAGTTCTTAACTATTATGCCACCAGGGCATGCAACATGCTAAAATTTCAAAAACTTAGAACAAAATAATAATAATAAGATATCTTACAGATAACTTTTAAACTGATCGTGTTAAAATAACAATACTCTAGATATATTGCATTATATAAAATATATTATGAAAAATATTTTCACTTCTTTCTTTTTTTACTTTTTAATGAGTCTGCTAGAACTTCAAGCTAGGTTCAGAAGAGGATGTGGAATGAGGGATATGTTGCTGATGTCAGATGGGTTTTGGCTGAAAGCGAAGAATACCAGAAAGATGTTTACCTGTGTTTTATTAACTATGCAAAGACATTCAGCTGTGTGGATGATGACAGATTATACATAACATTGCAAAGAAGGGGAATCCCAAAACACTTAATTGTGCTAATGTGCAACCTGTATAGAGATCAAGAGGCAGTCATTTAAACAGAATGAGAGGACACTACATGGTTTAAAATTGGGAAAGGTGTTGTGCATCAGGGTAGTATCCTTTTATCATACTTATTCAACCTGTATGCTGAGCAAATAATCCAAGAAACCAGACTATATGAAGAATGGGGCATCAGGATTGGAGGAAAACTCATTAACAACCTGCGTTATGCAGATAACACAACCTTGCTTGCTGAAAGTGAAGAGGACTTGAAGTACTTACTGATGAAGATCAAAGACCATAGCCTTCAGTATGAATTACACCTCAACATAAAGAAAGCAACTGGACCAAGAAGCAACATCATGACAAACGAAGAAAAGGTTGAAGTTGTCAAGGATTTCATTTACTTGGATCCACAATCAATGCTCATGGAAGCAGCAGTCAAGAAATTAAAAGATGTAAATTGAATTGGGCAAATCTGCTGCAAAAGATCTCCTTAAAGAGTTGAAAGGAGAAGATGTCACTTTGAGTAGTAAGGCACGCCTGGTCCAAGCCATGATATTTTCAATCACCTCACATGCATACGAAAGTTGAGCAATGAATAAGAACGACCGAAGAGGAATTGATGCCTTTGAATTACGGTGTGGGCAAAGAATATTGAATACACCATGGACTGCCAGAAGAATTAACAAATATGTCTTGGAAGAAGTACAGCCAGAATGCTCCTTAGAAACAAGGATGGCGAGACTTTGTCTCACAAACTTTGAACATGTTATCAGGAGAGACCAGTCCCTGCAGAAAGACATCATGCTTGGTAAAGCAAAGTGTCAGAGAAAAAGAGAAAGACCCTCAACAAGATGGACTGACACAGTGGCTGCAATGATGGGTTCAAGCATAACAATGATTATGATGATGGCGTAGGACCAAGGAGTGTTTCATTCTGTTGTACATGGAGGTGCTATGAGTCAGAATGGACTCCATGGCACCTAACAACAATGTACCTACTAGGAAACTTAAAATTATGTAAGTGACTCACATCATATTTCTACTGGACAATTCTAATCTAAACCGTTGGATATAGTGCCATATCTATCTGTATGTATGAATATACATAAGTATATACATATATTTTTTTATTTTAGAAGGGTATGTACCAAAGTATTAACAGTCTCTATCTCTGGAAACCCTGGTGGCGTAGTGGTTAAGTGCTATGGCTGTTAACCAAAGGGTCAGCAGTTTGAATCCACCAGGCACTCCTTGGAAACTCTATGGGGCAGTTCTACTCTGTCCTATAGGGTCTCTTTGAGTCAGAATTGACTCGACGGCACTGGGTTTTTTGGGTATCTCTGGGTGAAGAAATTGTAGGCTGTTTTCATTTTCTTTATATTTTCCTTTTTCTAATGCGATGTATTCATTTTTCAGAGAATACACACACACACACACATTTCCATTCTACAAAAGAAAAGCTTACAATATTTTTGTGACCAGAAGCACTAGAATCATTTTTCAGGGTTCTTCATCATTTTTTAGTTTTATGATAAAGATAAAAAAAAAAAAAATTGTCAGTAATAGCATTCACCTCTTCTACAGTATTCTACTGCTTCAGTGAACAGGTTCATAATTCGTAACTTCTGAGCGGCAAGTTGTCCCTGATGTTCAGGAACTCTGTAGGGACCAAACCACCTGAGGTAGTGTGGCTAGTCGCTCAGAGGTTCTTCCTCATCCCCCTGGGAAACCCTGGGCCTTCTGACGGTGTGTCTGGTGCTTCTGGGATCATGAAGAAACAGGAACGAGGCTAAAGGGGAGGAGCACATGGAGGGTCCCAAGCAGCAGGTTCAATGTCGGTACATGGAAGACTGACCTTGCTTATCCTTTATGTCTTTGAAACATTTATCTCCTTGCATATAAAATAAGAGCTATTAAAAATACTCAAAAAGACATACTCGTGTGCGTGTTTAACTATAATTTATTACTCTTTATACGAAACCTGATGAAATTTTCAGGCTCATTTAACCAGTTTTCAAATGACCAGAAAACTAGCCCGGAGCTACAGACCAAGATATTTTAGGATAATAGGATGCTAAATGAGAGAGACAGATTAGCTACAAGCTTTTGATACTCAACAGATTCCACACCTCTTTCTCTACCCTCATTCCAATAGCTATTTCTGCTAGCTGTTGAATAATGAAGTTTAAATTCTTTTGGGCTATTACCATAGCTGTGGTAGCAATCTTTTAATATTGTGCTTGTTCATTTGACTTGTATTATAATTTCCAGTGAAATAAAATATCACAAAGCCATTCAAATTCATAGACTAAAGATGTATCTATAGTGATAAAGTGTAGGATAAAATTCATTATCCTGACAAATTGATGAACATGGACAGCCACTCCAAATAATTTGAGCCACGGGAACTTTTCCTTGCAATGGCTGGATATTTTTGGCCTGATTTATCCACATAATTGCCTCAGCTCTCCATTTCATTTTGCCTGTGTCAACACAATGAAGTCTCCGTACTCGATTTTGAAAGCTTCACTATTTCATGTCACGGTAGCAAGAGAGACACACATAGCAAAATCTGGATGAGGCTCTTGTGACAAATG
The DNA here is from genome assembly GCF_030014295.1 of Loxodonta africana. NCBI lineage: Eukaryota > Metazoa > Chordata > Mammalia > Proboscidea > Elephantidae > Loxodonta > Loxodonta africana. The sequence continues at coordinate 68,705,558 of NC_087349.1, read as the reverse complement.
ACTTCTATGGTTTGCACATGTCTCTTCAATGACAGCTGCTGGGAAGAAACATCACCTCCCAGCTGCACAACTTGATCCTTCTCTCCCTTGTGAATTAGGAGGAATTGAATGTTTGTCTTTAAAGTGGCACTTCACACTCTTCTCCTTGAATATCACAATTGTGCCCAGATGAGAGAAAACAAAAAACCCCATCATTGGCAACTGATGGGAGAAAAAATAGTCTTCTCATTACATAGATAATAAGCAGGAAGCTCCCCTTGCAGCCTTTCTTCTTAATTCTCCTTATTGTATTTTATTAAATGATGCAGTTTGAAATTAAGGCTCTGGCAACCTTCGTGCACACTCTGCATAAATAAGCAAAACAGAACACAGTTCAAAGAGCAAGTGTAAGCCCCTCCCAAAAGCCACCTGCTTTCTTCTTGTTATGAAACTTCAATTCATCAGCAAAACTCTAAAGAAAATATTTATAGCAGAAGTAGAAGCCTGCATGCCAAAGCTGCTTACAGGCAGCCAGATTAGTGGAACATGGTCGAAAATTTGGTTAGGTTGGGTTCTTTTTTGTTTTGATGCCATTACCAACCAATCGAGAACTAGTCATTTAACCTCATTCATTCACTCATTCAATTTTGTGTCCTCTTGTTCATTCATTCAACAAAATTTATTTAAGAGCTTTAGTATTCCAGGAACTGTGGTGGGCACCTCTGTTTCTACATCATTAAAATGAAGATAGTAATTACACCAGCCCTATCTATTTCTCAAGGTTGCAGTGAGCATCAGATGAAATGCTCCTTCTGAAAGTACTGCTACAAACTACAAAATGCATAAAAACGTCTGTGTTTATTTCCACCCAGGAGCTGCCAGAAGAAAGTAGGATATCCCTTAAGTCACCTATACAAAAATAGTAAACATGATTGTAACTTAACGGAGATTTGGTTTTATGTATCCACTAGTACAAATTTTTGCTAATTTTGTTTCTGGTATGTTTGATAAAATACCTTCCTATCTCTCTACTCCGGAAACCCTGGTGGCATAGTGGCTAAGTGCTATGGCTGCTAACCAAAAGGTCAGCAGTTCGAATCCGCTGGGCGCTCCTTGGACACTCTATGGGGCAGTTCTACTCTGCCCTATGGGGTTTCTATGAGTCGGAATCGACGAGACTGCAGCGGATTTGGTTTTTGGTTTATCTCTATTCTAGATCTCTGGGTGGGGTGCTCGACCACTAATCAAAAGGTTGGCTGTTTGAACCCACCCCGTGGCACTACAGAAGAAAGTTCTGAAGATCATCTTCTACAAAGATTACAGCCAAAAAAAAAAAAAAACCCTATGGAGCTCAGTTCTAGTCTGTAACGCAGGGAGTTGCCGTGAATCAGAGTCGACTCAATGGCAACACATTGTTCTTACCCATTACTCTTCTCACTGGAGGGAAACCAATGATTCATACACTATAGCTTTCTTCATGGCATTAGCCAATCACAGTGAATAAATATACAAATAAATACAGTTCAACAATAATATTGACATTCAGTCCAAGTTTGCTAAGCAAAATGTCATCTTGAACTTCCTGTTCCATTTCCCCCACAATTTATATCCCTCTGGTCTCACAATAGCTCATAAACATGGCCTAAAGTGAAATCAGATAGAATATTGGAGATTTTGCATGAGCAAGAAATAAAACTTCACTGTGTTCAGCCACTGGATTGGGATGGTGATATTCTAGTCTACCCTGACAAATTCAGGAACGGGACCAGTGAAAAGGGGCCATAACAAAGAAACCTAAAATGTGTGACAATGGCTTAGCAATTAGGCAAAGGAATCCAATATTGGAGGCTGGGAAAATGGCAATTCATTTTGTGCAGTGGGAAGGCAATTGGTAAAGTTATTTCCAGTGGTAGTTTAGGAGACAGACCATGTGTTTCTGAGCCCATTAGTTCATATGAAAAATGTTGAAAGTGGGTGTTGACTGTGTTTGACAAAAGATGACAAGAAAGAAATAAACTCAGGAAAATCCTAGCTGGTTTGCAAGCAGAAATAATAGGGAAGGTAAATAATTCAGAAATTTGGGGGCTTGTGAATTGGAAAGTGATTACTTCTAGACCTCAACAGTAAGACTTAAGCAAAAAAAAAAAAAAAACCCGTATGAATGAAAAGATTTAGGACAACGATGGGATTTAGAGTGTGAACTTCCCACCTATTATCCAGACAACTTCAATGTAGCCACCACTGAGTTGAGAGAGAAATGCAGGGAAGTTAAAATTTAGCAAAAAAACAAAGCATATTTAGAACTATGTCTAGCAAAAAATTAGGTGTGGTTACTAGCACATGGAATTTATTGGAAGCAAGTAGATCAGCATCCTACTATGTTTTTGAGGAAATTGTATTGCCATGAGACAGGACTAAAAAAAAGTCTGACATTTTGAGACTTACAACTCTTGGACCCCCAGCCTTCCATGCAAAAAATGTGCAACCCCAAGGAGGTCATATTGCCCGACTCCTACTTAAAGGTGACCAAAGAGAATAATGGAAAAGAAAGAACATCTCAGAGGGCACAGTTCAGAGCCATGGAGCACAATGGGTAAAAGAACTTCTTTCAGGAATCAGAAACATGCCATATCCATGTTCTACTAACCATGTTCCTAATCAAGGAATGTTCACCACCCTCAGGAGAGGAGGGCTTCACCGTATTTGTCCAGTGGGATTCATCATTGGTGTGCCCCCAATCTTTACCTTTCTAAATAAGAGCATACGTAATGATTATCTGCCTTTTTCTGCCGATGTATATCTAGCGGAAGGGAAAGGTATAATCAGATTTACATATGGTCCCATTCCGGTGACCCCATTGTAAGTGGGTTTTGACCTAAGTAAAACATCTCACTTTTTTTTCATTACTATTGCCTTTTATTATCAATATCTTTATAAATCCGATCTTCATTTGTCTTTAGGGTTTGGAAACATTACACATAAATTTACAGATATATTTTAACACTGTATGTATTAAGTATTACTAATGATAAGATATTAAAAAAAAAAAAAAAAACCTGATGGTGTAAGTGCAGCTCATCATAACTTGAATAGGTTGTAAGTTGGGGACTACCTGTACATATAATTTTCTTTCTAGTTCACGGTCACCTGATCAAGCAGAGCCTCATGCAGACCTGACAGAGAGTTTGATGTAGTGGCTGGATTGGACATTGAACATTGGGCTGTCTTCCCTGAGGCTGGGTTCAGATATCCTATGTGTGTGAAGAATACAGCAGGGAAATTCGAAATTTGGTGACTGGAAAAGAAGGCACTGGTAGACACTGTAAGTGCCTACCAAATATTCATGTGTTTTTACCACACAGCACTATCTTTTACCTAGGACACTTTTAGGACAGAACAAAATTTGATTGTGTTCACTGTTTTTGTTGCTCATCGTATTTGCTAAGAAATGATTACCTAGAAACTCACAACCAGTAGCCAACCAAGACCATTGCCCTCTCTCCCATGGTGCCTTCACTGAGGCCCTGCCCTGCTCTGCTCTGCCCTGCCCTCTACCCTGAAGTATGCTGCATAAGCCCTGTCCCACGAGGAACTTCTATAATCCTAGGTATCTGCCTCTAGCAAGGCGGTCCCTCCCTACAAAATCTGCCTGGCAGAGACAGTCCGTGGTATTTGCCTAAATGTGTCAACATTTGCCTCAGCATTTTATTCTTGTGAAGGAACTGCCCCCACAGTTGCTGATAATGTTGATTTTAATTTTTCCTTTCCTATGTTTTATTAATTATTAATAGTTAGGATTCTGCCTTCTTCAACCATGATTTTTTTTCCAAAACTTGTGTTATGAACCAGAAAACTGAAAATGTGCCCTTATTTTCTACCTCAAAAAATTACAAGCCGATTTTAACCAGCAAACGCTTAGAAACACAGCTACTCCTCATGTTTTTAACCTGAGTGAGAAGGATAGAGGAAGAGAGATGGTGTAGCTTTCTGATGTCATAATCTTGATCTAAAACGCTGGAATCTGAGCATAAGGCTGTGGGTTGAGAACATCAGGTACCATCACTCTCAGAGGTAAGCATATGTTGAAGGGACTTGTTACGGAAGAAACCTGTTTTCTGTATACAGAGCTTGACAATGGGAAGAAAAACTTCAGATTTCAGCCATTTTATGATTCATCTCTATTTTTATGGATATCCCAGCATAGTTCACTTTGTTAGCCATTATACAAATTTTAAATCTTGAGTTAATCCTGTGTTCATTCATCAGAATGAATATTAGTATCTTCTTAATGCAATTTTTAATTAAATACAGCATCATCATTATTACATTCCGAAGATCTAAATAGAGTTGGAAAGAGAAGACAGACACTATCACAATAAAAATCAGCAAACCCTGTTCACATTCTTTTCGAAAGGCCGATCAACTACAAAGTAATGAAAATAAATTGAGAGATAATGTAGGACAGATCTAATTAAGATAATGAGCTATGATTACGGACACGGATTTCCAGGGTTAAAGATCTTAACGAAAGACAATATATGGATATATTTTAAATATCCCCTTTGGTCTGCTTACCTATATAAGCTATGCCTTTTGGAAAGGAAATATTCATCAGAAGCAATGACCCTGAGTCTGCTGCAATGCAGAGTTTTAACTATTTTGCTATTGCCGATGTATTTGATACTTTGATGGGCTCTCAAATAGATTCCGTATATATTTGACTGAAAAAAAATTTTTTTTTTTTAAATCATGGTATTCAGGGGAAACAGACATTAGGATCAACCTTCTCTTTGCACCCTGAAAGCTGTATTATGGAGACATTTTAAAGTGGCTAGTATAGCTCTAGATGGATATTTCTGAAGGAAACTAATTAGCCTGCCTTCAACAGCAGTGGCAAGACAACCAGGAAAAAGGAGTAATTGAACATTGTAGGTACGCGTGGGTGCCATCACTGCTCCCTCTCCAGAGAGGCAACTCAGAGGGAGAAAAAAATCCAGAACAAGAGGTTAATCCTTGTTTAACAATGCTTAAGCGGCAGAAATAAACATTTCCTGAGAAGCGCAGAAGTGTTTCAGGAAAGTTTTGGCAGGTCTGATGGCTGTGTTATTTGGAAAAGATTCCACACTGCCCTTTGAAAAGTCAGGTGCCTCCACTGGTACCCACTGACATGACAGGTCCCTGATCCTTAATGTTTGTGCCACAGTTGATCTCAGGCCCAGCATCAGCCTTTTGTATATGCTGTTCATGGTTGCTGTCATTTGCATCAAGTAGCATCACACCATATGTTTTAGACAATAAGTGTACCTTATCACCAGGACGGAGACTGTAGCTCTGGCGCTAAGTGTGACCTATCTGCAGTGGGCTTCTGGGCTACATCAACCCCCTGGCCTCTTGGACTCTTCAGTGATAGCCTGTGTGGCTACAGTGAGTGTCTTTTCATTGAAATTTTTAAAGACCTTTGAAAAATGTTGGGCAAAACAAGGGGGTTGGATGTCTAAAAGACAAAAACGATGCATCAGACAACAAGGAAGTCGTTAGTATTCTATTCCTTGGACTTTTGTTGAATTTTCTTTGTGTTCCTTTGTTGTTTTCTCTGTCTCTCTCTTCTTACTTCTCTCCACCCCTCCCCCATCCTTCCATTGTCTATGTGGAAAGAATCGCTAAAAGACTTGTGTTCCTAGGTCTAGTACCGACTCTTACCAGCTGTGCACGTCTGAAGAAGTCACTTAACCCTTCTGACCTTCCATTTCCTCAATTCTGAAATTAGGAAAATGCTATCTTCTTACAGGATTGATGTGAAGGCTAAATGAGATCATGAAATTTAAGCACACTGAAAATTATAAACCTCTTTTTTTTTTAGTCTATATATAGGAGTCCTTGGGTGGTGCAATTGGTTAAGTGCTCCACTACTATCAGAGAGGCTGGCAATTCTAACCCACCAGAGGCGCTCAGAAAACAGGTCTGATGACCTGCTTCTGAAAGGTCACAGCTTTGAACACCCTATGGAGCAGTTGTACTCTGTAACACATGGGGTCACCATGAGTTGGCATCAACTCAGTGGCAACTGGTTGGTTGGTTAGTCTATATATTCTCAAAACATAGCACTGTAAATATCTTCCCACCATGTTAGATAAATTTGGAAAGAAAGACTACTATATACAAAGCTTATAACCAGTGATTACTTGATATCTTAAGGAAGTAAAATTATTTTTTTAAGATTTGGTTTATTTCATATGCAACTCTCAGGCCCCTGGTGAGAGATTTCAGGATCTGGAAAAAGGCTTGAACACAACCACTCCAGCGAGAAGTCATAAGGTCATTTTTTCTGAGGACCTATAGCCATCCAACCACATTTAAATAATTTTATCCATTCTTTCCACTTTAACACCTGTTCTCATCCTCTTAATTTTCTTTCCTCTCTTCTCTCAGGATCCAAGATGATACAGTAGAAAGGGTATTCTTGGCTTTGTAAGCAGAGAAATCTGACTCTGCCACTTAGCAAGTTATTCAACTCTCTGAGTCTTGGACTTTTCATCTATGAAGTGGACTCACAAATATGGTCACACTTAACTTAAATTTAAAAAAACACTTGGGACATAAATGTTATATTCCTTCTTATACTCTAATTGTTAGGAATAGTTAACAGTAGAGTGAGCAAAACCCTATAAACAAAATTCCAAGTTGTTATGCTTGGGGCTGTCCCACCTTTCTATCTTGATTTTTTTCCTCCTGACCTCTGGCATCCCTTCACCTAACCCCCTGATTCGGGTGGTATCATGTATCCTCAGTGGCTCAGTTGCCACCACTCAGTAATTGCCATTTCTCCATATCCCAGAACTAGTTCTTCCCACTTCCTCCAAATCTGGTATCAGCTTAGCTAATTATTAATAACTTAACACAAGGCTGAGAAAGACTGACAGTTGCATTAAACTTCAAAGAGATATTTTTTATTTGAAATCCACATCCAGTGCAGTGCTGAGGAAAGCGGGTGGAGAGGAGAAATCTGCTCATGCGCCTATGCTTCCTATGTAGGAGATGAAGGTCTTCCAGTTTTCCAACCTGCCTGTGTGAATTTTCCTCTCTTCCTTTGATGTAAATGCCAAGCCATGCCACTGTCTACCCAACCTCTGCACTATCATCTATCAACCTGGCTATCACCTAGCTCCTCAAACATACCATGTCCAAAACCACACTAAATATCTTCCTTTCCAAACTTGTTCCTCCTTCTGAGTTTCCTGTCCTGGTGAATTAAACCTCCAGCACCCCAAATCTGAAATCTGATCATTATCTTGACACCTTTCTCTACCACACCTCTATCCTGGTTCAAGTCTTGGTTTCTGACAATGGCCTCCAACTAATTTTTCTTCCACTAGACTTGCTTCTTCCTATCAACTCTCCACAGGGTAGAGAGAATGATCTTTCTAAAGAGTAAACAGAATCACTTTATACTCCTATTCAGAGCCCTTATATGCTTCCCCTGGCCTGTAGGGCAACATCCAAATTATGGGCCTGTCATCTTCACCTTTTAAGTCCTTTGCATTTTCTCCAGCTCCCTCACAAGTCTCAGTATTATGTCACGTGCTATATGTGCTGCTTTGATCTGTTAAACATCTCCAGGTCTTTGAACATACTCACCACTCAGAATTCCTTTTCTCTCCTCTCTGCTTGACAAACACCTAACCATCCTTAGAGATTTCCCTTAATAGAGACCTCTTCCTGCTCTCCTTATGCCTTCCCAAACCTCCCTGTACCCTACTCCCCTCCCCGTCCCCTGTGTCCTTGTTTTGTACAAACCTCTTTTGTATTGCTCAGCACAGCGTGCTTACCATTATTTGCTAACATATTTGGCTTCCCAACTAGTCACAGAGCCTTGAAAGATAAGTGCTCGGTCACCTTTGTATCTCCAGTGACTGCAGTATCATCATAGGCCATAGTTATCCCTCCCACTTTTTTCCTTTCTTCTAATCATATATATTAAGGTTTCCTTCAGTAAAGTTTGTAGTGGATTTAGTGGTGAAATAAAGATTATTTGAGTGTTCAATTTTACTTTGCCCAGCACTAGCCAAGAAACAGAAGACAGTGTGAAGTAGCAGAGCTACTAGTTAGTTGTTTGAGTCTCTGGGTTAAAGATTTATAATACTAAAATCACTGGTACTTTTGTGAGTCTTGGGATTGTTGTTTGGTTCTCTGTTTTCCTTACAGGACAGCTGTTAGTACCCTTTTATATCAGCTCCTGACTGCCCATCCCTTTTCTTCTTCCCTTTCCTCTACCTCCAAATGGAGCTGATTTAATCATGTGTTGGACCAGTATGTTTCTATACGTTATAGGAGCTATAAACCTTGAAAATCTGGTTTCGATTAAAATGAATGCTATCCCAATATATTGCCTCCAGGTAACTCAGCATAGCATGACAGTAATATCTGTCATATGTTGACACTGCACACAGTGTTATCCCAGAGAAACTACAATTGGGGATTTCATACCACCACTTTGTACCTTATGCGCATTACTTTGGTGCTTGAATCTTAGGGTCCTATATCAAGCTTTTTTAATTTTTTCATTACCATTTCAGGCACTTTCAATCTAAAAGTCATGTCTCTGCCTCTTCTGATGATATCAGTTCAGTCTTCGTCACTGAAAATCTTAATTAGGGAATGTTCTGCGAGGAGTAATAGCAAGCAAAACGTATATTCAGGTGCATTCAATTTTTATTGAAGTATCAAACTAATAGCATAAAATGTAGATACGAAACATTTAGATTATTTTTTAAATACACAAAATTTGTAAATTCTTTTAAACCAATTAGAAATATAAATGTAATTCTCTTTTCCTCTGACACCCTCCCTATTGTTATTCACCTGGATTCACCACCACATAAAACAGACGGGATTTTCTGAAACAGTAGAGCACGGTGTGCAAGATCGGTTTCATTCAAGATTTTGCCACTTCATTAAAATTAAATTTCTGGGTGAGGAGAGGGGTATATACATTCACAAGTGTGAGTGATTTGTTTGTCTGAAGCTTTTGTTGTTGTTGTTATTGTTACTTATTCCCTCATGTATCTGAGAGTTGCGTTTCGTTAAAATTGCTCTTATAACCTGAATTTTTTTTTATTCATTCTGATATACTATTGTATCTTGTATAGAAAATTAATGTATATTGTTTATAGGGTCGCTATGACTCAGAATTGACTCAATGACAACAGGTTCGGTTTTTTGGTTTTACACTATTGTCTATTATATATTGTATTGATAACTATTATTAAAAGTTCATTTACAATATTTGAGTGAAAAGGGTATGTTTTAGTCAAATCAATTGGATAGTCTTTATCTTAGATCTCACTAGAAAAGTATTAGCTATGACAGTTCAAATAGATATTTTTGTTCTGTGGGATTAGTTATAACCTAAGCCAGACTGTTTCTAACTTTATAGCAGGTATTATTGAAAATACTCATTTTCCTGAAAATGTTGTCTCTAATAACACTGCGAAACACTGCTTAGTGGGAAATGCATAAGTAGTTAAAAACTATGCTGCCTTTACAGCTAACAGAGAATGTACAGACATGGAACCTTAAAGAGAAAAAGAGAAGAGCTGACTGGTTCGTGCTCAAAAGTACCTGAATCAAGAGGAAGGGGGCCAAGATGCCTGAATAGGTAGACTCTACCTCAGATCCCTCTTGCAACAAAGACTCTGAAAAACAAGTGAATCGATCAGATACATGACAATCTACGAACCCTGAACAACAAACACAGATTTAAAGAGTTGACCTGAGTGACAGAGACGGAGAACAACTACGGGGAAGCAGCGACTGTTTTCGGAGCCAGGAGCCAGCGTCCTAGTCAGGTAACCTTGGCGCCGGGCTTAGGACTCGGCACAGGGGAGCTGAACGCAACATCCAGTGACGGCACAAACACGGGGCGCAGCCCTACCCCCCTGAACTGACCTCGGGAGGGGGCCCAGCCAGTCTGCATGGGCAGTGCAATGATGCGGCTGGTGGGAAGAGAAGTCCCCAGGAGGCAGTGACTGGTTTTGGAGCCGTGAATGCAGCATCCCAGCCAGGGAATCTTGGCGCTGGGCTTTGGACTGGGCACAGGGGAGCTGAGCACGGCATCCTGTCACGGCGGAAACACGGGGCACAGCCCTACACCCCTGAACTGACCCCGGGAGGGGGCCCAGCCAGTCCACGCCGGCAGCGCGGCGATGCCGCTGGCGGGAGGAGAAGTCCCCCGGAGGCAGCGACTGGTTTTGGAGCCGGGAGTGCAGCGTCCCAGCTGGGGAACCTTGACGCTGGGCTTTGGACTGGCAGCGAAGGAACTGACCACGGCTTCTGTGGGCCAGACCCTCGGGGGCAATCTCTACCTAGCCAGCACACATAGGCGACACGCCCCTCGGAAATCTCAGATAAAATAGTCATCCCAAGCAAGATAAGCAACTTTGGCTATATTCCGGGGTGCTACTCCCTCCAGTTTTCCTGAACCCTCCCCTCCCCTTCCCAGGCGGCTTCATTAACATTGGAATTTCCTGAGCCAGAGGGAGAACGGCTCCAGCTCTGTGACTTTTCTTTTCCCTTTTTTTTTTTCTTTTTGATCTTTTCCTAACCCATTCTTCCAGCCTGAGAGAAGCAACCACAAAAAACCCAGGGACCAAAAATCCTTCCCTAATTGGACTAAAAACACAGAACCAGCTACAGCCAAGCATATGTGATCCATATCTCGGGCTTTCATCACTACAGGGAACAAGGTGGCTATTACAATGCAAAGGCATTTCTGGTAGGGATCTGACTGCATTTTTTTTTTAGCGGATTTACTGGAAAAACAAGTTTCCCAGGTCTGATACCTCTGCTTATTCAACAGAGCCCTAACTGACCCACAACAGGGAACGGAGGGCTGAAGCTCCCCCCAGAACACCTAGTCTCTTGCCTTAGGGGTCTAAGGAGGATGACACCTACCAATCTGTAGAGGTACTTGCATTGGGGGCCTAAGGTACAGCTGCAGAGCCCTCCCACCAAGGTGCTATAGGAATAGAGACACTCCTACCTCACTGACACTTGGGGGAAGCCTGTCAGCATCCTGCCCCCCCTGGAGTGTGAACCCCAGCTGCTAATAGAATCTGGTGCACACAACTATCACCACTACTTCTCAAGGTGGATAGGTGTTAGGGTGCAGCACACACTTGATGACCCAAAATCAGATTCTACTCAAGCATAATGAATAGACTCAGGCATATATATCTGGCAACAGCCAAAACCAGCTGGTAATAGGTCATAAGTAAGTCAAGGGCTACAGCAATCAAGACAGCACAATCTAGTAGCCCATCCACGTATATTGAAAGAAAACAAAACAAGATAAGACTCAGTGAGTAAATATAGAATAAATCACTACAATATCTTAGAGATGGCTTGGAGACAGCAGTCGATATCAAACCACATAAAGAAGCAGACCATGACAGCTTCAACAACCCCCCAAACAAAAGAATCAAAATCTTTCCCATATGAAGATACAATCCTGGAATTATCAGATACAGAATATAAAAAACTAATTTACAGAATGCTTCAAGACATCAGGGATGACCTCAGAAATGAAATAAGGCAAACTGCAGAAAAAGCCAAGGAACACACTGATAAAACTGTTGAAGAACTCAAAACGATTATTCAAGAACATAGTGGAAAAATTAATAAGTTTCAAGAATCCATAGAGAGACAGCATGTCGAAATCCAAAAGATTAACAATGAAATTACAGAATTAGACAATGCAATAGGAAGTCAGAGGAGCAGACTTGAGCAATTAGAATGCAGAGTGGGAAATCTGGAGGACCACGGAATTAACACCAACATAGCTGAAAAAAAAATCAGATAAAAGAATTTAAAAAAATGAAGAAACCCTAAGAATCATGTGGGACTCTATCAAGAAGGATAACTTGCGTGTGATTGGAGTCCCAAAACAGGGAGGGAGGACAGAAAACACAGAGAGAATAGTTGAAGATCTGCTGACAGAAAATTTCCCTGACATCATGAAAGACGAAAGGATATCTATCCAAGATGCTCATCGAACCCCATTTAAGATTGATACAAAAAGAAAAACACCAAGACATATTATCATCAAACTTGCCAAAACCAAAGATAAAGAGAAAATTTTAAAAGCAGCCAGGGAGAAAAGAAAGGTCTCCTTCAAGGGAGAATCAATAAGAATAAGTTCAGACTACTCAGCAGAAACCATGCAGGCAAGAAGGCAATGGGATGACATATACAGAACACTGAAGGAGAAAAACTGCCAACCAAGGATCACATATCCAGCAAAACTCTCTCCGAAATATGAAGGCGAAATTAAGATATTTACAGATAAACACAAGCTTAGAGAATTTGCAAAAACCAAACCAAAGCTACAAGAAATACTAAAGGAAATTGTTTGGTCAGAAAACCAATAATTTCAGATACCAGCACAACACAAGGTCGCAGAACAGAACATCCTGATATCAACTCAAATAGGGAAATCACAAAAACAAATTAAGATTAATTAAAAAAAAAAATGCTCAAAACAGGGAATCATTGAAGTCAATATGTAAAAGACCACAATAATCAAAAAGAGGGACTAAATACAGGTGGCACAGAACTGCCATGTGGAGAGGGATACAAGGTGATATAGGACAATACAAGTTAGGTTTTTACTTAGAAAAATAGGGGTAAATATTAAGGTAACCACAAAGAGGTATAACAACTCCATAACTCAAAATAAAAACCAAGAAAAATGTAATGACTCAGCATACATAAAGTCAAATACTATGAAAATGAGGATCTCACAATTTACAAAGAAAAACATCTCAGCACAAAAAAGTAAGTGGAAAAATGAAATTGTCAACAACACACACAAAAAGGCATCAAAATGACAACACTAAACACTCACTTATCTATAATTATGCTGAATGTAAATGGACTAAATGCACCAATAAAGAGACAGAGAGTCTCAGACTGGATAAAGAAACACGATCCGTCTATATGCTGCCTACAAGAGACACACCTTAGACTTAGAGACACAAACAAACTAAAACTCAAAGGATGGAAAAAAAATATATCAAGCAAACAAAAAGCAAAAAAGAAGAGGAGTAGCAATATTAATTTCTGACAAAATAGACTTTAAACTTAAATCCACCACAAAGGATAAAGAAGGACACTACATAATGATAAAAGGGACAATTGACCAGGAAGATATAACCATATTAAATATTTATGCACTCAATGACAGGGCTGCAAGATACATAAATCAAATTTTAACAGAACTGAAAAGTGAGATAGACACCTCCACAATTATAGTAGGAGACTTCAACACACCACTTTTGGAGAAGGACAGGACATCCAGTAAGAAGCTCAATAGAGACACGGAAGACCTAATTACAACAATCAACCAACTTGACCTCATTGACTTATACAGAACTCTCCACCCAACTGCTGCAAAGTATACTTTTTTTTCTAGCGCACATGGAACATTCTCTAGAATAGACCACATATTAGGTCATAAAACAAACCTTTGCAGAATCCAAAGCATCGAAATATTACAAAGCATCTTCAGACCACAAGGCCATAAAAGTGGAAATCAATAACAGAAAAATTAGGGAAAAGGAATCAAATACTTGGAAATTGAACAATACCCTCCTGAAAAAAGACTGGGTTATAGAAGACATTAAGGAGGGAATAAGGAAATTCATAGAATGCAACAAGAATGAAAATACTTCCTATCAAAACCTCTGGGACACAGCAAAAGCAGTGCTCAAAGGCCAATTTATATTGATAAATGCACACATACAAAAAGAAGAAAGAGCCAAAATCAGAGAACTGTCCCTACAACTTGAACAAATAGAAAGTGAGCAACAAAAGAATCCATCAGGCACCAGAAGAAAACAAATAATAAAAATTAGAGCTGAACTAAATGAATTAGAGAACAGAAAAACGATTGAAAGAATTAACAAAGCCAAAAGCTGGTTCTTTGAAAAAATTAACAAAATTGATAAACCATTGGCTAGACTGACTAAAGAAATACAGGAAAGGAAACAAATAACCCAAATAAGAAACGAGAAGGGCCACATCATAACAGACCCAACTGAAATTAAAAGAATCATATCAGATTATTACGAAAAACTATACTCTAACAAATTTGCAAACTTAGAAGAAATGGATGAATTCCTGGAAAAACACTACCTACCTAAACTAACACAATCAGAAGTAGAACAACTAAATAGACCCATAACAAAAAAAAGAGATTGAAAAGGTCATCAAAAAACTCCCAACAAAAAAAAGCCCTGGCCTGGATGGCTATACTGCAGAGTTCTACCAAACTTTCAGAGAAGAGTTAACACCACTACTTCTGAAGGTATTTCAAAGCATAGAAAATGACGGAATACTACCTAACTCATTCTATGAAGCCACCATCTCCCTGATACCAAAACCAGGTAAAGACATCACAAAATTATAGACCTATAGCCCTCATGAACATAGATGCAAAAATCCTCAACAAAATTCTAGCCAACAGAATTCAACAACATATCAAAAAAATAATTCACCACGATCAAGTGGGATTTATACCAGGTATGCAAGGCTGGTTTAGTATTAGAAAAACCATTAATGTAATCCACCATATAAATAAAACAAAAGACAAAAACCACATGATCTTATCAATTGATGCAGAAAAGGCATTTGACAAAGTTCAACACCCATTTATGATAAAAACTCTCACCAAAATAGGAATTGAAGGAAAATTCCTCAACATAATAAAAGGTATCTATACAAGGCCAACAGCCAACATCACTCTAAATGGAGAGAGCCTGAAAGCATTGCCCTTGAGAATGGGAACCAGAAAAGGATGCCCTTTATCACCGCTCTTATTCAACATTGTGCTAGAAGTCCTAGCCAGAGCAATTAGGCTAGACAAAGAAATAAAGGGCATCCGGATTGGCAAGGAGGAAGTAAAATTATCTCTATTTGCAGATGACATGATCTTATACACAGAAAACCCTAAGGAATCCTCCAGAAAACTACTGAAACTAATAGAAGAGTTTGGCAGAGTCTCAGGTTATAAGATAAACATACAAAAATCACTTGGATTCCTCTACATCAACAAAAAGAACATCGAAGAGGAAATCACCAAATCAATACCATTCACAGTAGCCCCCAAGAAGATAAAATACTTAGGAATAAATCTTACCAAAGATGTAAAAGACCTATACAAGGAAAACTACAGAGCACTACTACAAGAAATTAAAAAGGACACACTTAAATGGAAAAACATGCCTTGCTCATGGATAGGAAGACTTAACATAGTAAAAATGTGTATTCTACCAAAAGCCATCTATACATACAATGCACTTCTGATCCAAATTCCAATGTCATTTTTTAATGTGATAGAGAAACAAATCACCAACTTCATATGGAAGGGAAAGAAGCCTCGGATAAGCAAAGCATTACTGAAAAAGAAGAAGAAAGTGGGAGGCCTCACTCTACCTGATTTCAGAACCTATTATACAGCCACAGTACTCAAAACAGCCTGGTACTGGTACAACAACAGACACATAGACCAGTGGAACAGAATTGAGAACCCAGATATAAATCCATCCACATATGAGCAGCTGATATTTGACAAAGGCCCAGTGTCAGTTAATTGGGGAAAAGATAGTCTTTTTCACAAATGGTGCTGGCATAACTGGATATCCACTTGCAAAAAAATGAAACAGGACCCATACCTCACACCATGCACAAAAACTAGCTCCAAGTGGATCAAAGACCTAAACATAAAGACTAAAATGATAAAGATCATGGAAGAAAAAATAGGGACAACCTTAGGAGCCCTAATACAAGGCATAAACAGAATACAAAACATTACCAAAAATGACGAAGAGAAACCAGATAACTGGGAGCTCCAAAAAATCAAACACCTATGCTCATCTAAAAAAAAAAATTTTTTTTTTTTTTTTTAAATCAAAGACTTCACCAAAAGAGTAAAAAGACCACCTACAGACTGGGAAAGAATTTTCAGCTATGACATCTCCGACCAGCGCCTGATCTCTAAAATCTATATGATTCTGTCAAAACTTATCAAAGACTTCACCAAAAGAGTAAAAAGACCACCTACAGACTGGGAAAGAATTTTCAGCTACGACATCTCCGACCAGCGCCTGATCTCTAAAATCTATATGATTCTGTCAAAACTCAACCACAAAAAGACAAACAACCCAATCAAGAAGTGGGCAAAGGATATGAACACACACTTCGCTAAAGAAGATATTCAGGCAGCTAACAGATACATGAGAAAATACTCTCGATCATTAGCCATTAGAGAAATGCAAATTAAAACTACGATGAGATTCCATCTCACTCCAACAAGGCTGGCATTAATCCAAAAAACACAAAATAATAAATGTTGGAGAGGCTGCGGAGAGATTGGAACTCTTATACACTGCTGGTGGGAATGTAAAAGGGTACAACCACTTTGGAAATCTATCTGGCGTTATCTTAAACAGTTAGAAATAGAACTACCATACAACCCAGAAATCCCACTCCTCGGAATATACCCTAGAGAAATAGGAGCCTTCACACAAACAGATATATGCACACCCATGTTTATTGCAGCTCTGTTTACAATAGCAAAAAGCTGGAAGCAACCAAGGTGTCCATCAACGGATGAATGGGTAAATAAATTGTGGTATATTCACACAATGGAATACTACACATCGATAAAGAACAGTGACGAATCTGTGAAACATTTCATAATATGGAGCAACCTGGAAGGCATTATACTGAGCGAAATTAGTCAGAGGCAAAAGGACAAATATTGTATAAGACCGCTATTATAAGATCTTGAGAAATAGTATAAACTGAGAAGAACACATACTTTTGTGGTTACGACGCAGGGAGGGAGCGGGGGGGGGGAGAGGGTTTTTTACTGATTAATTAGTAGATAAGAACTGCTTTAGGTGAAGGGAAGGACAATACTCAATACATGGAAGGTCAGCTCAACTGGACTGGACAAAAAGCAAAGAAGTTTCCAGGATAAACTGAGTGCTTCAAAGGTCAGCGGAGCAAGGGCGGGGGTTTGGGGACCATGGTTTAAGGGGACTTCTAAGTCAATTGACAAAGTAATTCTATTACGAAAACATTCTGCATCACACTTTGAAATGTGGTGTCTGGGGTCTTAAATGCTAACAAGCGGCCATCTAAGATGCATCAATTGGTCTCAACCCACCTGGAGCAAAGGAGAATGAAGAACACCAAGGTCACACAATAACTAAGAGCCCAAGAGACAGAAAGAGCCGCATGAACCAGAGACCTACATCATCCTGAGACCAGAAGAACTAGTTGGTGCCCGGCCACAATCGATGACTGCCCTGGCAGGGAGCACAACAGAGAATCCCTGAGGGAGCAGGAGATCAGTGGGATGCAGATCCCAAATTCTCACAAAAAGACCATACTTAATGGTCTGACTGAGACTAGAGGAATCCCGGCAGTCATGGTCCCCAAACCTTCTGTTGGCCCAGGACAGGAACCATTCCCGAAGACAACTCATCACACATGAAAGGGACTGGACAGTGGGTAGGAGAGAGATGCTGATGAAGAGTGAGCTAATTATATCAGGTGGACACTTGAGACTGTGTTGGCATCTCCTGTCTGTAGGGGGGATGGGAGGATAGAGAGAGTTGGAAGCTGGCAAAATTGTCACGAAAGGAGAGACTGGAAGGGCTGACTCATTAGGGGGAGAGCAAGTGGGAGTACGGAGTAAGGTGTATATAAACTTATATGTGACAGTCTGACTTGGTTTGTAAACGTTCACTTGAAGCTCGATAAAAGTTAATAAAAAAAAAAAGTACCTGAATCAACTAACACTGGAAGAATGTTGGAACCAGAGACTCCCAAAGGCCTTCAAACGTTTTCATGTGAAAATGGAAATTGATTGCTGATACTTCAGCTCTGTGAGCTGCAAAGGATGGATTTTGCATTTTGTTTTTTGTAGGAAATATTTTTAAAGAGGTAATACTTCTTTACAGAATACTTTTCAAGCAGAGAAAGGCATAGTTTCAAACAGAGAAGGGGCAACATTTCAAGAAGGCTCAGTAGCAGTATATAATCAGGTTCAGTTCTCTGCTAAGGCAGGCTCCTTAGCACAAGGTTTTATATCATTTTTCAAATTGGAGCTGTACCAGAATATGTATTATACATGAAAAATTCAGCCCAGAATTACTGTAGCTAAAACACCATGGCAATAAATATCATTTCAAGTAAGGTATCAATAGAACAGATTTATTTCTGTGTGCCAACTATTAGTAGATCCGACTTAACACATGCTCTCAAACAAAAAAACCCTACTCAACAAATACTGTCTGAAGTCCCTGAACATGTAAAAGACCTTCTCTACTTGTCTGAACTATTTAATTTAGAATTCAATTTTACTTCCTTGAACTGACTCTCGTGTACTACTGTAGTCCCAGAGACAAAAACAAAAAAAAAAAAGGGTATAGCTTTGGGTAAACACCAATCAACTGTGTTTAGCATAGATAAGAAAGAATTCTCCATATGTACCCAGGAGTATCCTTTACACCCTTCCCAAGTACACAGAGTTCTACAGTTTTAGTTCTGTCCGTGATCAGTGCAATTCCAGAGCACAGCAAACCCAGCAGGTATTTCTGACCTGGCTGTGTCAACCCCCTTCTCCCATGACTCATCTCTCTCCTCCCAAACAGACATACAAATTTAGTCTGGAGGCTCAGTGTCCTTTCTCTCCCAAGTGTGCTTTGGAAAAACATCTAATGAACTTCTGTTTTTGGTAATAGCAGAGTAGGTCATTACTACCCATCTTCCCATTGAAGACAAATAGAAAAAAGCTAGATGAAATATTTCTAAAACAGCTTCTTAAAAGCATCAAAGAGCTAACGAGAGTGAGGAACAAATAGGACAAGATCAGAAGGGGTAGAGAACCTAGATATGGTGGCCTACTTTGGCCTATGAGTGTTTGTCTATATGGAAGAGGCAGCTCAGAGGCTAAGCTACACACAATTGACATCATGAACAGATAGGCGGACAAAAGTAAGAGTCCACACCCTGCTTTAGGCTTGAACCTCAAAAGTCCCCACCCTTGGAATAAGGAGAAACCGGAAGAAAAAAAGCCATCATTGTTCACAGACAACATAATTGAGAATGTAGAAAATTTAAAAGAATCTACAAATAAGTTATTAGAATTAATAAGTGAATTTAGCAAGGTCGCTGGATACAAGGCCAAAGTTAGTTGTGTTTCCATACACCAGCATCAAACGACTAGAAAATGAAGTTTTAAAACACTGTCATCTACAAGAGCATCTACAGTAGCATCAACAAGTCAAATACATAGAAGCAAATCTAATAAAATATGTACAAGACTTTATACAGAAAATGATAAAATACATAGAAATAAATCTAACAAAACATGTACAAGACGTCTACACATGAAATTAAAGACCTGGATGAGTGAAAGTATATGCCATGTCAATTATCCCCAAATTAAATAGTAGATTCAATTTCAGCTGTGTGTACATGTGTGTATAAATTGACAACCTGACACTCAAGTTTTTATGAGGTGCACAGACTAAGAATAGCCAAGAAAAACATAAAGAAGACGCCATTTAAGGGTTTAGTTTATTAATTATCAGGGGTTTGGAATTGACTCGATGGCAGTGGGTTTGGTTTTTGGTATTATAAAGTTATAGGAATTAAGAAAGTGTGGTACTGATACAATGATAGACAAATGAATCCACAGAGGGGAAGAAAGAGAGCCCCAAACAGACCCATGCGTACATAGTCACTTGATTTATGACAAAAGTACACTGTAGAGTAGTGGGAAAAAGACCATATTTTCAAAAAATGGTGTTGAGCCAATTAGATATCCATATGGAAAACAATAATTTAACACTTACTTCACATCATACAAAAAAAGCAATTCCAGGTGGACTGTAGATCTAAATGTGAAAGGCGAAACCATAAAGTGTCCCAAAGACAACATGAGAAAACAACTTTGTGACCTTGGGGTAGACAAAGATTTTATTTAACAACACAAAAAACACCAACCATAAAGGAAGAATTGATACACTGGACTTCAATAACATTAAGAATTTCTGTTTATCAAAAGACACCATTAATAGAGTGAAAAGGAAAGCCCCATAGTAAGAGAGCAGACAAAGACAAAGGAGAAGTATCCAGAATGTATAAAGAAAGCCTACAAATCAGTAGCAATAAACCAGACAAGTGGGCAGTAGATTCAAATAGACACTTCACAAAAGAGAATATGCAAATGACCAATACCATAAAAAAAGATGCTCAATCTTTTTAAAAATCAGGGAAATGCAAGTTAAAACCACAATGGAATACCACTACACAGCCACCAGAATAGATGAAATTAAAGGTACTGACCACACCTAGTGTTTGTGAAGATTAGAGTAACTATAACTTTCATACACTGTGGGAAAGTAATTTGGTGAAAGCGTTTTTGAACTCTGGCATCATCTATTAAAGTCGCACATATGCGTGTGACCCGGAAATACAGCTATTAAGTTATATCCAACAGAAATGTGCTCATATGTACATCGAAAGACTTGTAAAGTGTATTTAGAACAGCAATATTCTTAATTGTCAGAAGTAGGTAAACAACCAAAATCTCCATCAACAATAGAATGGGTAGAAAAAAAAAAAAAAATTTTTTTTTTTTTGGTAGGTAGGTTGTGCTTTATTCATGCAGTGGAATATACTGATCTTTAGGAAACCCTGGTGGCGTAGTGCTTAAGTACTACGGCTGCTAACCAAAACAGTGGCATTTCAAATCCACCAGGCGCTCCTTGGAAATTCTGTGGGACAATTCTACTGTGTCCTATAAGGTCGCTATGAGTCAGAATCGATAAAGACAGGAACGGGTTTGGTTTTTTTTTTTTTTTTTTTTGCTCAATGACTTTAATTCATTCCTGAAAACTCTGCCACTAAATCAAAAACATCAAAAGAAAAATATTTTTATTAATTGTAATGGGAAAAATTAATGCATTTTTCCAATCATATATACTCAAGTACGATTCACAGATAGAAAATATATCAATCCGATAATGAAAACAGTTTGTATAAGGAATATTTTTAAAGTAATTTACATGTAAAATGTGCTTTAATAAAGTTTTATTATAGTCATTCATTTTTCTTCTTTCTGTACCATTTTCTATAACAACTTTCAACCTGTTAGGGGTTCACGGTTTCTTGCACTCCAACTGTGCTATAAAGGAATAGCACAGAAAAACAAATTAGAGGGCAAAATAAAGACTAAACGTAAGATTCCCCTGAAACAAGTGAAAATACAACATTCACTCAACAGACTGAGGAGCCATAGAAGACACCACTTCTCCATCCCTCTCTCTTGGTGTGTAAATGCAACCCAACACATTTTAGGTTCATCTAGACACGGTGCATAATTCTAATTTGTTCCGTATAATAACCTTTGACTAGGAACAATTGTGTCAAGAATATTCATGAATGTGTCTGCATGAAATTATAGTGTTAAAATATCACTTCCTACAGCATATTGATTTAAGATGTTTTCGAGGGAAAAAACTCATTATACTATATAAAAAGGAATCACTCCTAAAGACCTATATAAATTTTGTAGAGTGATTATGGTGAAGAGTTGTTAACTGAATAGTCATTAAGTAAGGTAACCTGTACTATAACCAAAACCAGACTTGCTGTGGTTGAATCAATTCTGACCCATAGCAACCCTACAGGACAGAGTAGAATTGCCCCATAAGGGTTTTCAAGAAGCGGCTGGTGGATTAGAGCTGACCTTTTGGTTAGCTGCTGAGCTCTTTAACCACTACACCACGAGGGCTCCAATCTGTACTACAAACAATGAAAATGAACAACTTATTGCTACATACAAACACATGCATGAATCTCAAGAGTATATTGTTAAGGCAAAGCCAAATACAAAAGAATGTATACTGCATTCTTCTGTTTACATAAAATTAAAAAATATGTAAAACTAATCAGTGGTGATAGAAGTCAGAATAGTGATTACCTTTGGGGAGAAGTGATCCTGGCTGGAAAGGCCATGAGTATAGCTTCTAGGGTATGGGTAATATTTTATTTTTTTTACCTGACTAGTGGTAACAATTTAGGGCTCATATCCATTATAGATTAAAAGAATTTATAAAGGAAAAAAGGGAGACAAACCAACTTTTTTTAAAAAAAATTTAAACAGGCACATCACAGAAGAGGAAACACAAATCAACAACAATAAATACAGAAAAAAATCTGTATCTCGTCTTATAACCACGGAAATGCATATTTAAATTCACAATGAGATATGACTAAACTCCCATTGGAATGGCTAAATTAAAAAGTCTGACAATGCTAAGTGTTTACAAGTATAAAGGGGTAGTAGCTCCTGAAATCCTCTAACTTCAGGAGGAAGACAGAGAATCATCATCTGTCTATATCTTGCATCATTTAGTATTTTCCCCATAAAAAAAAAAAAATAGTGCAACTCGAGGTTTAAAGATAGGAAAGGTGTGCATCGGAGTTTGTATCATTTCACCATACTCATTCAACAGGTATACTGAGCAAATAATCCAAGAAGCTACACTATACAATAACACGTCATCATATAGTCTAGAATGGGGCATCAAGATTGGAGGAAGACTCATTAACAATTGCAATATGCAAACAACACAACCTTGCTTGCTGAAAGTGAAGAGGACTGGAAGCACTTACTGATGAAGGTCAAAGACCACAGCCTTCAGCATGGATTACACCTCAACATAAAGAAAACAAAAATCCTCACAACTGGACCAATAAGCAATATCATGATAAACAGAGAAAAGATTGAAGTTGTCAAGGATTTCATTTTACTTGGATCCACAATCAACACCCATGGAACCAGCAGTCAAGAAATCAAACAACGCATTCCATTGGGCAAATCTGCTGTGAAAGATCTCTTTAAGGTGTTAAAAAGCAAAGATGCCACTTTAAGGACTAATGTGCACCTGACCCAAGCCATGGTGTTCTGAATTGCCTCATATGGATGTGAAAGCTGGACAATGAATAAGGAAGACTGAAGAATTGATGCCTTTGAATTATGGTGTTTGGCAAAGAGTATTGAATGTACCTCGGACTGCCAGAAGAATGAACAAATCTGTCTTGGAAGAAGTACAACCAGAATGCTCATTAGAAGTGAGGATGGTGAGACTTCATCTCACGTACTTTGGACTTGTTATCAGAAGTGACCAGTCTCTGGACACGGACATCATGCTTGTAAAGTAGAGGGTCAGTGAAAAAGAGAAGACCGTCAAAGAGATGGATTGTCACAGTGACTGCAGCAATGGGCTGAAGCATAACAACGATTGTGAGGATGGCGCAGGACCAGGCAGTGTTTCATTCTGTTGTACATAGGGTTGCTATGAGTAGAAACAGACTTCTCGGCACCTAACAACATGATGATTCAGGGTAATCAGCAGGGCACTCAGAGATTGTATGATTTTTCATCAGCTCTTACCATCCACACTGTGCTTCACTTAATCCCCCCTCAAAAAAAAAAAAAAAAAAACTATGAGATAGCCATGATAAATCCATTTTCAAAGCCGAAGGAGCACAGCTGGTAAGTAGCAGAAACAGGAATATAAACACAAGAGTGTCTTACTTCAAAACCTGTGCCCTTAACAAATACATAAAATAGGTCCCCTCCTATTGAAGGGCTAATAAATTGTGTTGATTGCTACTGATCCTTACACTCAATAGTCCACACTGTTGTTCTTTTGGAGTTGTGATGATGAATTATATACCTCCTCTAATTGATTAAAAATGAATCTGCAGCCCCAATACAAATCTGACAGTTACTGCCCTATTGGTACACCTACCTGTAGCAACCAGCTTCCCCTGTTTAATTAGCTGCTTATAATCTGCTATAGGCCGGTAACGTGAGGTGCATTCATCTCTACATTTTAATGAAAGTCGCATAAATATACTAGTACCCAGCCCAAAAACCAGTACTTCAGTTAAACTCTATGTGCGTGTATGTGTGTGTGTATACAGTAAAACCTGCAAAAGCCAGAATCTGTATAAGTTGAATACCTGTCAGAGAAGGTAAACTAAAATATTTTTCACTAAAACGAGCAATGCACCCTTTCAAAAGAAGAAAACTTTGAAGACCCAGAAAAACAAGGAGCCCTTGTGGCGTAGTGGTTAAGTGGCTGCTAACAAAAAGGTTGGCAGTTCATATCCACCAGCTGCTCCTTGGAAACCCCTATATATATATATATGAGCTCCTCTTCCCTCTTATATTTACTCCTTTAATTGAAGCAGAGAGATGAGATATCCTACACTTTGGAGATTCATATTCTATCTTTTAACACTTCATGGTTAATATACAGAGAAGACTCAGAGATCAATGTAATACCATTTCAGTTCCTTCCCACTTCTCCCATTATAAGGATGCCTCTAAGAAATAACAGGTCTAGAGCAAAGTGCAAAAGCTAATGGTGGTGGTTTTAACACATGCTGCAAATTCCTTAAGCCATGTTCCTTTGAGAAGTGGGGTTTATATTTCCTTCCCTTGAATCTGGCCAGTGGATGACTGTTCTAAACAATAAAGGATGATAGAACGTGACACCATATGACTTCTAAGACTAGGTCATAAAAGATTGTGCAGCTTCCATCCTACTTGCTGGAACACTCATTCTCGCAGCCCTGAGCCACCGTGTAAAAAGTCTGACCACCCTGATTCTGTCATGCTATAAGGAAGCTCAAGCCACATGAAGAGGACACAGCCCCAACTGAGCTCAGCCATTCAAGTTCATCTCAACCCAGGCATCAAACATGTAAAGATAGAAGCTTCCAGAAGATTCCAGACCCCAGCCATTCAGTTATCCCTAGCCCTTCAATTCTTCTTGGCTGAGGTCCCAGACATCACAGAACAGAGGTAAACTAATCCTGCTGTGCTCTGTCTAAACTCCTAACCAACAGAATTCGTGTACATAAAAAGGTGTCTTTTTGTTTTATGATACTAAGGTTTTGAGTGATTTGTTATACAGTAATAGATAACTAAAACACTGACTGTGAGAAATAAAGGAGGAATTAGAGTGCTATGATATGTAGTTAGCTATCTTGGTTATCTAGTGCTGCTATTACAGAAATACCATAAGTGGATGGCTTTAACAAAGAGAAATTTATTCTCTTACAGTTTAGGAAGCTAGAAGTTTGAATTCAGGGTGCCAGCTCCAGGGGAAGTCTTTCTCTCTGAGTTGGTTCTGGAGGAACATCCTTGTCATCAATCTTCCCCTGGTCTAGGAGCTTTTCAGTGCAGGCACCCCAGGTCCAAAGGATGCACCCTCCTGGATCTTCTTGCTTGGTCGTAATGAGGTCCCATGTCTCTCTGCTCACTTCTCTCTTTTATATCTCAAAAGAGATTGATTTAAAACACAACCTAATCTTGTAGATTGAACCCTGCCTCATTAACAAAACTGCTGTTAATCCCACCTTATTAACGTCATAGAGGTAGAGTTTACAACACATAGGAAAATCACATCAGATGATGAAATTGTGGACAATCACACAATACTGGGAATCATGGACTAGCCAAGTTGACATACACATTTTTTAGGGGAGAACACATTTCAATCCATAACACTGGGAATCTAGGAATAGACAAATTGTCCCAAACCATTATAGGTGTAGATGTAACCCACTGTTGTCAAGTGGATTCCAACTCATAGTAACCCTTAGGGCAGAGTAGAACTGCCCCACAGGGTTTCCAAGGAGCAGCTGGTAGATTCAAACTACCGACCATTTGGTTAGGAGCCTCAGCTCTTATTGTGCAGCCAGAGCTCCAGATGTAGATACAGATGATGTAAATGCAGATGTAGATGTAGATATGAGACTTCATCTGTTAGCTAATCTCAACCTTAATGCAGAAGGCTCTGGAAAGCTGGGTTGGACCATGTCCTCTTCCTCCTCTAAGCCAGAACCTCAATTGTCAATCTTAGCACCCAAAGTCCAGCAACATGAAAGAGCCAAAGACAGTGAAAGATAAAGGGATTTAATGCTGCTGCAATACAGGACAAGAGATAGACAAGAAAAGTGCAGATCTCTTCAGATAGCCATGCATATTAATAACCCCACCCATTAATAACCCAATTAATAACCTAAACAGCCAATCAAAATAGCATTTTTCTCCTCTTCCAAAGTGAGGAGGGTATGAGAAAATGGAAGCTTTTCCTAGAAGAAGGAGCTGAGCGAAGAACCTCCAATCCATCCTGAAGACCCTTACTGGCTCTGTGATAAAATTTTGTGTTAGAACCCATTTCCCTATTTATTACTAATATAACAAAGAAGTTACATTCTCAAGCTAGTGATGTTCAAATTCTGCCACTGAGGTATAGGTGAACTTGTGAAACCCTTCAGTTAGAAGCACTCCCTGGACCTTAGTCAGAAGGAAGGTGTATTCCTAACGCAGTTCGAGAATACATCACCAGAATGGGCAGGTTCAGGAGAGCCAAAGGCATAATCAAAAAGGCAACAACATAGGTCCTACCCATAAGATGAGAGTCAAATGAGAAAACTAGTAGGAAATCACCTGGATGGGACAGTGATGAACAGATCAAGACAGGATGTAACCTTTTTAATGTGTTACATGGTGCTTGATAATGTGGCAGGCATAACTGTTAAAGGTGATAAATGGGACCAAAACAGTGCCAGCCAACCCCTTGCTCATTTGCTTTGTGAAGGATACCAGATACCAGGGTTAGAGTCCTATGCAGATACCAGAGGGGATTTTAGAGCTGGTGACATCCAAGGGAAAAAGAATAAAGGAGGTAATCTTTAGGCAGAGGGGATGGCAAGAGCAAGTGCCCTGAGGCAGGGGTTACCTGGCACCCAAGGAATAGCAAGCAGGCCAGTGGAGCTGGAGCAGGCAGAAGATTAATAAGAGGTGAAATCAAAGAGAAAACCAGGACCAGATAATATAGGATCTTGAAGGCCATTATAAAGACTTGAGCTTTTATGCTAAGTGACATGGTAAACACTCAGCATGGTTTGGAGAAAACAAATGAAATTATCTAATTTCTTTTTAACAGGATGACTTTGGCCACTGTGTTGAGAATAAACTGAAGGGGTCAAAGGCAAAGTGAAGAGGCCAATTATGAGGCTACTGTATTTTCTGCCCTGGTGGCTTGGCCCGAGTAATGGAGGTGGTGAAAGTGTTTAGACTCTGGCTATATTTTGAAAGGAAAGACATCAGAATTTGCTGACAGATTAGATGTGGAACGTTCCCCTTTCTTGCATTATTCTTCCCCAGCGCATTGCTATCTTCTAACATACTACGTGTTTAACTTTTAATGTTTTTATTGTCCCTCGCCCATAAATGAAAGCTACATGAAGATAAGGATTTTTGTCCATTTTGTTCCTTGCTGACCCCCAACGTCCAGCATATAGTAGGCAGTCCAAAAAAAATTGCTAACTAAATTAATTCATCTGAAGTGTCGTAATAGCTTCATTACATTTTTTTAACCATTGTCATGTTCTCTTCCATTTATAGATATTATTTATTATTATAGGTTTGATCTAATTATTCTACCATGAGTTACTTACGGCTGTGAATCCACCTTAAATTGATCTACTGTTTAGAAAGTGCTACCTAAATTACTTCTACAGCTTGGTTGCCCTGTTCTGATAAAGGATATAAACAAACAGCTGTTGATTTGCAAGGCATGGGATTAGGTTTGGCTGAGATCTAATCAACTTGATTTAATTAGCATGGATATTAGGAATGCGCATTCACTAGGGCAGATAGTATAATAGCTACTCTTCTGTTGAGGTAATGCTGTGCCTGTTTTCTATTTTGAGTGTATGATCTATCGGTGAAGCTTGCTTTGATGTAGCCAAGGACAATATAATGAGGCCAAATGGAGGGAACCATTTTGAAGCAGGAACATGGTGATACTGCCTAAAAACAATCCATTAGACTGCACCTTTTTGTCTTCTACCAAGTAATGGGCCTCATTCCATTTCTGAGGTTCAAGGGACTGAGGACAAAGATGAAGTGGACTCAGGGATAGACTGAAGATGGGGGTCCATGCTTAAGGAAGCATATGTTTGCACATTTGCCTGTCTTAGAAAGGGACGTCAGTGGTTCTAAGTGGAATTTCTGTCATTCTCTGAATGGTCACCTCTATTTTCAAAGATTACATGCTGAATAATTATTGGTTTTTATTTAATTTCCTTTAATAATGGAAGTTCTACCTTGAGCTCGACAGGATAGACTCCTTCTGCCTTTTTGCAAAGCATTCTTGCTAGGCCAGCCTCTTTTGATTAGGTTTATATCAGACTCCAAAGATGAGGAAGGGGAGACAGGGTTTCTGGGGCTGAGCATTTTTTCCATACTCAGTTTCTACCTCACAGGAAATCCTCAGTTGGATTTCTAACGGTTTTCTTAAGGCTCTCGATTACACCTGAAACCTGTGTGAATGCTCCTTTTAAAAGACATAAAGAGTTGGGATCTAACTATCAGGTGTAGAGAGAAGTACACTGGAGAATTTCTCTAACCAGGCTTGGTCTGTGAGCAGTTGCCCTCACACGCACAGTTGGCCACAATAAGTTGCAGACACAGGCAAACTTAGAGCAATTCTTTCCTGAAGGGGTAATAATGACCAACTTGTATTGGAGAGAAACATGCAGAGAGGTTGGAAGTGAAAGAAGAGAATCAGGGATTTCACACAAGAGGCCATTCCTCCATTTTGATGGAGGTGTGGGAGGGCGTGGGCTGTGTTGAACAGGGAGAAAGAAGACTTGATTTCTCCCAGCCTTGCAAATACGCCACCTTCTTTCCCCAACTCTTCCTCTTCTGTTTCACTTCCTATTTACATCTCCTTTAAACACATTTCCCTCCAGCATTTTTGTCCCCATCCAGGGATTCCTAAGCCCTCCCTACCAAGGTAGTTAGGTTCCCATCAATAACTTTTAGGAAGGAAGCATATGTTTGCTCATTTGCATGTCTTAGACACATGTAATTTCAGTCTAGAGAATAGCCTGCAAGGGTTTTTCTCCTTTGCACTTAGCATTGCTCAAGAGAAGAGAGGAGGGGATTCTCCTCAGTGCCCTGAGAGCTGTGGCCTTCCTCCCCTCTCTCCCTCCTCTTCCCTCCTCTCCTCTGTACCTCCCTCTTACCAGGGAGAGTATAAATGGTTGGGGGCAAATCTCTGTTCAGTATGTAAAAGCTACACAGCTAATTCCCATGTTCCTTTACAACTTTGTAACATTGTAGTGGTTCCATCACTACATTCCATTTTTGGCAAAGTGGTAAAACATGCTATGAATCAGAATATGCACTCCTCAAAGTGTTTTGGACTATAATTTCATACAGAATACACTAGCTTTATTACCTTCTTTCTTTATTTTTTATCTTTCTAAACTATTTTGAAGAATTTAAATTGCATCTATCATGGAAGACCGAAGACACTATTTTTACATAATGATTGGATAAAAGTAGTAGACACTGGAAAAAACTACACTGCCAAGCCTGTTAAATAACTCAGGGCCCTGAAAAGACAAAAATCCCTGCTGGGAAACAAGTAACCACGAGAGGTCAATATAATCCCTTTATTGCAATTGTGTAAATTTGGAATTTGCTTAATCCCAGTTAAATGCTTACAGTTAATTTAAGAAGATTCAGTTAGACCATAGACTTTGTCATGGATTGAATTGTGTTTCCTCAAAATATCTGTTAACTTGGCTAGGTCATGATTCCCAGTATTGTATGATTGTCTACCATTTTGTTATCGGATGTGATTTCCCTAGTGCTTTAAATCCTATCACTACAATGTAATGAGACGGATTAGTGGCAGTTATATTGATGAGATCTACAAGATCAGATAGTGTCTTAAGCCAATCTCTTTTGAGATATAAAATAGAAAAGCAAGCAGAGAGAAGTGGAGACCTCATACCACCAAGAAAGCAGTGACAGGAGTAGAGAGTATCCGTCGGACCTGAGGTTCCTGCGCTGAGATGCTCCCAGACCCAGGTAAGACTGGTGCATCACAAGGACCTTCTTCCAGAGCCAAAAGAGAGAAAAAGCCTTCCCCCGGAGCCAGAGTCCTGAATTCGGACTTCTAGCCTACCGGACTGTGAGAGAATAAACTTTTCTTTGTTAGAGCCATCCACTTGAGGTATTTCCGTTATAGCAGCACTAGATGACTAAGACAGACCTTACGCATTAGCCAAGAAGAATGAAATAGCAATAATTCCACCATATAGTGAAGTGCACTTACAAAACTGTTTTTCAATTCATTCAACAAATATTCACGATGCACTTACTACATGCCAGGTATCATTCTATATGGCAGGAGTACACAGGTAAACAAGAAAGACTGAGGGCTTGATTTCCTGGAGCTATCATGGAAATGTGAGAGATACGAAATAAATGAATAAATCATTAGATAAGATAATTACATACTATGACAACTATTTAAAAAAACAGTAGAAATATGGGAATAAGCATGACTAAAAGGGGGTGATTTTAGATCAGGTGATCTGAAATGGCTTCTCTGAGGAGGTAACATTTTTAGCAGAGACCTGAATTGATGAGAAGGTGTGAATTAAAGCAAGACTTGGAGGGAGAGTGTTCTACGCAAGAGTTCAGGTTTCAACACTGGAAGGCTGGAAGGAAGGCTAGTGTGGCTGAATAATGAGCAAGGAAGAGAGTGGTAAGCAGCGAGTTTGAAGAGACAGGGAACAAGTTAGTGTAGATTATTAGAAGCTTATGGTAAAGAGAGGTCTGGATTTTGTTTTAAGTGTAACGAGAAGCAATTGGAGTTTTAGATATTATATTTAAAACCTCTAATAAGGTGCTGATTATATACTATGGACTACCCTAAGTGCTTTACAAATGTGAAATCATTTAATCCTCGAAACAAGCCTATGAGGTAGGTACTATCTTTACCTCCATTTTACAGATGAGGAAATTGAGGCCTAGAGAGATTTCATAACATATGATCACACAGCTTGTATGTAGCAGCACCAGCACTGGAACCAAGGTAGACTATCTAGTTTGTTTACTTTTAAAAATGTTTCTGGATGTGACCTGAAGGGTAAAATGCAGGAGAGCAAGAATAGTTCAGACGATACTGGTACAAGAACAGATACATAGACTAACGGAACAGAATTGAGAATCCAGGCATAAATTCATCCACCTATGAGCAGCTGGGAACCCCTGGTGGTATAGTAGTTAATAGTTACTGCTGCTAACCAAAAGGTTGGCAGTTCAAATCCACCAGGTGCTCCTTGGAAACTCCATGGGGTAGTTCTACTCTGTCCTATAGGGTTGCTAGGAGTTGGAATCTACTCAATGGCAACAGGTTTTTTTATGAGCAGCTGATATTTGACAAAGGCCCAAAGTCCATTAAATGGGGAAAAGTCAGTCTCTTTAATAAACAGTGCTGGCATGACTAGGTATCCATCTGCAAAAAAATGAAGCAAGACCCATGCCTCACACCATGCACACAAACTAACTCAAAATGGATCAAAGACCTAAATATAAAATCTAAAATGATAAAGATCATAGAAGAAAAAATAGTGACAATGTTAGGAGCCCTAAAAATGGCATAAACAGTATACAAAACATTACGAACAACATATAAACACCAGAAGAAAAACTAGAAAACTGGGAGCTCCTAAAAATCAAATATTTATGCTCATCCAAAGACTTTACCAAAAGAGTAAAAATACAACCTACAGGCTGGGAAAAAAAATTTTTGGCTACAACAAATCCGACCACCGTCTAATCTCTAAAATCTACAAGATACGCAAAAAATCAACAAGAAAAAGACAAATAACCCGACTAAAAAATGGACAAAGTATATGAATAGGCACTTCACCAAAGTAGACATTCAGGCAGCTAACAGATACACAAGGAAATGCTCACTATCATTAGCCATTAAAGAAATGCAAATCAAAACTACAATGAGGTACAATCTTACCCCAACAAGGCTGGCATTAATCCAAAGAACACAAAATAATAAATGTTTGAGAGATTGTGGAGAGACTAGAACACTTATGCACTGCTGGTGGGAGTGTAAAATGGTACAACCACCTTGGAAATTAATTTGGCACTTTTTTAAAAAACTAGAAATGGAACTACCATACGATCCAGCAATCTCATTCCTTAGAATATATCCTAGAGAAATAAGAGCCCTCACACAAATATATATATGCACACCCATGTTCATTGCAGCACTGTTTACAATAGCAAAAAGATGGAAACAACCAAGGTGCCTATCCATGGATGGATGAACAAATTATGATATATTCACACAATGGAATACTACACAATGATAAAGAACAATGATAAATCCACGAAACATCTCATAACATGGAGGAATCTGGATAGCATTATGCTGAGTGAAATTAGTCAGTCGCAAAAGGACAAATATTGTATGAGACCACTATTATAAGAACTCAAGAAAAGGTTTACACACAGAAGAAAACATTCTTCAATGGTTACAACTGTGGGGAGCGAGGGAGAGAGGTATTCACTAATTAGATAGTAGACAAGAATTATTTTAGGTGAAGGGAAGGACAACACACAATACAGAGGAAGTCAGCACAACTGTACTAAACCAAAAGCTTAGAAGTTTCCTGAATAAAACCGAACACTTCAAGGGACAGAGTAGCAGGGGTGGAGGTCTGGGGACCATAGTTTCAGGGGACGATTGACATAACAAAGAGTATTAAGAAAACGTTCTGCATCCCACTTTGGTGAGTGGCATCTGGGGTCTTAAAAGCTAGCAAGCAGGCACCTAAGATGCATCAATTTGCCTCAACCCACCTGGAACAAAGGAGAAAGAGGAACACCACAGACACAAGGAAAATATGAGCCCAAGAAGCAGAAAAGACCACATAAACCAGAGACTCCATCAGCCTGAGACGAGAAGAACTAGATGGTACTCAGCTATCACCAATGACCACCTTGACAGGGAACACAACAGAGAGTTCCTGATGGAGCAGGAGAAAAGTGGGGTGCAGAATTCAAATTCTAGTAAAAAGACCAAACTTAATGGTCTGACTGAGACTGGAGGGACCCTAGAAGACATGCCCTCCGGACTCTCTGTTAGCCCAAAACTAAAGCCATTCTGGAAGACAACTCTTCAGACAAAGATTAGACTGGACTATAAGACAGAAAATGATACTTGTGAAGAGTGTGCTTCTTAGCTCAAGTAGATACATGAGACCAAATGGACAGCTCCCATCCTGAGGTGAGATGAGAAAGTAGAAAGGGACAGAAGCTGTTTGAGTGGACACAGAAAATACAGGATGGAGAGAAGGGGTGTGCTTTTACATTGTAGGGAGAGCAACTAGGGTCACATAACAATGTGTGCATAAGTTTTCGTATGAGAAACTGACTTGAATTGTAAACTTTCACTTAAAGCACAATAAAATAAATAAATAAGAACACTCCAGACCAGAGAGTATGGTAGCTTATACCTAGAAACGACAGTAGAAGATGTGAGTATGGTTGGGTTCAGTATATATTTACAAAGTAAAGTTAAAAAGATTTGCTGAGAGTTTAAATGGGCAGTGCAAAGAAAACAGAAGAATCAAGGATCTCTCCTAAATATTTGTCCCCACGATCCAGGTAAGTGACTCTGTCATAAACTGAGAAAGGGAAGACATGGGGAGAATAGGTCATAGTGGGTAGAAGTAGGGGTGGGAATTGAGAGTTAGGCAGTATTATAATTGAGGTACCTGTTTGTGGCTGTTAAGGTTGTGTGCCAACTTGACTGGACCATGTTTCTCAGTGGTTTGACAATTATGATGTAGTTGGGCAGTGGTACGACAATGTGAACACTTCCATGATAAGAGTTGGTATAATGTGGTCACCTCCATAATGGGATCTGCTGTGAGTAGCCGATCAGTTGTAGCACAGTTTCATTGAGGGTATGGCCTGCAATGAATATAAGTGGGCTTTTCTGGCAAGGCTCCTGGGCTTTTGCTTGCTCTGGACCCTGCAGGTGGCTCCTGGTCATCTAATCTCTGGTTCTTGAGACTTGAGCTAGTAGCTTACATACTGTCTTGCCTGCCAATCTTGGGATTCATGGATCTTTGCAGCCTGTGAGCAAGAGTCCTGCTGTCTGACCTGCTGATCTTGGGTTCGCTAGCCCCTGAAGCTATGTGAATCAGGAGAAGCCTCTATCCCGACCCAATGACTTGGGACATTCCAGCTGCTATAATCACTTGAGCGATTTCCTTGATTTAAATCTATTAAAAAAAAAAAAAAAAACTTTTTTTTTTTTTATATACCCATAAAATAGAGAAAGACTTGAAACACTTACTGACGAAAATCAAAGACCATAGCCTTCAGTATGTTTTACACCTCAAGAAGACAAAAATCCTCACAACTGGACCAATAAGCAGCATCATGACAAATGGAGAAAATATTGAAGTTGTCAAGGATTTCGTCTTACTTGCATCCACAATCAATGCCCATGGAAGCAGCAGTCGAGAAATCAGATGACATATTGCATTGGGAAAATTTGCTGCAAAAGACCTCTTTAAAATATTAAAAAGCAATGATGTCACCTTAAACACTAAGGTGCACCTGACCCAGGCATGGTATTTTCAATCACCTCATACACATGTGAAACCTGGACAATGAATAAGGAAAACTGAAGAATTGACATCTTTGAATTGTGGTGTTGACAAAGAATATTGAATATACCATGGACTGCCAAAAGAATGAACAAATCTGTCTTGAAGGAAGTACAGCCAGAGTGCTCCTCAGAAGGAAGGATGGTGAGGCTTGGTCTCATATACTTTGGACATGTTATCAGGAGGGATCAGTTCCTGGAGAAGGACATCATGTTTGGTAAAGTAAAGTCAGCCAAAAAGAGGAAGACCCTCAGCGAGATGAATTGACAGACACAGTGGTTGTAACAATGGGCTCAAGTATATCAACAATTGTGAGGGTGGTGCAGGACCAGGCAGTGTTCCGTTCTGTTGTACACAGTGTTCCTAAGAGTCGGAACCCACTCCACAGCACCTAACAACAACAGATCTCCTCCCCAACCCTTAGGGTATGCAATGCCTAGCACTCGATGGTGTCTGTCCACTAGGAGATGTTCACTGTGCAGTTGTTAACTGACTGACTGAATGAATATAATGATGCCATCCTTCCGCTTGGCATAATGGCTAAATGCTATGGCTGCTAACCAGGTGCTCCTTGGAAACTCTGTGGGACACCTCTACTCTGTCCTACAGGGCTGCTATGAGTCGGCAACAGGTTTTTTTGTTTGTTTGTTTTTGAGGGTTTTTTTGTTTTTGTTTTTGTTTTTTTGGTTTATCCTTCTGCTTAAAATCCTCCAAGGATCTCCCATTGTGCATTTCATAAAGGCCAAACTTCAAACTTGACATTCAAGGCTGCTTACCATTCCAACTTCACTTGAGGTGCCGTATCCACTTGGTCTTTTCAAAGTCTATCCTGTCCAAGGACTTTTTCACATATTTTTACTTCTACCTGAATATTGTTTCCTCTGTCCTCCATCAGGTTCCAGTTTAAAAGTTATGTTCTCAGAGAGGCCTTTCCTGACCTTATTGAAGATGATTTCCCTACTATTCCTCATCTTGGTCCCTTGTTTGTTAGCTTCTTAGCATTTACTACAAATTTTCATTTATTTAATATTTAGTATGGTTAAATTTTTTTCTGTTTACTCCAAGCAGCAAGCCCAGTGCCCACCTTTATTAAACATAATACAGTGGCAATACAGGGGCAGAGCAATGCATTGAGGAGCTGTGAGTGAAATTGCCTTTTTCAAATGGCTGGAGAGAATATGAAGGTAAACAGAATTTTTTCTCTTCACTATAAACCTCAGAAGACTATTTGTAGCAGGTTTTTTAAAAATTGCTTTTTAGTCTGTGGTTCACATAATTATGGTTTTCTATTTTATCTATAACAGCTCTGGTGGTGTGTCAGTTAAGAGCTCAGTTGCTGACCAAAAGGGTCAGTTATACTCTGTCCTATAGGGTCACTATAAGTTGGAATACACTCGATGGCAATGAATTTTTTTTGTTGTTGTTATCTATAAGTCACAATCTACTTAAAGACAATTGGTTTGGTTTTTTAAAGTTTATTTTATAGTAAGGAGCCCTGGTGGTACTGTGATTAAGCACTCACTTGCTAAGCAAAAGGTTGGTGTTTCAAAACCATGAGCTGCTGTGCAGGAGAAAGATGTGGCAGTCCGCATCCTTAATAAAGATTATAGACTTGCAAACCCTATGGGAGTTCTACTCTGTCCTCCAGGGTTGCTATTAGTCATAATCGACACAATGATATACAACCAGTGATGTTTTATAGATTATTTCTCTGCTATTATAAGCTTTATTTTGTAGAAACAAAAGCATTAGTGCTATAT
The DNA here is from genome assembly GCF_030014295.1 of Loxodonta africana. Taxonomy (NCBI): domain Eukaryota; kingdom Metazoa; phylum Chordata; class Mammalia; order Proboscidea; family Elephantidae; genus Loxodonta; species Loxodonta africana. The sequence goes on along the minus strand of NC_087349.1, from coordinate 68,669,148 downwards.
TAATATCTTCCTTCATTAAATGTTTATTGAGCACCTAGTAGGTGCCAGGTACAACAATAATAGGCACTTGGGATTCAGTAATTAATAAAATGGGGTCCTTGCTCTCAAAGAGCTTCTACCCCTACTGGGAAAGACAAGCAAATAAGTAGGCAATGGCCATGTAGGTAGAATATAGGTAAGAGCCCAGTATGCTATGTATTCCAGAAGGACCCTACAGGGTTGAGTGGTCCTGGAAGCTTTCTTGGAGAAGTGCTTTCTAATTTGATATGAAGGCAAAATCACTTGTGTATAGGCCAACTTAAACCAGACTGTGTTTTGTCAGACCAAGAGTGAAAGTAGGTATGGAACTATTTATTAGAGGACAATTGCAAGTTTCTAGGCTGGTCGATACCTGAGAAATATCATTGCACTTTACTTTCAAAGTATGGATTATTTATTGCAACCAGTACTCACCATATAATAGACACATATTTAAATTTTACTTATGGGAAACAAACAAACAAAATGATCCAGAAGAATTCCAAGTGTTTAACAGATTCAGTGAAGTTACCTTTTATTTTGGCAAGACCTTTCCCTCACCCTCCATGCTTTGGGTAGCACATCCATCACTTTACCTCTAAGAGAACAATCCAGGGAAGGAGCCTTTAAAAGAAGTCAGTACCTGCCTTGCGCCCAAAGCTCATCAAGACTGGAGGCTTCGTGCTTCACATCCTATTTACTTTGATATAAGCTGATGACTCCAAAATCTATATCTCTAGCAGGGCATCTTGCCTGAACTCCAGACTCTTGTTTAGCATTCAACTGCCTACTCACCTCCTTTATTTGGATGTCTAATAGTATCTTAGGCTGGGTTCCCTAGAAAAGCAAAACCAGTAAAGTGTATCTGTGTATTTATCTCCTTGGAAACCCTGTGGGGCAGTTCTACTCTATACTATAGGGTCGCTATGAGTTGGAATCGACTGTACAGCAATGGGTTTGGTTTGGTTTTTTTTGGACTCAATATACAAATAAATAAATGATAGTAAGGCCAAGTGCAGTGCTAAATAATATAGAGAGTATAAATGATTTAAGCATGAAATGGTTACAGTTCCCAGAGTAAATATTTTCCTACAGTCATTTATAAATAATTCAAATTTCTGTTTGAACCACCTGTCTGTATTCCCAAGGAAAATAAACTGAATATATTCGCCTGTCACTCTCCATATTTCAAAAGCCACAGGGACAAGGATACAAAGGCAAGAGAGGAGCTCTCTACATTCTCTCTTTTTGCGTCCATTTTCTTGTCCTCGAACATCTCAGAAACCATAGACAGTAGTTAGGGAAGGAGATGCTGAAGAGGAAGAGTTAGATATGAAGTCTCATCCTTCCACACATTTAGGCACTTCAGGTGTGTCGCTAAAAGGCTACAGAGTCTTCAGACTTGGATTTAGTCCCTCACTTTGCTCCTTCCTAGAGTCTCAGGGAAATTGTTTATATGTTCTGAGTCTCAAGTTTCTCATCTTACATTGTAGTGAAAGAACTGCAATGAACCCAGAAACAAATTAATATCTATGAAAATTTCTGATACCTTTAAATGCTATGAAAAAAGCTAAAATAGAGCACTGTTGTGGAAACTTGGAATGGTGGGGTCAAAATGGCTGAGAATGGACAATTGGTAGGGCTGCTCACTTCTGCACTCAAGGAAATATTAAGATTCTGCATTCACATGGTATCAGTATTAAATGGGGAAGGAAGGGATGGAATTCCATAAAAGTATGCTTGCTCCATCTTCTCTGACCATAATGCCATAAAAGTAGAAATCAATAACATAAAAAGCAGGGAAAAGAAATCAAACACTTGGAAACTGAACAATATCCTGCTCAAAAAAAGACTGGGTTATAGAAGACATTAAGGAAGGAATAAAGAAATTGAATCCAATGAGAATGAAAACACTTCCTATCAGGACCTTTGGGACACAGCAAAAGCAACGCTCAGAGGTCAATTTATATCAGTAAATGCACACATACAAAAAGAAGAAAGGGCCTAAATCAAAGAGTTACCCCTACAACTTGACCAAATAGAAAGAGAGCAACAAAAGAAACCCTCAGGCACCAGAAGAAAACAAATAATAAAAATTAGAGCAGAACTAAATGAAACAGAAACACAATTGAAAGAATTAACAAGACCGAAAGTTGGTTCTTTGAAAAAAACCAACAAAATTGAGAAACCACTGGCCAAACTGACAAAAGAAAAACAGGAGAGGAAGCAAATAATCCACATAAGAAATGAGATGGGCAGTATTACAACAGACCCAACTGAAATTAAAAGAATCATATCAGATCACTATGAAAAATTGTACTCAAACAAATTTGAAAATCTAGAAGAAATTGATGAATTTCTAGAAACACACTGCCTACCTGAACTAACACAAACAGAGGTAGAATAACTAAACAGACCCATAATAAAAGAAGAGATTGAAAAGGTCATCAAAAAACTCCCAACAAAAAAAACCATGGCCCGGATGGCTTCACTGCAGAGTTCACCGAACTTTCAGAGAAGAATTAACACCACTACTACTAAAGGTATTTCAGAGCATAGAAAAGGACAGAATACTACCAAACTCCTTCTATGAAGCCACCATATCCCTGATACCAAAACCAGGTAAAGACACCACAAGAAAAGAAAATTATAGACCTATATCCCTCATGAACTTAGATGCAAAAATCCTCAACAGAATTCTAGCCAATAGAATTTAACAACATATCAAAAAAATAATTCACCATGACCAAGTGGGATTCATACCAGGTACGCAGGGATAGTTCGACATTAGAAAAACAATCATATACATAAAACAAAAGACAAGAATCACATGATTTTATCAATTGATACAGAAAAGGCATTTGACAAAGTTCAACACCTATTCATGGCAAAAACTCTCAGTAATATAGGAATAAAAGGAAAATTCCTCAACATAATAAAGGGCATTTGTAAAATCCAATAGCCAACATCATCCTAAATGGAGAGAGCCTGAAAGCATTCCCCTTGAGATCGGGAACCAGACAAGGATGTCCATCATCACCACTCATATTCAACATTGTGCTGGAGGTCCTAGCCAGAGCAATTAGCCTAGATAAAGAAATAAAGGGCAACCAGATTGGCAAGGAAGAAGTAGAAATTATCTCTATTTGCAGATGACATGATCTTATACACAGAACATCCTAAAGAATTCACAAGAAAACTACTGAAACTAATAGAAAAGTTCAGCAGAGTTTCGGGATACAAGATAAACATACAAAAATCAGTTTGATTCCTCTACACCAGCAAAAAGAACATCGAAGAGGAAATCACCAAATCAATACCATTTATAGTAGCCTCCAAGAAGATAAAATAATTAGGAATAAATCTTATCAGAGATGTAAAAGACCTATAAGAAAACTACAAGAAACCAAAAGAGACCTACATAAGTGCAAAAACATACCTTGCTCATGAATAGGAAGACTTAACATTGTAAAAATGTCTATTCTACCAAAAGCCATCTATACATACAATGCAATTCCGATGCAATTCCAATGACTTTTTTTGATGAGATGGAGAAACAAATTGCCAACTTCATACGGAAAGGAAAGAGGCCCTGGATAAGTAAAGCTTTACCAAAAAAGAAGAACAAAGAGGGAGGTCTCACTCTACCTGATTTTAGAACCTATGATACCGCCACAGTAGTCAAAACAGCCTGGTATTGGTACAACAGATACATAGACCAACGGAACAAAATTGAGAATCCAGACATAAATCCATCCACATATGCACAGTTGATATTTGACAAAGGCCCAAAGTCAGTTAAATGGGGGAAAGACAGTCTTTTTAACAAATGGTGCTGGCATAACTGGATATCCATCTGCAAAAAAATGAAACAAGACCCATACCTCATACCATGCACAAAAATGAACTCAAAATGGATCAAAGACCTAAATATAAAATCTAAAATGATAAAGGTCATGGAAGAAAAAATAGGGACAATGTTAGGAGCCCTAATACATGGCATAAACAGTATATGAAACATTACCAACAATGCAGAATAGAAACTAGATAACTGAGCAATGAAAAAACAATGCACTGCCATCGAGTCGATTCTAACTTGTAATGATCCTATAGCACAGAATAGAACTGCCCTGTAGAGTTTCCAAGGAGCACCTGGTGGATTCAAACTGCCAACCTTTTGCTTAGCAGCTGTAGCACTTAACAGCTACACCACCAGGGTTTCCAGATAACTGGGAGCTCCTAAAAATCAAACACCTATGCTCATCCAAAGACTTCACCAAAAGAGCAAAAAGATTGCCTACAGACTGGGAAAAAGTTTTTAGCTGTGACATTTCCAATCAGAGCCTGATCTCTAAAATCTACATGATACTGCAAAAACTCAACTACAAAAAGACAAACAACCCAATTAAAAAATGGGCAAAAGATATGAACAGGCACTTCACTAAAGAAGACGTTCAGGTAGCTAACAAATACATGAGGAAATGCTCACGATCATTAGCCATTAGAGAAATGCAAATCAAAACTACAATGAGATTCCATCTCACTCCAGCAAGGCTGGCATTAATCCAGAAAACACAAACTAGTAAACGTTGGAGAGGTTGTTCAGAGTCTGGAGCATTTATACAGTGCTGGTGGGTATGTAAAATGGTACAACCACTTTGAAAATCGATTTCACTCTTCCTTAAAAAGCTAGAAATAGAACTACCATAAGATCCAGGAGTCCCACTACTTGGAATATATCCTAGAGAAAGAAGAGCCTTTACACGAACAGATATATGCACACCCATGTTCATTGCAGCACAGTTTACAATAGCAAAAAGATGGAAGCAACCAAGGTGCACATCAACGGATGAATGGATAAATTACGACATATTCACACAATGGAATACTACGTAACAATAAGGAACAATGATAAATCCATGAAACGTCTCATAACATGGAGGAATCTGGAAGGCCTTATGCTGAGTGAAATTAGTCAGTTGCAAAAGGACAAATATTGTATGAGACCACTATTACAAGAACTCAGGAAAAGGTTTACACACAGAAGAAAACATTCTTCAATGGTTACGACTGTGGGGAGGGAGGGAGAGAGGTATTCACTAACTAGATAGTAGGCAAGAATTATTTTAGGTGAAGGGAAGGACAGCACACAATACAGGGAAAGTCAGCACAACTGGACTAAACCAAAAGCAAGGAAGTTTCCTGAGTAAACTGAACACTTTGAAGGCCAGCATAGCAGGGTTGGGGATTTGGGAACCATGGTTTCAGGGGACATCTGAGTCAACTGGCATAATAAAATCTATTAAGAAAATATTCTGCATTCCACTTTGGAGAATGGCATCTGGTGTCTTAAATGCTAGCAAGTGGCCATCTAAGATGCATCAATTGGTCTCAACTTACCTGGAGCAAAGCAGAAAGAAGAACACCAAAAACACAAGGTAATTATGAGCCCAAGAGACAGAAAGGGCCACATAAACCAGAGACTACATCAGTCTGAGATCAGAAGAACTAGATGGTGCTCGGCTACGACCGATGACTGCACTGACAGGGAACACAACAGAGAACCCCTGAGGGAGCAGGAGTGCAGTGGGATGCAGACCCCAAATTCTCATAAAAAGACCAGACTTAATGGCCTGACTGAGCCTAGAAGGACTCCGATGGTCATGGTCCCCAGACCTTCTGTTAGCCTAAGACAAACCACTCCCAAACCAACTCTCCAGACAGGGATTGGACTGAACAATGGGATAGAAAATGATGCTGGTGAAGAATGAGCTTCTTGGATCAAGTAGACACATGAAACTATGTTGGCACGTCCTATCTGGAGGGGAGATGAGAGGGCAGAGGGCATCAAAAGCTGGCCGAATGGACACGAAAATATAGAGTGGAGGGAAGGAATGTGCTGTTTCATTAGGGGCAGAGCAATTAGGAGTACATAGCAAGGTGTGTATAATTTTTGTAAGAGAGACTGACTTGATTCGTAAGCTCTCACTTAAAGCACAATTAAAATTGAAAAAAAAACAAAAAAGCATGCTTGCTCATTCATCACCTGCTCAAGGACAGAACTAAGAGTTGTCCGAGAGGAGGCAAGTTGGGAAGCAGAAGGCAGAGGTGAGGACTTCACTTACTACCACAGACCCCAGTCAGGATGAAAGGCAAGCCAGGAAATAATGACAAAGAAAACAAAAATCAAAACTTCCTCTGAGTCAGGCTGTCTTTACAAAAGGTGAGCTCAAACCCAGGCCAGCGTATTACTAGTTCCACGAGTTCTAAACGAGTTTAGGGGGTGTGCTTTTTTGTCTGAGTCTTGCTATTCAGACATAGGTTAACACAAAGGTAGGAGTTGAATAAGTGTGAGAATAAACAAGGTGATAATTTATTTTTAAGTCTAAGCCTGCAATGATCCAAGCAACTCGCATGCAGAGAACCTGCTTCAGGAAGGCAGCTGTAGAGCTATAGGAATTTGGAGCTTTGTTACAGTATTGGATCTAAAACAAAAAAATAAATAAATAAAATAAAATTTAAAAAAGGGCTAACAAATTGTCATTCTCTGAATAACTTCTTGCTCATTCACCTATGCAATTTTTTTAAAAAATGATATAAACAATAAATTAGAGAGACCAAATCGAACAATAAGACTTCCAGCTGACCCTTGGTAATGAGCCCCTTTTTAAAAACTGGGTTCACCAAGTCCTAGGGAAAGCTTGAAGGCATCTAAATCCGTCATTAGCATATTCAGCCACCAGATGTCACTATTGTTTTAAGCAAATATGCCGTATCTGGCTTAGGGCAAATTTATATACTTTTGGATCTAAAAGAGACCTTGGAGGGCACCTCCTCTGGATAGTTGATGAAACTGAGGCTCCAGTTACTTCGTGGTTTCCTCTCTGATCACTTCAGCTATTTTCTGAGAAATTAGGATTTGGCCTAAGGTCTTCAAAGTCCCTTTCTAATGCTTTCCATGTTCCATGTATTATTATTATTATATTGACTAAACCAGATCGATGATGCTCTTTAGGCTAGTAAGATGCAACCAGAAAGAATAATTTTATTAAAGCAACTGCCTGCATCATAGGGCTCAGAGCAGATAATACTGTTTGCTCGACTCTTCCATTTTTAAAAAGTTGCCCTCTTGGGTATTGCCAGATGAAACAGGTCTTCAAAAAGGAAAAGGAAAGAGTGAAGAGCTTGCCAATCAACATCCAATTAAAACGTATTCTTTTTAGGCAGATGACATTTAGACAGTCGTCGCTAGAAGGCAGTTCACGTTTCTGAAATTTACAGATGACTTTTTCATTGTACTGGTGTACCCGGGGTCACCCTATTCATTGGTTTCTCTATTTTTTGATTAGTATAAAGAAGAAGATTAAATGTTGCTACTCCTTTGGTTTCCTCCCATAGAATAATAAGTAGTCTTCCGTTTACACTAATTCATTTCCTCTCCAACAAGATTTATTCTACATCTTCATCTCCACTCAAACAGTCCTATAAAAAACTCTTGAATTCCTATCTCCTCCTCCGATTCTCAGAACTTCTACTGTCTTTGCAGGGAGAAAATATGTATGAGATTTCTATTTCGTAAGGCTACTGCAGATATCTTGGAAGTTCTTCATTACTTAGAAACCCACAGTATTGTTTTCTCCCTATAATTGAAATCTCAAATGAAGAAAAAATACATGCTGGATGGTGCCCAGCTTTCTATTACTGAATGTTTTGACCTAAGATTTCATAAAAGAATCCTGATCAAAAGGGGGAGAGAATGCAGGTCCTAATTTCAAATTATCATCGAATCATTGAGAACCATTAAGACTAGATGAACCCCTGAAACTATTGCCCCTGGAAGCCCTGGTGGCGTAGTGGTTAAGTGCTACAGCTGCTAGCCAAACAGTTGGCAGTTCAAATCCGCCAGGCACTCCTCCTATAGCCCTTAGATAATCTTTAAACCTTAAACCAAAAATGCCCTCTGAAGTCTTCTTTAAGCCAAACAATAGGTTAAGTTAATTAGTAAAGAATGTCTGCCTTGAGCAATATGCTTTTTTAAAGACCTGTCTATACGGGATCAAATTGACACCAGCAAGTAGATCAAATTGACACCAGCAACTAGAAAGGTTAGATAGGAAGCTTAGGGGACAGTGATTCTGCGCCTATGGGGCAAGAACAATTCAGAATAGGAGGGTGAGAATGGTGGCACAACTTGAAGAACGTAACCAGTGTCACTGAATTGTACATGTAGAAATTGTTGAATTGGTGTATGTTTTGCTGTGTATCAACAACAACAACAAAAAAAAAAGAAACAATACTGACAAGGGCAAGGGCCAAAGAAAGACAAACATCAAGGGAGAAAGCAAGGAAGGGTGTGCTATCAAGATTCAAAGGAAGAAAATACCAAGTAGAATTTCCTCCTGGCTCATTCCGATTAAATCACATGATTCTGGTGTTATGTTTTTCCTAGACCCATAATTTTGTTTGTTTATTTTTTTCATTTGACAACTGAATTATGCTCATTATTCGAACAAAATGACAAGTAATTGTGTGAGCTGAGATGAACAAAAATACATAGTTGATTTATTTAAGTGCTAGGAATAATAGTCAAAGAGTTTGACTAAAATTTGCTGCTAAAAACAGAACATTAGAGGCAATTTAAATATATTCAGTACACTCATTCCAGTTTCGTGCACGTTGAGTAGCTTCTTATCTCCAAGGTGCCATCAAGGGACCTCTCAGACATTCAAAATGCCAGCATTATATCATTAGCACGTTTCTGGTCAATGAGTTGAATAATGTAGAACTTATGAAAATGTGTATCGCCATTCTCTTTCAAATGAGCCTGTTATTACACCATTAACATAACTATATTAATCTAATTTTATTATTTTCAGTAGAGTGGAGTTTGGAAATATAAAACTACAAATGAGAGCCATAGGAGGAGAGGGGGTTTACACAAAATGTCATAAATTATAAAGCTTTGTTAAGGAATATCCTTGGTGACGGCCATGATATAAGAACATTAAGTAGTATCCATTTCATTTAAAAAGAAAAGAAGGGGAGAGAAAAAATCTTACACATTTTAACCATTTTATTTTGGCAGACTACATATGTTGGTAGTAGATAATTTGATCTCCTTTTTAGAACAGTTCAGTAGTTTGAATTCAGCTAATCATCTAAGCTATTTACCACCATGGGTTGTGGCAGGCTCAGATCAGAGCCCTGGATTCAGATACCTGGGTTCTACCCCCACCAATGGTGATTTCACTGGCCTGGAATCTAGGTGTTTAAGAGATCCCCAGGTGATTCTAATGTGCAGGCAAGGTGGAGAACCATGGCACCAAACATCACATATCCCACAAACAGATGTTAACATAATCTTATTTATAGTGATATTTAAAATGAGGTTTAGTTTCAAGTTAGGTTTTAAAGGTGCTTGTAAAAATCATGCAAATTACTGCAAAAGATGATTGCAAACTAAGCATTCTTCACAGACAACAGAGAAAGAAAACATGAAAATTAGTAGCTGCATCTTTACTCATCTTCTCTGAATAACTAATAGTTTATTACAAACCCCCCATGAACTGATTCTATGGGACTTCCCAAGAATGCTATTGGTGATACAAAAAAAAAGAAAAAAAAAACCCAATATCAAATCACTTGGGGGTAAACACACTTTTCTACAGGATTTCTCAGGGTCTATAGGGTTAATAGATTGCAAATCTCAAGGAGGGCAGAATTCCCTATGCGGCATGCAGTAAATATTTGTTGAATGATTGAAGGAACCATGGGTCTAAAGCTCGGCCTGGGGATCCTGTTAAAATGCAGACTCTGATTCAGTATATCTGGGGTGGAAATGCAAATTCTCAGCAGGGGTTCAACTGGGTTCATTCAAACCGGTTCATTCTGGTTTGAAACCCTAATTTAAAGTTCCATGAAATACACCTTGGAAAATGCAATTTAAGAATACATCTTTTAAAGCAATAATAATTCAGACCTGGAACCAAAATGTTCAGTTTTCAGCCAAAGACAGCTCTGCACATTCAACGTACCACCTGGCTTTTAACATTCTCTTCTGAATATATCTTTATAGCCCCTTTGAATATTTGGAAGTTTTCTACCAGAGGTACAGTGTAGTGGATAAGAGTACAAGCTCAAGAGCAAGAATCCTTGGGTTCACATTCAGCTTTTTTACTTAATCTTTCTGTGCTTCAGATTCCTCATCTGCAAAATGGAAGCTGTATCATTCTTATCTCATGGCATTGTGCTTGCTAAACTTTGGCCATTGTTAATATTATTGTAACCGAATGTTAAGATGACGTTTCAAAATGAGATGTCAAACTGCCAAATGAAGAATTCAAAGGAAATCCCTGAGACTCTATCCCATGACTTCTAAGTCCTCGAAAACAGTTGGAGAAAATGAAAGGGTTAATAGAAGAAAGAAGGAATATTTGTGAAGAGAGCACTTTAGAGACAGCCATTGTCCTCTTATCAGTCTCCACCACCCTACTTTGGGGTCTATCGAGAGGGGCTCTGATGAGTCTGCTTGGCCATCACAAGTGATGTGTCCCTGCACTTTAGAGGCCTCAGGACTGGGATCTGCCTCCAGCCCAGGAAATCTGGAGGATCAAAAAAAAAAAAAAATGATCAGGGGTGGGTTAAATAACTGCTCTGGTGACAGATCCATCTGTTACCAGAATTTTTCAGGGCAAAGGACACAAGAATGTTTCCTGTGGACCAGACTTGGATGGAGAGCAACAGAGGGCCAGCATGGGGTCTGGTCCAGTGGGGGATCCTAGAGAGCAGCAGATGGGTCTGCCAGCATCAAGGGAACCACAGGAGGGAAGTCCCCGGCAAGAAGAATCACAAAGACTTCACAAAAGTGGCCCACAAGAAACAGAATCAGCTTTAATCCAAAAATTCCAAGATGAGTGTGATCATTAAGGTTGTATGTGAACCTGGCTGGGCCATGATCCTCAGTGGTTTGGCAGTTATGATGAAATTTTCACCCAGAGGCACCCAATGATCTCTGAGCAAATTTTAAAGAGCCAGGAAAGACAGAAATAAAGTTGATTTTTATGACAAACCATGAGTTCTGAGGTTAACACTCCAGAGACATAATAGGTTATAATTTTAGGGAGGATATTTTACCAACTTCTACAAATTTAGGGATGATAATTACATATCCTCAATTTTACATCCTTATCACTTAAAGTGTGATCCACAAACCAACACATCAACATTACCTGGGAGCTTTTTAGAAACGTAGAATCTCAGGCTCTACCTTCAACCTCCGGAATCAAATTACAGTCTGGCAAGATTCCCAAGTGGTTCACATGAACATTCAAGTTACAGAAATAATACCTTATACCACCAAACTGTCCATAAGAAAGTCTTTGTGAGATTTTGTTGTTGTTATTAGCTGCCCTCAAGTCAGCCCCCAAACCATGGCGACCCCATGCACAACAGAACAGATGCTGCTAGATTCCACACCATCCCCATCATCTGTTGTGGATGTTACCATAGTGATCCGTAGATTTTTCATTGACCAATCACCAGTCCTTTCTTCCTAGCCCATCTTAGTCTGGAAGCTCTGCTGAAACCTATTCAGCATCATAGCAACACGACAGATTGGCGATGGCCAGATGAGTGGTGGCTGAGCAGTTCCCACATGGAAGGCAAAAATTCTACCACTGAACTAGCAATCTCCAAATGTGAGATTTTAGTACTTTATAATTATGACAAGAAAGAGCCCTGGTGGCACAGTGATTAAGCACATGGCTGCTACCTGAAAGGTCAGCAGTTCGAACCAACCAGGAGAAAGATGTGGCAGTCTGCTTCTGTAAAGATTATAGACTTGGAATCCCTATGGGGCAGTTCTACTCTGTCCCTCAGGGTTACTATAAATTGGAAACAACTCAACAGTAATGAGTCTGTTTGTTTTTTAATTATGACATATGGGCAAAATATTGAACAACACAGGAAGCATCAAAGGAAGATGAAAAGGATACACTGAGTCACTGTACCAAAAAGAATTGGTTGACATTCAACCATTTCAAGAGGTTGCATATGATCAAGAACCGATGGTATTAAAGAAAGAAGACCAAGCTGCACTGAAAGCATTGGCGAAAAACAAGACTCCAGGAATCAGTAGAATACCAATCGAGATGTTTCAACAGATAGAAGACAGCTACCTGGCCAACTGTGGATGAGATTCATATTTGTGCCCATTCGAAAGAAAGGTGATTCAAAACAGTGTGAAAATTATTGGACAATATCATTATTACTACATGTCAGTAAAATTTTGCTGAAGATAATTTAAAAACTGCTGCAGCAGTACATTGCCACATTATGAAAAATATTTTCACTTCTTTCTTTTTTCACTTTTTAATAAGTCTGCCAGAACTTCAAGCTGGGTTCAGAAGAGGATGTGGAATAAGGGATACCAGTGCTAATGTTAGACTGATCCTGACTGAAAGCAGAGAATACCAGAAAGATGTTTACCTGTGTTTTATTGACTGTGCAAAGGCATTCGACTGAGTAGATCATAACAGATTATGGATAACATTTCAAAGAATGGGAATTCCAGAACACTTAATTGTGCTTATGTGGAACCTGTACATTGACCAAGAGGCAGTCGTTCAAACAGAACAAGGGGATATTGCATGGTTTAAAATCAGAGAATATGTGCATCAAGGTTGTATTCTTTCACCAGATTTATTCAATCTGGATGCTGAGCAAATAATCCTAGAAGCTGGACTCTGTGAAGAAAAACACAGCATCAGGATTGGAGCAAGACTCATTAACGACCTGCAATATGCAGGTGGCACAACCTTCTTGCTGAAAGTGAAGAGGATTTGAAACACTTACTGATGAAGATCAAAGACCACAGCCTTCAGTATGGATTACACCTCAACATAAAGAGAACTTAAATCCTCACAACTGGACCCATAAGCAACATCGTGATAAACAGAGAAGAGATTGAAGTTGTCGAAGATTTCATTTTACTTGAATCCACAATCAACGCCCATGGAAGCAGCAGTCAAGAAATCAAATGACACGTTGCATTGGGCAAATCAGTTGCAAAAGACCTCTTTGAAGTGTTAAAAAGCAAAGATATTACTTTGAGGACTAATGTGCGCCTGATGCAGGCCATGGTATTTTCAGTTGCCTTACTCATATGTGAAAACTGAACAATGAATAAGGAAGACCTAAGAAAAATTGATGCCTTTGAATTATGGTGTTGGTGAAGAATATTAAATATACCATGGACTGCCAGAAGAAGGAACAGAACTGTCTTGGAAGAAGTACAACCAGAATGCTCCTTGGAGGCAAGGATGATGAGACTTTGTCTCATGTACTTTGGACATGTTATCAGGAGGGACCAGTCCCTGGAGAAGCACGTCATGCTCGGTAAAGGGTCAGCGCAAAAGAGTAAGACCCTCAAAAATATGGATTGACCCTTAAGGCCGGTTGCCTTTCCTAAATCCCTATATTTCCCTGATGAATGAAATCTATATGAAATATTTTTTTCACTCCTTCTCCTGATTGAACTCACCTAGTAACTGTGGGTATTCCATTGCATTTAATCAGAACCACAATGAGCTCAAGCATAGCAACGATTTTAAGGTTGGAGCAGGACTAGGCAATGTTTTGTTCTATGTTACATAGGGCCGCTATGAGTCAGAATTCACTCTACGGCCTGTAACAACAACAGCAACATGACACAACCAGCCCATTAACACTGACATCATGAGGGACTTATATAGCAACGAATATGTTATAGCATTTTTTGAACTTACAAAGCACTTTATGATCTCATTTTATCTCTGTTATACTCACAGTACGCTTATGGATAACTTTCAATCTGATTTAGTTATTTCACGTATTATCTCATACAGTTAGTGCACATGCAACTGGTTGGACAAATAACAAGAAATCCGGTCTCTAATACCTGGTGATGCCAGGCTACCTTCCAGTACCAAAGGACGCTTAGATGGTTTAGTGCCTGTGATCAGGTAATAAATCTTAACCACTGTCATCAGGGCTCCTTGGGTAATATACATTTAGTAGCTCATCTTTCCAATATGGCCACAGGGATCCCAGATTCTGTGGATACTAAGTAAGAGACAGCCTCACAGATTACCATAGTCTCAGGAAAACTTGCTTGGGTGGTCTCATCAGCAGAAATGGAGACAAATTACTTGCTTTGGTTCTTTACTCTCCCTTATATCAGCCTCTCTCACTGACTGGGAAGTCCCTGGCTTCAAATCAAGAGGCAAATCACCACCTCAACTTCAGTGAGTGGATTTGAGGATGGAACTTATAAACATAAGTTTCACTTTGGAAAGCCAAATGAATTGCAACTGTACCAGGGAGTCTACCAAGGCCCATGCCAGGTGTGAGCAGCCTGGTGCATGGCGGGCACCAAATCAATATTTGTTGAATGAGTAAATAAGTCATAAATGAACAATTGAAATGAACTGGTCTAGAATTCATACCCTTAAGGCCAGTTTCCTTTCCTAAATCCCTATATTTCCCTGATGAATGAAATCTATATGAAATTTTTTTTATTCCTTCTCATGATTGAACTCACCTAGTAACTGTGGGTATTCCATTGTATTTCATCAGAACGATAATGAAATCCACAAGATATAGGCCTGGATATTTAACTCTGGGTTCTATTACTTTTAGGCCGTATAATCTTGGACAGTCACCTGACTTTTGGAGGCTCTATATCCTCCCTTGTAAAACAAGACTAGCGATGCCTTCTCTGTAGGGTTAGTATGTGATTTAAGTGGGTGGACATCTATGGAAGTTTGTAGCATAGTGGGTAAAAACAACAAAAAAAAACCATTACCATCGAGTCAATTCCCACTCATAGCGACCCTATAGGCAGAGTAGAACTGCCCCATAGAGTTTACTGGGAGCACCTGGTGGATTTGAACTGCTGACCTTTTAGTTAGCAGTAGTAGCTCTTAACCACTAAGCTACCAGGGTTTCTAGCATAGGGGGTGGTACATAGAAATTCCTCAATAACTCACTGTACATTTTTCATGACTTCACCCCAACCTAAATTGTTCCTCTGGCTTTGCTTGAACCTTATGCTTTCCTTACTAGATTCAAGGATAACTTGAAAATTCTCAGGATAATTTAAATTGTCTACTTTTATAAATCATTATTAAAGACAAGGCGTAAAAGTAGCTTTATTTTTCTACTTTTAATGTTACTTGTTTATTCATTCATACATCCATTCAAAAGTTACCTATTGAGCACTTAGTAAGCATTACACACAATCCCAATGTATCCAAGTAGAAATAAACTTCATTAAGAGAGAATTCTACAATGGGTACTACAAGTCAAAATGCTTGCTGCTGCTTCTGCTCTACATCAAGGATCATGTGCCTGGAAGTTTATCCACTTGTATACCAAAACAAATAGATCAATATTAAATATCTCAGGACTTGATATTGAATAAAAATACTCATGTACATGTCTCTTCATAAAAGAATCCTAATAAAACATATTTGAGTTGAAAATGCCAGATATATACATTAGGTCATATTTATGTCCAGTATTTTCTCGTTTTCTTCCCTAGAAAGAAAGCTCAAATGTTGGACTCTTTGATTCAAAACGGGACACCCATCAACCCTTTTTTAAACTTCATTTGGTGAGAAGAGGCATTTTCTAATTGTAATCTGAATTCTCCATGAGGTTAAACTACAGATGTCATGATTCCTCCTGGGAAAGACCATCAAATACCACACTGGCAACCTCACTCAGGACACTTAGTATAATCCTGCTCAACAATGAGTTGTTTGCAATAGGTACTAATACATCTATGCATACTTCAGATTCTACCTAAACAAAGGCATATACTTGAACTAAGAAAGGAACCAAATACCAACAGTCTATAGGGAGCTAGAACAGTATTTTCCACCACCACAGGTTGCCCTCAAGTTAGCTTCAACTCATAAAAACCCCATATGTGTCACAGTAGAACTGTGCCCCATAGGGTTTCCAATGGCTGATTTTTTTTAAAGAACATCACCAGGCCTTTCTTTCAAGGAACCTCTGAGTGGACTCAAACCTTCAACCTTTTGGTTGGCAGCTAAGGTGTTAACTGTTTGCACCATGCGAGGACAGTACACTATTTTAGGAATTGGATTAGTAAAAATGATTTAGTTTTGGTTGTAAGTGACTATAACATCTATCTTCTGGGGTGGGAAAACAACTAACTAAAAAAACCTAACCTCTAAATCTTATAGACACTTTCAACCACAAAGGTAGAAAATGGAACTGAAAAACAAACCTGAGAAAGAAGGTACACTTTCGAGGATGAAATACTAAGTCTGGTGACCATGAAGGTGAAAAAACCCAGTTTAGGCAGCAGCTGTAGATAGCAAAGAGAGACAGAACTTCTGATTAGAAGAGCCATTAGCAAGGGATTGGACTGAGCAGAAAGGTGAGGGGATCCTTACACAGAATGCAGGAGGAGAGCTTCATGCTGCCTTTGGATTGTGCTGCATCTCTGAGTTTTAGCAAATAAAAGAGAATATTCCAAAGAGATCGGATGAAGAGAGTCCACAAAAGTTTAAGCAATGCTTTGTGGGAATCCCTGGGTGGTGCAAACCATTAAGTGTTCAACTACTAGCCAAAATATTGGCAGTTCTAACCCACCCACGGGCACCTTGAAAGACAGGTCTGGCAATCTGCTTCCGAAAGTTCACAGCCTTGAAAACTCTATGGAGCAGTTCTACTCTGCACACATGGAGTTGTCGTGACTCCAAATTGACTCTACGGCAACTAGCAACTAACAGCAACCAGAGTGTTTAAACAATGCTGTGGAATGGTACTTCATCCTATTTATCAGGCAATAGAGTTTTTCAAAGTACTTCCACAGGGCACCCCAACCTCAAATCTAGCATGAAGTAAGGCAGTGTTCTTGCTCATGATTCAGATGAGTCACCTGCCCTCCCCAGCATTCTGCCCGGCACAGACCAGGTGTTCTGTAAATATTTACTCAATGAATGAGACTGGGCTGAAACAGAATTTTGTTTAGGCTTATTCTTATCCCAGGATTTAATGGAACCCTTTTTATAAAATAAAGACAATTTTATTAGTTTTCTTTCTATTAGAGGAACACACACATACATGATCTGAAAGATAAAAAAGTTATCTTTCAGATCGTGTATGTGTGTGTTCCTCTAATAGAAAGAAAACTAATAAAATTGTCTTTATTTTATAAAAAGGGTTCCATTAAAATTAGTAGTAGTTTTTCACATTATTAAAACAGAAGATCCAATGTATAAATGAAACTAAAAAATTTATTTCAGTTTAAATTGTATTTGAAGTAATAAAATGAAAAGCTAACTGTGGT
Organism: Loxodonta africana; assembly: GCF_030014295.1. Lineage (NCBI taxonomy): Eukaryota > Metazoa > Chordata > Mammalia > Proboscidea > Elephantidae > Loxodonta > Loxodonta africana. The sequence continues at coordinate 68,651,768 of NC_087349.1, read as the reverse complement.
ACCCGAGTGTCATGGATTGAATCGTGTCCCCCAAAAGTATCTGTCAACTTGGCTATGCCATGATTCTCAGTGTTGTGTGATTGTCCACCATTTTGTCATCTGATGTGATATTCCTGTGTGTTGTAAATCCTGCCTCTATGACGTTAATGAGGCAGGATTAGAGGCAGTTATGTTAATGAGGCAGAACTCAATCTACAAAATTAGGTTATGTCTTAAGTCGATCTCTTTTGAAATATAAAAGAGAGAAGCCAGCAGAGAGACAGGGGGACCTGATACCACAAGAAACAAAAGCCAGGAGAATAGCATGTCCTTTGGACCCTGGGTCCCTGCAATGAAAAACTTGATGACAAAGACCTTCCCCCAGAGCCAACAGAGAGAGAAAGCCTTCCCCTGGAGCTGGCATCCTGAATTCAGATTTCTAACTTCCTAGGCTGTGAGAAAATACATTTCTCTTTGTTAAGGCTATCCATTTGTGGTTTTTCTGTTATAGCAGCACTAGAGAACTAAAGGAAACCCTGGTGGTGCAGTGATTAAGAGCTGTGGCTGCTAATCAAAAGGTCAGCAGTTTGAATCCACCAGTTGCCCCTTAGAAACTCTATGGGACAGCTCTACTCTGACTATAGGGTCGCTACAAGTTGGAATCAACTCAACAGCAAATGGATAGATAACTAAGACACCAGGTGCCACTCATCTCCCTCTTTCTCTAGTATTTCTTACCCAGAGAGTAAATGTACAAGTACAGAGAGGAAATAAAGTACATCTCGGTAAATCTGGACAAGTAGCCGATACTCTCCAATACAGCTCTTACGGAAGCCAGGTTGGAGAACACAGTTTAGGCCAGGAGACCTGAGTAATTCCTCCGGTTTTCTCCACCCTAAGGTGTTGCTTTACCACTCGAATCACAGGGTGTGCCATTGCCACTGCAGTGAGAACTAGAAAAACCAAATCCATTGCTGACCAGTCAATTCTGACTCATAACGACCCTATAGGACAGAGTAGAACTGCTCCATAGGGTTTCCAAGGAGCAGCTGGTGGATTTAAGCTGCCTGCTCTTTGGTTAGTGGCCAAGCTCTAAAACACTGCACCACTGTGCTCTTAATCATCGCCATGCAGTAAGAGACCAGTCCAAACCCCTTCTCAGTAGCGAGGAAAAGGAAGGAGACAGACAAGGTAGAACACATTTGTCTGCTTGTCTGTGCAAATCTGCCTCATTCCTCATTAGCCTCTGTGCCAGCAGCCAAAGTCAGGAAAACTCAGAGGGAAGATGGCAGGGCCACTTTCTACCCAGGGAAAAAGGTTCTGCCTCTCTTACCATGGCAGAGCACAGACCAAGAAAGAGAAAAGAACATACACCAAACATGAACTACTGCTTTTAACATCATGACCCTGCCCAGGAGGGAAAATATGACTCAACGCTCATTGTAGCACTATTCACAATATCCAAGAAGTGGAAAGAGCCTAAATGCCCACCAACAGATGAGTGGATAAACAAAATGTAGTAGGTACATACAATGGAATTTTACTCAACCATAAGGAGAAGTGAAGGCCTGATACATGCATGCTACAACCTGGATGAACCTTATGCTAATTGAAATAAGTCAAAAGGACAAGTATTGTTTGATTTCATTTATATAAAATATCTAGAATAAGCAAATGTGTAGAGACCAAAGTTTTTAGTGCTTACCAGGGTCGGGTGGGAAGAAGAGCAAAAATTCAATGCTTTGGGGACACTAAGTTTCTGTTAATGGTGAAGGGAAAATTGGGGAACCAATAAAGATGATGGCTGAGCAACATGATGAATGTAATTAATGTCACTGAACTGTACATGTGAAGATTGGTGAAATGTCATATAATTTGTAACATATATTTACCAAAAAAAAAAAAAAAAAGAGTGATGATTAATGTGAGATTCTAACCAATCAGATTAGCCATTGTCCCTAGAGACAGAAAGCTAAGGATGTGGTTAAGGATATGGAGAGAAAAGGCCAGAATCTTTACATTTGTTGCCAGAGGCTTCCACATGAGGGAAGGAGAGACTAAATTTCCCTTTATGTAGTGTCATAGCTATTGATCAAGTTTCTATCTAGACATTCTAGTCAGGGTTTCCTGGATTCATGGGATGGAGTTCACTCAAATCAAAGTAGGGAAAAAAGGGAAGGTTCTCGAGAAAAGCTAAATAGCAAGTTCTCAAGAAGGACAAAAGCCAAGTTAGTTCTCAGAAGCTAAGCATATTTTCTCTCTCTCTCAGACCCTCCCTTACTCACTTGCTAATCTGCTCCCTTCTCTATCTTCCGCCTTCCTATCTTAGTTGGCTCCCTCTGCTTAGTCACAGAGTTTGGCCTAACGCCAAGCACCAATTTGCAAAGAGCCTAAATGGATAGCTCAGCTCCCAAGTCCATATGACCTTTTAGGTCCAGCATCCACCATCAACTGACAACTCTTCTCTGTGACATTTAGTTCATACCTCATCAGACCAGTTAGCTCATCTTTAGGTCTCTAGAGAGAAATAATCCTGTTCCTGCATATACTAACCTCTCAGGGGTCCTATAAATGAGGCTTTTAAACATATGAGGCATAAACCACTGGCCAGGACTGGTCCGATCAGTGGGCAAAAATGTGGACACTGAGGGCAGCAGAGGCCACAGGTAAGAACTCCTCTATCAGCTGCCAGGATGCCTAGTGCATTTAGCTGCTCTATATAGTACTGTCTTAGTCATCTAGTGCTGCTGTAACAGAAATACCACAAATGGATGGCTTTAACAAAGAGAAATTTATTTTCTCACAGTAAAATAGGTTAAAAGTCCAAATTCTGGGTGTCAGCTCCAGCAGAAGGCTTTCTCTTTGTTAGGTCTGGAGGAAGGTCCTTGTCTTCAACCTTCCCTTGGTCAAGGAGCTTCTCAAGCACAGGGACCCCAGCCCCAAAGGATGCTCTCTGCTCCTGGTGCCTCTTTCTTGCTGGTATGGGGTACCCCCTCTCTGCTAGCTTCCCTTTCCTTTTCTCTCTTGAGAGATAAAAGGTGATGCAGGCTACAACCCAGGAAAACTCCCTTTACATTGAGTCAGGGATGTGACCTGGTAAGGGTGTTACAATACCACCCTAATCATCTTTAACATAAAATTACAATCATAAAATGAAGGACAACCACACTATACTGGGAATCATGTCCCAGCCAAATTGACACACACACTTTTGGGGGGACATAATTCAATCCATGACAAGTACCTTCTGCTCTACCAATCCTAGTCTAACAGAACTGGTTGATAGCAATGACTTCTATCTAATTAAATTGTCTAAGCAAATTTTTATTTATAATGTGTTTCCTGATTCTCTTGATTCTTTTTTCATAGAATAATCTACAAAGATGAAAAAACAGACTTTATTTGAAAAGAGTCAATTATCAGTGAACAGAATAATTTTAACATTACTATCAGGAATTTTTCATTTTTTTAGCTTTCTTTTAGCTAGCTTTTAGATGAAATTACTGATTTGGCTAAGTCGGTGAAGAGCTAAATGCTGTTAAGGTGCAGCACATATTCCACTTGTATTTGTTTTGTTATTTTAAACAAAATGAAGGGTGGTCATGTTTTCCTGTCATTTTTCCAGATCTCGGTGAAGTATGCACAAAGATGCAGACAGAGATGATTTCACTTGGTAATTTTATAATTATCAGAGCTGCTGGTATATTTATTCATATTCATGTCTCTTCCCTTCATAAACACCAGCAAAAAATTTTTAAAAACAGTTGCTATCAAGTCGATTCCAACTCATGGTGTCCCTATATGTGTCAGACTAGAACTGTGCTTCATAGGGTTTTCGATGGCTATTTTTTTGGAAGTATATCACCAGGCCTTTCTTCCAAGGCATCTTCGTGTGGACACGAACCTCCAGCTTTTCTGTTAGCAACCAAGAGCTTAACTATTTGCGCATAAACACTCTACAGTTCAATAAACTATGTAAGAGAATACGATTCAAATCAGAGTAAGAGAGTTCATTTAAAGCTTACTTTTTGTGAGCAGCATTAGAAATACAATTTTTAAAATATCATTGGAAAGAAGCAGTAACAAATAAGCATAACCTAACACAGTGCCCAACCCATGACAGGCACTCTAATTATCTGGCTGAACAGGAAAGACAAGACACATTCATACATACATATATATATATATATATATATATATATATATATATATAAAATAACGTTTTTTATGCATGAGAGATAGAAGAACATGTATTATATTCAAGGGATTCCAAAGATGACAGATGAATAACATCAATTAGCTGCTCCAAAGGTAGAAAAGTAAAGGAAAATCATTTAAATCAATGTACAAATGTTTTCATTCTCTGTTATTGATTTGAACAAAAAGGAAAGACTAAAACGTAAGCAAAGTGCAGGTTTAATGTATCAAGGAAGGAGGGGATTTTAATTAAATTTGCAAACAATAAATCTTATTTAAGTATGAATGCCTCTTTGGAAGAAATTAATAATAAAAAAAGTATAAGTAGAAAAAATCAACAGCATTGAAAAAAATCAGAAAAGGAAAAATTATTTTATAAAGACAGATTTTTCCAACACAATAAATACTAATAATGCAGTAGCAGAGAAACATAAGAGGAAGTCAGGGGGGAACCAGCTTCACAGTAATAGGTTTACAGATAGAGAAAATATCTAAAAGAACCATTGGGAAATTTCCTGGCATAATGTGGGTTAACAGAAGCTGAAAGTGACATTTATTTTACAGAAAAGATACCCACCAGCGTATGGCCTGTGCATAAGAAAGGCCTGTTTAGATTCGACATTTCCTTCTCGTTGAATCCCTTGAGGGGAGCTAAATATAAATTAAGAATTTCAACTAATTTTTTTTTTTTTAATAATCTTTAAATTGTATTTATAGCAAGAAGTATATAAAAGATGAAAGGTCAAAGAAAAAGATAATAACTTATTTCCAAAAATATATCTATCAAAGTGCTTGAGGAGCCCTGGTGGCACAGTGGTTAAAGTGCTCGGCTGCTAACCTAAAGGTCAGTGGTTGGAACCCACGAGCTGCTACTCTGGAGAAAGATAAGATGACAGCCTTGGAACCCCTACTCTGTCCTACAGGGCCACTATGAGTCAGAATAGATGGCAGTGGGTTTTGGTTTTTATCTAAGTGTTTCAAGTTGTTCTAAGTCTTTAAAAACATCTCTAAAATGACACAGCATCAACAATAAACAAAAAAATGATGATACCATCCCCCCAACCTGTTGCTGTCGAGTCACTTCCGACTCATAGCAGCCCTATCGGACAGAGGAGAACCGCCCTGTAAGGTTTCCAAGGAGCAGCTGGTAGATTCAAACTGCCCTGTATCCCCAAGTAAATCCCTTTTCTGTTTGATAACGGAGATAAAAAGAAAACATCATAAAGCTATTCCGAGCTCACTAGAACTCTTAACTTTAAAAAATGTGGAAAAAGAATAATTTTCTATGAGGCAAATAATTCAAAAATCAGGCATTTTTAAATGAACATTAATTCTTCCATATCACCATAATTGTAATTTGCTAATTTACTTCAGAAGCAAATACCATTTCTCATGAGTGGCCTGATACATTTAATGCCTCTATCCTCCCTGGCAGATGCCTACTTTTCTACACACTTGATCTGTTCCTTACAATGCAAACTCAAAATTAACTTGAAAAGAACAAAGTTAAACCTTATCTTCACCCACAAGAATGACTTTAAACATAGTGGCTGGCAACCATGCCATACGAAAGAGATATGATTTCATACTTAGTTGAACTATCATTTAAAAATACTTTGAAGTAACTAGCTCTTTAAAAATTCAAGGTTAAGGTGTTTCTGGTTGAATAGTTAAACTAGCATTGAAGCCAACACATGGTCTCTTTTTTATTCTGCTTTATTTTTAGTGATGTTGTACCAAACATCTGTGGGGCGTTTCTACTCTGTCCTATAGGGTTGCTATGAGTTGGAATCGACTCGACGGCACTGGGTTTATACCAAACATCTCTCTAAAATGTTACAAATCATATAGACCTCCGCATTTTACAAGTACTAAGAGAATGAGGGTTGGTGGTTTCCCAGCCTTCTGACTTTTTCACTATCTCCATTACTCAGTAATTATTTGATAAATGAATAAGTGGGGAAAAAAGGAAGAACGGGAGAGATGGAGGGAGGATAGAAAGAAGGAAGAAAATAAAGGAAGGAAGAAAAAGAAAGGATGAAGGGAGAGATGAATTTTTGTGTTTTAAAAGTGCTGACCATATCTGAAAAAATGGGCTTCCAGAAATTTTTTTTTTCTTGAGGCCTACCTAAAATTTCTTTAATATATAGCAAAACCTTTTATACCAAAATCAGTGGAACAATTTGAAATGTAAATAGTCTGAGTTTCTATGACAAGTTTAATTTCATTTAACAGTATTTCTCAAATTGGTCAATGACTGGTGGTGGGTGACCTTAGGTCACAGTTTGCCTGGGACATTGCTGGTTTGTACCTATTGGTCCAGAGTAATTATTAGCAGCTGTAGCAATCCAATTTATACTCAAGTGTCCTGGTTTGGAAAATAATTTATATGGTGAGTCGTACAATGACTAGATGCATTTAAAACTCCTGATTCTTATTAAATGTAGAGATCCCTGGGTCCTACCTTGAACCTAATAAATTAGGACCTCTAAGGAGCAGTCCAGGAATATGCATTTAACAAGCATCCTACGGGCAAGTGTTGTGAATACTAAAGATTGAGAGCCACTTCATTGAAATATAATAGAGGATATTAGGTTTCAGTGGGAAGAAAGCTAGAAAGGTCAATAAATGAAGGGACACAGGAAAAGGAAATGTCATGGAATAATATCCCTAAAGCCATGGACATTTAATTTTGCTTATTTGGCGGGTTTCTCTGTGGCCTGTGTCCACTGCCGCCAGAACAACTCTCATTGTTTCCAAGGGCAACAAGATGAGGAAAATGGTACTGACACTAGAGAGCTAGCACGGAGGGGCTTCATCCAGCTTCTGTATTTACATGTGTGTTTTGACCCTACACATCTGCACTTCTGTCCACCTGACCCGGCTGTCTCACTAGGTTAGCTGCTCTAGGCTACCTGGAGAAAACTGATCACTCCAGATGACTTCCTCCCATGCCATCTCCTCTGCAGACCCACAGTTTAAGCTTAGAAAGATATATAATTGTTCCAGTAGTGCTGATTTGTCCCACCAAAGAACTAAGGGAAAGGGGAGAGCAGTATAACCCCATGACTGAAAATATTAGCTTGGAAGACTTCTTTTCTTCTTCACAAATACTCCGTGATTTGTAGTTAAAATCGAGCAACCTCATCTAGGATCCTAGTCTGCATAGGTAGTCTTTAGTTTCCATATTATTTAGTTAATGTTCTTTGGTTACAAGGAACAGAAAATAAGCCTGGTAGCTTAGGCAAAAAGGGAAGCTTATCAAAAGGATTCTAGAGCATCTTAGAAAATCCAAGGTAGGAGTGAAGGACAAAGGCTCAAAAAGATGAGAAATGGGGAAGCTCCAAGACTTCAGCAAGAGTTTACAGATCTTTCTCTAGAATTTGCTGCTAATGTGACTTGGATTCAATGGCTTCCCATGTTCTATCTTTCCATTACAAATATTAATCACTGGGACACAGGCCATAGATGGCAACCTCCAGACAAGTATTTATGGCCCAGTGGACAGAATCACACAGCACACATGTGATCTCCTTAGAGGCTTATGTCTGTGTACAAAGGAATAAGCCCCCCAAGAAAAAAGAAATCATAGTTAGCCATACAGTTACCCCTATAGCCATCTGCTACAATCCGCCCTCTAGTTTCCCAGAACACACCTAAACCAAACAAAAAAAAACCCGTTGCCGTCGAGTGGATTACAACTCATTGCGACCCTATACGACAGAGTAGAACTGCCCCATAGAGTTTCCGGGGAATGCCTGATGGATTCGAACTGCTGACAGTTTGGTTAGCAGCTATAGCTCTTACCCACTATGCCACTAGGGTTTCCAGAACACACCTAGATAACATTATATATGGAAGAAAAAAAGAGGAAAATAAAATAAAATTTTTTTTTAATTATTGTAGTTCTTATTTAAAAAGGAAATGTGAGCTAAATAGTATGCTTAGCAGCAAACAAAGAAATACCGGTACAAGCTACAGTCCTCCATTCTGCAAGAAATCATAAGACTGCTGCTGATATGTAAGATGTACCCCTTCTCTACTTGTTCCAAGTTCTCTTGGCTTTCTGCCAGCCCCTCAGCTTGCCAAGACTCTTTGCCCTGATTGCTTAAAGAACTCTAAATGCTCAGGTGACAGTCTCAGCTCCCAATTCAATGGAATCAACTTATTTTTAATCTTTGGATGGAGTTTCTCCCTTGGGTACTAAATTCTGTAGGCTAAAAATTTAAAGGAATGAGAAGCAAAAATTCTGAGACTGAGGCAGTAGGTTTGATTATAAAAGGTTCCTTCACTCATAGGTTCCCAGATTCTGGTTGGGGAAAGCAATATCAAATGTATTGGCCACTGGTTCCACCCAAATTCTACATCCTACAACTTAGCACCCCAATGTCACTGGTGCTACTTCTCAGATGGCCTTGTGACTAAGTCTTTAATAGGTCATTCCAGTGAAGCTTAGTTTCATCAGGATGATTGTGTATTTATATGATAAGACCAGTTTAGCCATGCAGTGAGTTCATTGGTCAGAAGCCAAATATGGAAGCCTGGTGGTGTTTTAGAGGTATATAAGAAAGGAAAGCACATACAAATCCAGAAAGACTATTCCAATGACAATAACCACATGATTCGGGGCATTCTCAACTCAAAATAATTCACCAGTTACAGGGTAGTGGACTGGGTCCCCTAAAAGTACAGTGCTGGTAACAGTATATGAATCAGACTTGAAAGAAAATTTATGGCATTGAGCCAAGATTCACCTCCATTCTGGCTACCATAGCTATTGTGTCCATGAACCTGTGGACCTGTGGACCAGCTGGGGAAGGAAGATGATTGACCCCCCTTGAAGGAATCATTTTGTTCTCCTGGTTATTAAACCTCTTCTGCAATGATGAGCTATTGGTGAGCATTCACATGCACACAGGTATTCTCATAGTCTGGGCCCATTCTTAATGGTCTGTCTATCTTGTCCTAAAACCGCCTTGTCATCAATTCTTTGACCTTGATCATTCTAAGTCCCTGACAATCTAATCAGACCAGGACTAAAAATCACCCAGTACGCACTCATTCAGCCTTAACCATCTCTAAAATGCTTCCGCTGTCCCAAGCCCCCTGCCTGAGTATATCCCCCTCAGTGTCGAAGACACTCTAGTCCCTTCTCAGAGACACTTCTGACCTCCCCACAATCCAGCAACCAAAGTGTTAATGTCTGGCACAACAGGGGTCTTCAGGACCCTGCTTGGGTGCTATATTACAGTTGATCAGTGTCCTTGCCTTACTTGTTAAATATCTTGAACATCGCTTCTGAGCCAGATTATCAGCTCAGGAATTAATGCAGACCTTGACCTCAGGTAAACACTAAAATTTCTGCCCAAATTTTAACCACTGTGCTTTTAATTCTCAATTGTACTTCAGGGCCACCCTGAAGAACAGCAGCTCCTGCTCACATCTGACTGGTGCCAGCATATCATTCAAAGCCATCTGTACACCAGGTTCAAGTTTCTTTATCCCTAGTCCACTAGTTGTGGGAAACTCCCCATGAGGTGTAAGGAAGAAAGAATAAGGTAGCAGGAGTGCTACTGCCTGCTCATACAATTTACCTTTGTCTTCAGGCTTACTCACCAGCCTGGCCCCATAAGTTGCTCTTGCACTTCTCTGGAACACTGTTGGGATGCCCAGTTTTATGGCTAAGTACATGAGACAACACTCAGTTCACATCGAGCATCAAGGTAATGTGACCATCTTATGCCAGGTGGCTGGGTGATTCAGTCTAAGCCATGAGTCAGTTCTCAAAATAAAGGATCATCTGCTGAGGGGCCTTTGTGTTTCTAAGACACCAGGTATCTCCTCTGTGATGGTCTTCTTGGGACTTGTCCTGGGCACCATATGGCGCTCTAATGGGCCACAGTTTGATCTAGCAGCACTGGATCCACTAGCTCATAAGGGTCAAGGGGCAGAGTTGCTTGATCTTCAGCCTGGATCATCTGGAGAGACCCCTCTCCATTTGGGCCCCACTCAAAACTGGCAGCTTTTTTGGGATCATTCAGGAAAAAGAGCAGAGCATGACACCCAAAAGTGGCAATTAAAAAAAAAAAAAAAAACCAGCCTCTTGCCATCGAGTAAATTCCAACTCAAACTGACCCTATAGAACACAATAGAACTGCCCCATGGAGTTGCCAAAGCTGTAACCTTTACAGAAGCAGACTGCCACTGCCATATCTTTCTCCTGCAGAGCATCTGGTGGGTTTGAACTGCCAACCTATTGGTTAGCAGCTGAGTGCTTAACCACTGTACCACCAGGGTTCCCTTTAAAAGTGGCACTAAACAAACAAAAAAAAAACCCAAACCAAACCCATTGCCATCAAGGGGATTTCGACTCACAGCAACCCTATAGGACAGAGTAGAACTGTCCCATAGGATTCCCAAGGAGTGGCTGGTGGATTCCAGCAGCTGACGTTTTGGTTGGCAGCCAGCTCTTTTATTTATGTATTTATTGTGCTTTAGATGAAAGTTTACAAATCAAGTCAGTCTCTCATACAAAAAGTTATAAACACACCTTGCTATGTACTCCTAGCTGCTCTCCACCTAATGAGACAGCACACTTCTCCTCTCTACCCTGTATTCCCGTGTCCATTCAACCAGCTCCTGTTCCCCTCTTCCTTCTCATCTCACCACCAGACAGGAGTTGCCCACACAGTCTCAAGTGTCTACTTGGGCCAAGAAGCTCATTCCTCACCAGTATCATTGTCTATCTTATAATCCAGTCCAATCCCTGTCTGTAGAGTTGGAGCAGTCAGCTCTTAACCTCTGTGCCACCAAAATTCAATGAGGCCCCCAAACACTGCGCCTGGTAGATTCTCTTTAAAAAGTTGTGAGCAAATGATTCATTATCTCATACAAATTACAAACTCAATGACTTACTTTAAATTGCTAACATTTCAAATACTGCTATGTTACCTTAATCAAATTTGGTGATTATTTTTGTCCCGCTTCACTTCATCCATTCATTCATTCTTATTTAAACTCCACCTTCTTAACAAAAAGGATTGGAAGTACCTTGTCCTGTCATATTTTTGCTTTTTCCTAATAAAATGGTAGAAAAAAATTATAGAGTAAGATCCAAACCAAACCCACTGCCACGGAGTAAATTTTGGCTCCTAACAATGCTATAGGACATAGTAGAACTGTCCTATAGGTTTCCAGGAAACGACTGGTGGATTCAAATTGCCGACCTTTTGGTTAGCAGCCAAATCTTAACCACAGCACCACCAAAAGACCACAGAGTAACATAACATCTAATAAAGTTCAAGTAAATTAATGACTTAGCACCATTCAGTTTCTATGTTATGAATCCATATGTGGGTATCTGTCCATTTTGAAAACTATTTAAGGATCATTCAAAAACTCATAGAAGTTTTAGCTCTGGTGTGAACTAAATAAAATCAATATTGCCCTACATAGGTGGGAAAAGGAGCCCTGGCGGCACGGTGGTTACAGCGTTCGGCTGCTAACAGAAGGTCGGCTGTTTGAATCCCCCAGCTGCTCGGAGGGAGAAAGAAAGATATGGCAGGCTGCTTCCCAAAGATTTACAGCCTTGGAAACCCTATGGGGCAGTTCTACTCTATCCTGTAGGGTCATTATGAGTCAGAACGGACTCAACAGGCAGTGGGTTTTTTGATTTAAGTGGGAAATCATTCTTGCCTCCTTTTGGAGCCATAAAAGCAAACATTTTTTAAATGCAAATGTCTATCAGTAATTTTTAATAAATCACTTGTCAACTCTCTTTCACAAAAATTAGAAGTAAATTAATATTTATATTCTCAAGTCTTTTTCAAGCAGTTTTAATACAAATTGATTTCGAGCACATCCAAGAGATGCCTCCCTTCATTTATTTCTACTACACGTATTTACCATCTACTGCAAGACCCAGTCAACAAGCCATCAAAGGGCTTGTAGTCTAGTGGGGTAAATAAATAAGTAGACATAAACTTCACTATAACCTGACAAATTCTAAGACAGGACTAACCAGAGGATGCTGTGCTATTGGGCACCAGGGAAGACTTATCCAAAGGAAGTGATATTTAAGTTGAGGTCTAGAGAACATGTAGGAGCCATCCAGATCAAGGAGCAAATGGAAGAGCGTCTTCTGGGCAGGGCAAACTATATGTACAAAGCCCAGAAACCATGGAGAGCAATTCCTGACCAACAGAACTGAACTTCAGAAAATTTATCAATGACTTTAAATAATTTATTTTTGTAATTACATCATATATATTTCAAAAATTGCAGTCTTTGTCAAGCAGGTTGTTTTGTCTGTAAACATTGCTTTTTAGGGATTTGAATCCTAATATCCTTTGTATTAACCACTAAAGTCCCTTGGAGTTCTAGAACCCAGATTGAGAATCATTGCTTTAGAATATAAACTTCATGAGAAATGAAGATCTAACCCAACATCGTGGGGCAAATGGATCAGTTAAGTTAAAAACTGAGCTGCAATACTATCCAAAATTGTAGCAGTTTAAAAAATATTGAACTTTATTTCCCTTTCATAAAACAATCCAGGCAAGAGAACCAGGGCATTATGAAAGCTCAGGGATTCAGGGATCCAGGCTCCTTGGCAACCCCAACATGTTGTCCTCGCCTACATGGTAAAAGCTGGTCGTTGTTCCAGCCAGTGGGAAAGGGGGGAAGAAAAGGTGTGGTGAATTTCTTTCAAGAATATGACCCAAAATTACACACATCTCTTCCAGCCACAACCTATTGGCTAAAACCTAGTCACGTGGCCATATCTTGAAGCCAGGAAAGCTAGAAAAATGTAGCCTTTACCTAGACAACCATGGGCTCAGCTGAAACTTATAGGAACAGGGAAAAATGAACATTGGGGAATTGACTGGCTGCCTCTGCTGAAGCAAGTTAGTGACAGACTTAAAACTATAAGAGACGCACATCAGATTGGGAGATCGGAGACATGGGCTGTAGTCTTAATTCAACCTTCTTATTACATGAGCAAACCAAATATTTGGCCCACGTTTCACACAATTAGCTTTACTATCTGAGCATGAGTTCTCAGTAACTCTTCTAAACTGTCCCTGTGAAGAAAGACAAAGAGATTATCAAAGACCTAGAGAGTTCCATCCTAATTTTCCAGTTAAATTCTGTTCTTTACTAAACAATGTATGACTCTTTGAGGGCTCATCAGCCATATGTCTGCTAAGGCCAGGGCACAGCTATGAACTGTGGGCCAAGGCTTTCCCAAGCTCTGGCACTGTTCCTAGTCAGAACAGGATTATATGCAATGATATATGACAGACAAAAACCTCCACCTGCAGTGACTAAGATGTCCCATTTTGATGCCATCACCACCATTTTTCTTGAAGAAGTTCCAAAGAATACTGGGGGTGAAAGGGTAGGGAGCTACATTATTTGCATGGAAATCTACGCTGGTTTAACAATGAAAATAATCACCTTTCTCCTCAGTGTAAAATAAGCCTCCTCTTCTCATAATAGCCTTAATTTTGAAGGGAATGGGAGTTTTAATTAACAAAAGTCAATGCAACTAATTAAACATTTGCTCTGTTTTCACACACGCACACACACAAGTTGGCTTAAATATATAACTAGCTCTGCTAAGAATATAACAAAAGGCTTTGTTTTGCTACAGAAAACACACATGACCACACGAATTAAACCAAAATTGGCCAAGATACTTAGCCCAAGTTCTTATGTACATGCAATCTCTCCGTAAGTAGGCAATAAAAAAAAAAAAAAATAGAGGGGATAAATGACTATTTTTGCTAATAAAATTTAGCTTAACCTTTAAGTTTTTAACACTAACAAAACCAGTAATAATTTCTAAAACATCAAAATTTTCAAAGTTCATTCTTACAGATTATCTCATTTTCATCTCTCAGCCAACTCTAAAAGGAAGTTTTTTTCTTATTAATGAACTGAGCTTTGGAGAGCTTTGTATGTATGGCTTTTATTACATACAATGATAATAATTATAGCTTAAACTCTATCTTAGCATCTTACTATGAGGCAGGTACAATGAGTACATGTGACGCTGCCAAAGATGAGTCAGGAAATGAAAGGATTTCAGAGCTGTAGGGGACTATAAATACCTGTCTAGAATGAACTGTAGAGCACACATTTGCATTATGGAGCCCATTCGCCAAGAGGAAGAAGGGCATTTCGCCTCATTTGCTCGGTTTTGGCTAAGTGTGTAATACCACTAAAGTGGATTGCATTACATGTAGATATACGTAGATTGTACGCAGCTGTTATGTAGTAGGGATTACACACACACACATATTTCTCTGGGTGGCACAAGCAGTTTGGAATTGGCCACTTATCTACAGGTTGGCAGTTCAAACAAATCCAGAGGCATTGTGGAAGTAAGGCCTGGCAATCAGCTTCCATAAAGATTACAGCCAAGAAAACCCTATGGAGGAGTCCTACTATGTCACATGGGGTCGCCACGAGCCAGAATCAGCTTGACAAGGGGTTTGGTTCTTGGCTGGTGTATTAGGAACATGACACTGCTCCAGTCACATTAGATGAACTACACGGCAATCATCTAATTCATTTCAGACTAGGAGAGAGAAAAAAGTAACTTAGTAAACACTGAGATCTTAGAACTATCCTCAAAAGAGTCCCTTAAGAGATCACAAATGTTCTCTCCTGAAAGTTATTTTCTATACGGATTATTCCTGTAAGTAAATTGCACACTAAAAATAAATTTCAGAATGTCTCAGAAATTAGTGTTTTTTTTTAAAGAATTCTGTTAGAAAGTTGGGACCACAATACCTAACTCTTTTATATTTTTGGTTTTTACCGAAGGTTCAGATTTGGAGGGAGCTTGATTGTTTTCCCTTCAGTGACATCCTCCATTAATATTAGTTGCTCAGGACAAACCTTCATTCCACTCCTCTGTTGTCATTAAGTCTCAATTCCTTATGACTCATTATTGTCTGTGTTTGTGTCAATCTAAAAGGATTGTTTTGATAGGTAAACAGTTTGCATCTTATTTCACGAAGATATGGATGTTTGTTAAGGTTAAGATGTTATAAACTAGAGGAAACTTGCAAAATATTTGTGCAAGAGGAACTTTCTTTTTACCATCAAAAGGTATCCAATGTAGTACGGAGTAAGGTGTATATAAACTTATATGTGACAGTCTGACTTGATTTGTAAACGTTCACCTGAAGCTCAATAAAAGTTAATAATAAAAAAAACAAAGAATGAAAGAAACAACACAGCATGGTTTATAAAGAAATCTTGTCAATGGTGAGGTTGTAAGAAATTCATCTAGCTCTAAATCTAACAGAAATTGAACTATTTACCTAACCAGAAAATAAACTCAAATGAAGAAAAAAAAAGGTATCCAAGGTATAGACCTGAGATATTCCTTTATTCCATAAAAGCTTTTACTGTCTTGTTTCCTCATATATTTAGTTTCTTGGTGTCAATGTAATTCATACAACATCCAGAAATTGGAGGATAATTCACATATTTGGGTTTCTTTTTATTCTTACTCTGTAATTACTCATGGCAAAGTTATTGGATTTACATGTTTGTGCATGTTCCAATAAATATTTATGAACACTAACATATTTTACTTTTTTAAAAGCCACTTTATTGAGATCTAATTCACATACCATACAATTTACCCATTTAAAGTGTATGATTCAATGATTTTTAGTATATTCACAGATATATGCAACTATCACCACAGTCTCAGAGCATTTTTATCACCTCAAAAAGAAACCCTGTGCCCTTTAGCTATCACCCTCTTATCCCGCTATCCCCTTCCACCTGAAGCAACCACTAACCTACTTTCAGTTTCCATGGATTTTCCCATTCTGGACTTTCATGTGAATGGAATAATATATGAACTTTTATGACTAAATTCTTCCAGTTAGCGTATTTCCAAGGTTCATCCAAGTTGTAGCACGTATCAGTACTTCATTCCTTTTCATGGCTAAATAACAATCCATTGTACAGATACACCACATTATCTTTGTCCATTGATCCATTGAAGGATATTATGAATACTGCTGCTATAAACATTTGTGTCCAAGTGTACAATATATTTTCATTTCTCTTGGGTATATACCTATGAGTACAAATGCTGGGTCATATGGTAACTCTGTGTTTCATCACCTGAGGAACTACCTGTTTTCCAGAATGGTTGCATCATTTACATTCTCAACAGTAACATGTAAGGGTTCCAATTTCTCCAATCCTAGATTTATTTTTAAACACTATTGTTTTGCTAACAATGAAACAGAAGGAGAGGAGGGTGACACCTCGATGGCATGGTGGAGACCATACCAGACCCAGACCACATTACTCTCTGATTTCTTTAATGTGAAAGAAAATAAACCTCTGTCTTATTTAATCCATCGCTATCCTGGGTCTCTGTTAATGGCAGCCTAACACAATACCTAATTCATGCAGTCCCTATTACTACACCTTGAACCTGGGAAGCTCTCAAAAAAATTCATCAAATTTAATATGCAGGATTTTATTATTTGGAAAAGTTTCTGTGTGCATTCTAGAAAAATGCACCTTACTGATTTCCTAATTTCAGATCTCCCTGTTCAATAGCCATTCTCAGAAACTATTTCAGGTTCTCAGGAGCACCTTCTTGGTGCTCTGCAAGAGTTGAAACAACTTCCAGAAAGGAATGGAATTGTTACAGTTATTGTAACAATTGGAGGAAAAGTTCTCATAGTGGTGATGCAGAATTACTATGTATTTGTTCTTTCTTTCCCCAGATAATATCCTAAGTGTTAACACAAGCTTATGAATGATAAAAAGTCATTTTAAGTTTTATCTTAAGCTCTCTGGCTGCCCATGGAATTTCAGTGTCCTGTTGACTAGATAGAGCTTGTAACACATACTTACTCATTTTTAGATACTGTCCTTGAAGCCACTTTTAGCCTCTGTGACAGGCTGTTAAACTCACAGCCAAGATTTCCAACGTGGCCTTTGGAAAAGTAACAAGACCCAGGTAATTATATAAATGAGCTTTCTCCCTAACTTCCCCCAACACTTTTGCTCCAATTTTCTGAATTTTGAGGGAATACTCTGAACACACAAGCAATCTGCCATTCTACCAGCTCTCTTGTAACAAATGTAAATATCTGCTGCAAAGTCAGCCTTTGATAAATGGGATGTCTAACACCTTTTCAGTAACCAGTGAATCACTACTGGTGGAAAGGAGAACATTATGGAGTTGGGAAATTTTGTGATGTTTCTCTCTCAATGCTTCAATTAATTGGTACATTCAGCATACAATTACCGAGTACCTACTTAGAAATAGGAGACCTGGTGGTGCAGTGGTTAAGAGCTCAGCTGCCAACCAAAGGGTCAGTATTTTGAACCCACCAGCCACTTGGAAACCTTATGAGGCAGCTCTACTCTGTCCTAAAGGGTTGCTGAGTTAGAATCAACTCGATGGCAACCAGTTTACTTAGGAATAGCATTTCATTTTTCTGTTAAAAAATAGTATCTCTTTTTAACTCGCAATAATGGGGTTTTACATATAAGCTATTGGTTATTGGCATCAAGCAATAAAAAAAAAAATCTTAATCATCTTACCTCTTCAAGGCGGCCCGTTTTCCAATTATCTGAATTTTGAGGCAACACTTGGAACACATAAGTAAACTGCCATTCTACTAGCTCTCTGTTTTCATTTTTTAAAGTCTTTTTTTTTTTTCCATTCTTACAAACAGCAAAACCTTTTGATTTGTGATGTTAATTAGTTTGAAGGCATTTTATAAAAGCTAGAGATTGAGGAACATTTTTTTTCTTCCCCAAATTTCTTCTAAATCTTAGTTTTTCAAAAATTTGTTATTTTGTTGACCATATTCATTCAGGCATTTATTTATTCATTAGTATTTATTAAAGAACTGATGTTTGCTCTGTTGTGGTTGAGTCGATTCTGACGCACCCTGGTGGCATAGTAGTTAAGTGTTACAGCTGCTCACCAAAGGGTCAGCAGTTCAAATCTGCCAGGTGCTCCTTGGAAACCCTATGAGGCAGTTCTACTCGGTCCTATAGGGTCGCCATGCGTCAGAACTGACTCGACGAGAATGGGTTTGGCTTGTTTTTGATGTTTGCTCAGCTCCACGTGTTGTGCCATTCTGAGACAGCCTCATATCCATCTATGACAGAGTATCCCCAAAGAATATATCCAAAGAATAATGTCAACTGTATAGGTTATGTAAATTTCTGGAGCTGTGGCATCTTATTACCTTTCTATTAAAATGTCAACATCTTCTCCTGCTATATTTTTTCTCTATTCATCCTGACCAGGCACCTTTGTATTTTCAGATTAACTGACATCTCTAGGTTCAGATAAGCCTGGAGTCACACCTTTGGTCAATATCCTATTGAATACTTTTATAGCACTTAGTAAAGCTCTTTCAGCATTGTCTTCATCTGTAAAATAGTGATAATAATTTTACCTACTGTCTTGGGAAACCCTATGGGGTCGCTATAAACTGGAATTAAGTCAACACCAATGGGTTTGGTTTGTTTTACTGGGTTGCTGTAGGGGTTAAATGTCAAGACTGCATATGCTTGGCACATAGCAAGCACCTCATTCATGTTAGCTATGGATTTCAAATTCTTCTGCATCATTACTCAGTAGCCACCTTTCATCCTGCCCTGTAAACGGTTTCAACTGGTGGCTACCAAATCACCCTATTTATAAATATCTAATATAATCAAGAATGGAGTTATAGCACATTGGGATTGTATTTCAGCATAAATAATTTTAGGAAGCCCTATTCCAACATTTTTTCTTCCCATGATCTGTACACTGCAAGGTATACCAGACACAGGGGTTTATTTCTTTCCTGGTGTCAACGAATAAGAGAAGATGAAACTGCTGTAAGCATCAACAATTGAAATACAAATACAAAACTTATCTTTTATATATTATAAAATACAGAATATATGGAAATAAAAAGTGTCTATTTTTTACATATACATAGCTGCTTTTCAACACAGCCTTTTTCATTTAAGCCAAACTTGGTTTCCAGGTTTAAAAGCAACCAAACCCGTCGCCATCGAGATGATCCCAACTCAAAGCGATCCTACAGGACAGAGCAGAACTGCCCCCATAGGGTTTCCAAGGACAGGCTGGTGGATTTGAACTGCCAACCTTTTGGCTAGTAGCTTTTAACCATTGAGCCACCAGGGCTCCTTCCAGTAATAGGCTTCTGTAATTTTTCTTGACATTGAAATCATTAAGTCTCTTGTCCCCTAAAGCCACAGAAATCTAACCTGGAAGCAAGCAGCACGCACTACGCACAGCACAGATGGAACCCTGGGGCATTCGTTATGGCTCCCACCTGTCGGCCAGGTCATTGTGACGCAAACGCTAGGGACACGTGGAACACCTGCAGGAGAGCAGGGGCGGGGTCACCCTGGGACGCAGATCCGAGCAGGGGATACCCCAGGAGATGGGGGTCAAGGAAAGACGCCAGGGAGCAGAGAGAGGGAGACGCACTCCCCCGACCCCTGTCCCGCCCCGCCCCAAAGAAGGTGAGGCCATCACTGCCTTCCTAGCTTCCCCGGGTCCCGGGGTCCTGCAGGGAGGAGCGCCCCGTCGGGCGTTTCGGGCAGGGGCGGGGAGTCGGCAGCAGCTCCCAGGCCCCACGCGTTCGCCGAGAGGCAGAAGGCGCCCGCTCCCCCCGGGCCGCCGCGCTGCGCTGCGCTGCGGCGCGCACGGGCTCGGCGGGCTGCTATTCCGGCTTGCAGCTGCCGCCGCAGGAAGGGCCGGCTCCTGAGCTCCCTCCGCCCCCTTTCCTCGCCTTCTGCTGACGCTGACGTCGGACGAGGGACCTGGAGGGACGTTCCGACCGCGGCCGGGAGGCTCCTGGGGGCCGGGGCTCCGAGGTACCTGCCCTCCGGGGCCGGGGCGGGGGCGCGCCGGGCGGGCTGCATGCTGCAGCGGGAGGCACCCGGCAGCCGGGGCAGTCGGGGGCTCCAGCCCGGGGCTTACTCCCCTGCCCTTTGCGGGCGGTGGGTGACAGGAGGGCCGTCACTCCTGCCCCTGAGCCCCGGGAGGGAACCGCAGCAGCCCCTTCCCCTCCCCCGCCTCCTCCCTCGGGCCTGGAAAGGTCTGGAGGATGCGCACGCCAGGAGAGCGTGCGTCAGCCCCCTGGGAGCGGAAGGAAGAGTTCTGGCCGCCGGCCCTATCTTTGGCCCCCACGCAGGGAGTACCCCCACCCACGCCACCGGACCCCACCCTACCCCACCCATGCTGTGCCTCGCCTTCCCGGCAGCTCCGGGCATAAGACCCCGAGGTCTCTTCTGACCAGGAACTTGCATCCAGGGCTGACTTGTTGACAAGTCCACCTGCCACGGCGCCTGACGTTTGCTTTTCCTCTTCGCCCTAATGCCGGTCTGTGCCGAGGGCGGCAGGGAGCAGATGGGGACCTTTTTATAACCGCCAATGCTAGGAGGCCTGAGCTTGGTTCCCCGCGGGCGAGGTGCTCACTAGTTTTGGATGTTTGGGGATTCCTGCAAGAATCCCTAAGCAGGCCAGGTCCCTGCAAACCTTGGCGCTCCGGTTTCCTTTGGGTGCTGCCTAGTCCGCCTTTCCTGCCCAGGGCTGTTGGAGCTCCTGCTTCCTCCGGAGACGAATACATCCTGTTATTGTGTCTGCCTTTGCCCAAAGCGGCCCCTATTAACCTTTCTCACTCTGATTTTACTTGGAGTGACTTAAAGCCCCTTAGATTTTCTTCGCGGTCTTGAAAATACAAAAGCCAAAAGGCATTAACTGCCTGGTTGAGAAGAGGTATAGCTCAGGTAATAGTGTTCTCTTCTGCTAGATAGTATAAAAAGTCAGAAGGAATAAGAATTTTGCCCGTGAACGTGGGTGGCAACCTTAATATCTGAGGTCTGATAACTTTAGAAAAATTATCAAGGCCTGGAATATATCACCAATTGGTTTCGAAATGATGTTGAAAGTAGGAAGGAAGGTACATAAGGCCTTGGCCATTAAATCCATGTAAATTATGACTCATTGCAAACATGTTCCCGTCCAAACGTTTCAGTAATCTCTCCAGAAAAATCTAAAATTGGTCTTGAGGGGTGAAGTAAATATTAATTTGAATCAATGCCCCATATTCTTACCTTCTATTTAAAACACAGACACACGTATTCTAAAAATGCTTGTCAGTGGATTTTCAAACCAAAGATCTTTTTAGGTTTCAGGCTTTATTTTTCAAATAACATCTTGTGTAGAGAATACCATGGGGGCAAAATCAATTGATAATCCTTGTTGTTAGTCCAGTCGATTCCACCTCATGGCAAGCCAGTAAGTGCAGAGTCGGACTGCTCCAAAGGGTTTTCCAGGCTGTGGCGTTTCAGAAACGGCCAGCCGTGCTTGTCTTCTGAAGCGCCTCCGGGTGTGTTTGAATTGCCGAGCTTTGGGGTAGTATCAAGTGCTTCACCGTTTGTGCCACCTAGGGGCTCCTTATAATCCTTAAAAGCTCGAATATCACTGTTTGGTTAAAAAAAAAAAAAAAAAGAGATATATATTTATAATTTGTAGGACATGGGTACTGGGTTTTTAGGACATGTAGCTTTCAAGCTGTGCCTTTTTGTATTACATAAAAAAGAATCATTGTTGTCCAGTCGATTCCAACTTACAGCAACCCTATAGGACAGAGTGGAACTGCCCCATAGTTTCCAAAGAGCATTTGGTGAATTCAAACTGCAGGCCTTTTGGTTAGCAGCTGTAGCTCTTAACCAAAAAACAAACAAAGATGGTTGTTGAGTGCATTCCGACTTACGGTGGCCCAGTCTACGTATTACAAAGTAGAACTCCATAGGGTTTTCTTGGCTGTAATCTCTACACAATCAGGTCAACAGGCCTTTCTTCCCTGGTGCCACTGAGTGGGTTCGAACTGCTAACCTGTAGGTTAGAAATCGAATGCAAACTATTTGCGCCACCCAGGGACCTTACATCAGTGAATCTTTAGTAAATATAAGTTATGCAGACTTATGCTACAGTTAGTGGTACTTGTAATAGTGAAGAGAACTGAGGTTAAAATACTGACCCTGGATACTTTAGCCATGGATCGTGGAATGCTTACAGCCACTCAGTGGCATTTCCCTGGACAATTTAGTTTATAGCCATACACCTGAGTATTTGTCTGACTTTTCTGAGCATCTTTATTGCCATGCATATCTTTCCACTTCAACCTTATGAGAAGTGCCGAAAATTTTGTTACTCAGAAGAAAACCTTCACTGCTACCTTTTCAAGGTATTTGATGAAACTACCTTTTTATTTTCAGGTGCAGACAGTTGTATCAGAGGGGGGTGTGGCAACTGTGATATGGCATACTACAGTAAATTTACATTGCTGTGAACTTTAAAGTTGGAGAAACCTCATACAGGAGGGTGTGGGGAAAGGTCAGGAAGAATTTTTCCTCTGTGTTAGTCAAGCTAGGCAGCTAGAAGCTTAAGGGTAGGTGACCATGTTTATGATCAGTGCACTTGTAGCTACTGTCCTTTTTATTCCATCTGCAATACCAGATTTATGGGAACCGTGGAGAAGGATGCTATCTGCGCATCTTTGTGAGGCAACATAGAACACAAATTGATTAACTTTATTTTTACTCTCCCCCATCCTGAATTTGCCTCAGCCTACCATTAAATTCTAAGACTGATAGTGGAGAAAAAAATTTTCTTGACTCTCAAACTGTTATGTCCTATACACAGTCACATCTAGCACCTCAGAGGAAGTGCAGAGGTCACACAGGCTTTAGATTCTGATGGACCAGCACTGGAACCCCAGCTTCAACACTTAACTAGCCACAGGACTATGGGCAAGTTACTTAAACTCCTGAAGTCATCATTTCCTTATCTATGATGTTGTTGGGTATGTGGAGTCTGTTCCCAATCATACAACCCCATGCGACAGAGTAAAATGCCCCATAGCATTTTCTAGGCTGCAATTTGCTGGGTGGGTTGAAACAGCCAACGTTTCGGTTAGCAGCCAAGTGCTTAACTGTTGCGCCACAAGGGCAGGAAGATCCACCTGTGGGGTTGTAGTGGGGATTAGAGATAATATATGTAAATGCTTGGCACAATGAATAGGGCTCAAGTAGTAGATGCATTTATTCTTTCACGTGCTAAATACATGTGCTGTTTGTATCTGGAAAGGATACCACTGGCTTACCTGTGACAGGGTACCTGTTCCAATTTCGTTTTGAGTGATTGAAGTGATTTTATACCAATACTGAAAGCAGGCTTTTGAGAAAATACTCCCTGAAGTTGGGGAACGTAGTCTGTAGTTCAGGAACAAAACAAAGCTAATTTGTTTTAGTGGGGGTTGATCTTCCAAGCCCCTGCCACTCAAAAGCGGTCAATGGACCAGTGGCATTGGCTTCCCTGGAAACTTGTTAGAAATGCAGAATCTTAGCCCTGGCCCTCCCAGACCTGCTGATTTTGAATCTACATTTTAACAAGATCCCCAGGCTATTCAAGTATACATTAAAGTTTGAGAAGCATTGCTCTACCCTGGTATTTCTCAAGATCTAGTGTCCAAAAGAATCACTCTGGGGTTTGTAAATATGGATCCCTGGCCTAGCCCCCTCACCACACCTGCTGTTAATCAACACCTTGGGTGGCTTTCCACCACTCTTTGAGAAACAGTGCCCAAACTTTATCCAGCACAGTGCTTTAAAATGGGCTTCTTCCTTGACAAAGCACTTTGGCAAACATGATCTTATTTGATATTCATCTCCTGTGAGGTAAATTGTTATTATAATCCCCATCAGTCTAATATGAAAATTAAGACTGCATCACAGTTCACCCTAGATAATACATGTGGTAGATCTGGTTTGGAACCTCTATAAACCCTAGTTAACCATGCTTTGATTACTTCAGCATCCAAAATGTATATAAATGATTTGCACAAATACTAATAAATGGACCAGGACAGGAATGACTATATGTAGTATTTTGTACATGTTTTTAAAATGAAATCTTCCTTCTGTGTGACTGTGGGCCAGTTACTTCAGGTAACTGTTTTTAAGCTTATGTTTCTCCAGCCATAAAATGGAGATGACATCTCCTTGGCAGTGTTGTGAGGATCAGCAGTGATATGTGTGGATCACACATATCTCAGTGTCTGAGAAGTGGTAGCTCTTCCATTAAAAGTAGCTACTTGGCCCCAATGTAAGTGAAACCAGTTGCCATCGAGTTGATTCCAACCCCATGTGTGTTGGAGTAGAACTGTTGTGGTAAATGAGTTCCTTTATGTGGCCTTTTGCCTTGGTTCTTTAGAAAAACGGCTTGAGAGATTTTTCCCCTAAGCCCTGAGGATTTACCTCTGCCCTAGTTTTTCTATCTCAGAGGGTTTGTTACTTTTTTCCAGGTCAGTTGAGATTTCCAGGGTAAATTGTAAACAACTTGATGGTTTGATACTTTTTGTCTGACCTGGGTTGCAGCCTGCCCTGTGATTGGTATGTACCTTGCTGGATTGGTCAATAGACTGTGCAAATGAGGTGTCTGTAGCCTACTATGCAAATGAAGTGTCTGTGGATTGGTTAGTTTGTGCCCCCCTCACTAGATGGGGCCATGCCTTCGAATTAACAAGCAGCCAACCCCACAGAGGTTTTTCAGACAGAAAGAAGCAGGAAGAGAAGCCGCAAACAGAATGAAGCAGAAGGAAGAAAAAAGAGAGAGGAGGCAAGGAACTTCCTAAAAGAGCTGTAACACGGGTCAAGGACTGTAACACTGAAGACAGCAAGAGCCCCAGAAGTGGCCTGGTGGCAGAGCTGACAGCAACAGGCTTGGAAGGGGCCCTGTGGCAAAGACAGTGGTGACAGCAGGGTCAAGAGCAGCCTGTCCCGAGGGGGCCAAGAGGAGCCTGTCCTCAGGGGCTGGAGAAAAGCCTTCTCTTAGGGGACCAAGAGGAGCTGAGAGAACTGTCCTGCACTGAAGATGGGAGACTTTGCCTACATGCTTCCTGTTCCTGATTGTCAGTTGTAGCCTGTTGATTCGGATTCAGAATTGTACTCTGTTACTTCCTTAATAAACCACTTAACTGTAAGTATGGTCTGTGAGTGCTATGTGGCCATCGCAACAGATTATCAAACTCAGAAGAGAAATAGAGAGTGCCGCAGGAGGTACGTTTGGTGTCAGAATTGGTAAAAATTCTGGAGAGTGGAGCTATATCCGACCTCCATCTCATAGGGATCAGCCTTGGGCTGATCTTGATTGGCATTGTTCCCCCTAAAGTTAGACAGGTTCTGACACTACTTCTACACTCATTTTCCAACTGTTTTCGATGGCTGATTTTTTAGAAGTAGATTGTCAGGCCTTCCTAGTCACCTCTGGGTCGACTTGAACCTCTAACCTTTCAGTTAGTGGCTGAGTCTATTAGCCATTTGCACCATCCAGGGCTCCAAATGTAGTGAGAGAGAATGAATTCATGAAAGGCTAGGGAAGATGGCCGTATTGCTCATGATGAGACTCCTCAGTCTTTCCTGCGAAGCCAGATGCCATCAAACATTTGTTGAGTATATGCCATGTGCCATTCACTGTGCTAAGTACGGGGAATCTTAAGACCCAGACCCTTCCTTGCCCTCAAGGAACCAACAACCTGGTAAGGAAGATAGACGAGTCAGCTGACAGTTACATTTCAGCAAAAGCAGGGAGGCATGGGGGGTAATGAAGCCCAAGGCACAGGTACCCCACTCAGATGGAAGGAAGAGAACCTGAAAAGCTTTATGAAAGAGGTGACCCTTGAGTTGAGTCTTAAAGGGCCAATAGGAATTTGGCAGGTAAAAAAGGGTTGGAAGCAGGGAAAGCATTCCCAACAAAAGTGCCCACATACACAAGGCTCCAGAGGTAAGGGAGAAAATACTGGCCAATTTTCCTGATGTCTGGAACCTGATATGCATGTGTAGGAGCCTCAAGAGAAGCAGTTAGTGAGGCCATCTGTAATTAGCTCACAGTTGCCCTATATGTAGAGTGACCACAAAGATATCTGATACTTTTGAGAGAGTAAGACACTAAACATGAAAGAATGCCAGGACAATAAATATAAACTGAGACTGCAATAGGCAAACAGATGTATGGTCACCCTACTTATGTGCCATGGGAAGGGGTTTGGATTGGAGTGGACAGATACAGGAATAAGTTGCTTCTGAAAGCCTAGACTACATTCTGGCTTTTGAGATAGAAAGGACAAGATCTGTTTAATAGTTTTTTAGGAGTTAGAACAAAAAGAGCTTAGATATTGGCTGCAAAAGATGAGAAAATACATTTCCAAGTTGAGTCAGTGGATTTAGTGCTGGTAATCAATACACATAGCAACAACAAAACAATGTAGAGACCTCAGGAAGAAGAACTATATGGGGGTGGAGATGGAAAGAGAGAAGTTTGATTTTAGGTGTGTTGGATTTGAAGTGCCCACGAGGCATCCTGGCGAAGATACACTAGGGAGAAGGAAATGTGGGTCTGGTGCTCTGGAAGGGTGTTTAGTTTTCGAAGTCTTATGACACAACACTGGTGGTTGAAACCATGAGAGTGGATTAAATCACTGAGAGACCAAGTAAAATGTAACAGAAGATGGCTGAGTTTGGAGCCTTATGGATCACTAATGTATGCTATGTGGACGAAGGAAGAGGAGCTGAAAAAAAAAAAAAAAAGGAAAAGGATCAGAAGTGTAGAGAATGTTTCCCCAGAAATCAAGGAAGCAAAGCATTTCAAGAAAAGGGGTGGGGGGGGCGTGGGGGGAACATGGTCAAAGGCCAAGTGAGATAAGACTTGAGATAGACCCATAATGAAAGACTTTCTGTGGTATGGTGGAGAAAGGAACCAGCCTGTGTGGGCTTAGAAGAACTCTGACTGTGAAAAGGAGGAGGAAAAAAAAAAAAGTTTTCAAGTCAATTCGGACTCAGTGATCCCATGTGTTGCAGAGTAGTGTTTTCATGGCTGTGACCTTTTGGAAGCAGATCTCCTAGCTTTCTTCCAAGGCACCTCTGGGTGAGTTTGAACCACAAGCCTTTTGGTTAGTAGTGGAATGCTTAACTATTTGCACCACCCAGAGACTCTAGAAGGAGGGAGAATGGTAACTAGAGAGGGAGAGAGGTGGATTAAGGACAGAAAACAAGGGAAGCTGATTACCATTAAAGGGAAGGGATAATAGATGGACTGAGATAGGAAAATGGGGAAAAGGACACCATGTTTGATAAAGTAGAGGGCCAATGAAAATGAAGGAAACCCTCAATGAGATGGATTGACACGGCAGCCACAAAAAATGGACTCAAACATATCAACAATCATGAAGATGGTACAAGACCAGGCATTGTTTCATTCTGTTTTACGTAAGATCACCAAGACACAGAGCCAACTCTACCACAACTAACAACAAGGTGGGGAGGGCAAGGAGCAGAGACAAGAGTTACGGGAGGAGATATTCACGGACCTATCCCTTCTGAACCCTGGTGGTGTAGTGATTAAGTGCTACAGTTGCTAACCAAAAGGTCAGCAGTTCGAATCCACCAGGTGCTCCTTGAAAACTCTATGAGGCAGTTCTACTCTGTTCTGTAGGGTCGGTATGAGTCAGAATCGACTTGATGGCAATGGGTTTCGTTTGGGTTTATCCCTTACAAAGCAGAAGAAGGGAACGGCAGTGGTTACAGTCATGGTGTCGCATTGTTCCTTATAAATGAGCAGTGATGCATAGAATATGGAAGCTAAGAAAGAAGGTACCCAGAGCAATGCCAAGGCCATCGTTTGCCACAGAGGACGAAGAGGGAGACTGCATCACCAGCCAGGGGGATTTTCTGCCCATTCCTAGTTTCAAGGACCATGACACACTCCCCCCCTTCTCCTTCCTGAAGGCCAAAAGTTGAATGTTCCTGTACCTAATGCCATTTCCTTAGTGTTGCTATGGGCAGCACTAGCGTCATTGTGAAGTATGTAATGTTTGTATTGGGTACCAGACCACTCCTCATTCACTTCCTGCTTTTCCTGTCACCATACTGCTGACCTGGAGCCCAGTGCTTCTGCAACTTCCTGGTTACTCTGCCTAGGCCTACCCAACCAGGCATAAGCCCCATGGCCCTGTCTTTCCTGATCTCCATCATAAAGCAACCAGTCTTGTGCCTTACTAGCGCAGGGCTTTGCTGCTGTATAATCCCCATAAATTTCTTTCCTGGGAAAGCAGAAAAAAGCTGGAAAAGAAATCTTTTATTAATTCTTAAAGAGCACCAGTTAGATGATGAAGTATAAGCAAGGCTGACTCTGTGAGTAGGAAGGACATGAAGGTATAGAGTTCTCGCTTTCAGTATGCTTCACTTTGCAGCTGACTCTTAAGGTCCTCTTCTACCTGCTCCCTCACCTGCCTGGACTGCCTTCATTCCTTGCTCGTAAACCAGCCCCAACTCAAAACATGATTTAACTGCTACAACTTAACTAAGGGAAGTCCTCAAATATGGGCCGTTTCTGGAGAAAGGAGGTGTGGTAGTGTGTTTACAGAATTCTATGTGCAGTATAGATGTTTTATGGACCACATCTAGATGTCTGTGTGTTTCAGTAATTCAGGACTTTAATGAAACAGGGCTCACTCTGCCTCAGGAAAATTTCTTCAGTGCTGGGCCTCAGTTCCCTCATTGATGGAAGGAGGAGGTTGGACTAAATGAATTTATTAGTCCTGTGCAGGCATAAGAAGTTACTTGATCATCTCTTTAAATGGCTTTAAATTATGCATGTAAACAACCTTAAAGAGAACCTTGTGAACATTAGTGCCTCCCATTCTGATTGTTAACATTATATTTATGTACAATTCCATGTAGTTGTAGTCTCTACATTCACAGTTTCTGTTTTTTCTTCACCATTGTATTTATGTTATTAACAATTGATAGCTTTCTCTATATTTGTATATGAATTATATGTAATATAATTTATTTCTACATATATGTTTATATTTATTGATTGTCCTCATTTTTGATGATCTTATAGTAGTCCATTCACAGATTCTCATGAATCTGATTTGAAACAAATAGTACCTTTTACACATGTATTTGGACCTTTTAAAATACAACTTACGGAAATGTAGAGTGTGGCCATTTTAGCAATCATTTAAAAATAGGCTATGTACATATGTACCTATATGATTTTTATCATTATAATAACATTTCTGACTGAATAATTGCCAGAGATTCTGGGAATAAAGAGCTGTTTTAAGCTTTTTGTAGGTAGGGCAGAAAATTGGGACACCAAATCATGAAATTAATTCCTAGGTCTTCCGTTGATTTGCTAATGCCTTAGACCTGTCCAATAAAAATATAATAGTAGCCACATACGTAATTTTAAAATTTTTACTAGACAGATTTTTTAAACATTAAAAGAAACACGTGAAATTAATTTTAATAATATATTTTATTTAATCCAAAATATTATTTCAACATAAAATATAATATTAAATATACAAAGCAGAATTATAAAATGTAAAGAAGTATGTAAAAATAATTAAATATAAAATAGAATGTGTAAATACACATGTATATACATATAATATGTAAATAGTTATATAAGACATATAATACATTGCCTTCAAGTCGATTCCGACTCATGGCCACCCTATAGGACAGGGTAGAACTGCTTCGCAGGGTTTCCAAGGAGCAGCTGATGGATTTGAACCGTAGACCTTTTGGTTAGCAGTCAAACAATCCACTGTACCACCAGGGCTCCTTAAGACATATACTATAAATATAAAATATGTAATTTTTATAAATATGAAATGTAAATGTAAAGTAAGAATGAGACATTTTACGTTGTTTTGTACAAGACTGTCGAAATCCAGTGTGTGTTTTATACTTACCAAAGCCAACAAACTAAACCCGTTGCTGTTGAATCAATTCTGACTGATAGCTCCACATAGAACAGAGTAGAACTGCTCCATAGGGTTTCTAGGAGCAACTGGTGGATGCTAACTGCCAACCTTTTGGTTAACAGCTGTAGCTTGCCACACCTCTTAACCACTGCACCACCAGGGCTCCCGTGCCACCACAGCACATCTTAATTAAAATTAACCATATTTCAAATGTTCCGTGGTCTCATGTGTCTAGTGGTTGCCGTATTGTACAGCACAGTCTTATCTCAGATTATTTGTCCATAAAAGAAATTAAAGTTAGTGTCATAAATATTTGAAAGAGCCTTTTAAGTGGGAGAAAAATGTAGCAGTCTGCTTCCATAAAGATGACAGCCTTGGAAACCCTATGGGGCAGTTCTACTCTGTCACATGGGGTCCTGAGTCAAAATTGACTCAACAGCAATGGGCTCTAGGTTTTATAATTGGACTTCAACCATAAAATGCCATTTAAAATGTGATTTATGGTTAACATTTAGCCCTTTCATTTAATATTCTGTGCTGACAGTTGAAGAGTATAGTATTTCGTTATGGAAGTTGATTGAGACCTTTAACTAGGTGTTCCTTCATACTTCGCCTTTTGAGGTTAAGCTTTTAGAGAAAAGCCCACCATAAATATTAGAGATTAAAATCTGTATGCTAAATCTGAGTTGGTGTTTGAGAGTCATATAAACCAGTTGAAATAAAATCAAAGGTGAATATAACTTATACAGCAGATCTTGTTTTGTTGCTTGTTTATCTTTTAAACTACACTTTTCTTTCTCAAAGGCAACCGTTGGTTCTTTTTCTGTTTTCAGTCGTCTAGTCCATATTATCTTTTTTGCTCTTACGAATTTCTCTTGGGTTTGTTTTTCTCACTTTGTTATTGCTGCCATGATTTTTGTTATAGCACAAAATGCACCATCAGTCATCCTTGAAAAGGGGACTTTAAGCAAGAAAAAGAGCAGCATTACCTGAGACCTCACCCTTGTGACCAGTTTGACTTTTATGCTTTGTTTTGTGAGGATGTAGTCACTATGAGTTGGAATCGAGTCCATGGCAATGGGGTTGGTTTGGGTTTTAGTATTTTTAAATATTAATGTTTGCGATCATAGCATATTAGAGAATATCTTGGCTATTTTTTTAATTTCTTAGTAGATAAAACATTATATTGATATTTTCCTCTGAGAAACGTCTCTTGGAATAGATCGTGATGGCTGAAATGTGCATGAGGTTGTGAATTTGCTTTTAAGAGTTTCAATCCCAGAATTCCTCCCTGTGAACTTGACCTTTAACCTGATGTTGGATGAGTCTCCATTTTTAAAATTCTAATTTCGTCATCTTTAATAATGAAGATGTTGTGTTCCTTATCTTTAAGCTTCCCCTAAAGATATAAATGTCTCTGAAAGTAACTAAAATTAGTTTCTTAGCTTTCAAGACTGAGGGCATCTAGACGTCAGCTAGCCTAGTCCGTTTTACAGGAGAGCAAAGTAAGGCCAGATAGCCAAAGTGACTTGATGGAGGCACAAGTTTGTGGCATATTCACAGATTTACCGGCTTTTATTTTATATTGAGTAGCATGTTGGGAGATGAATTATATTGGCAATAAAAATATTTACCTTAGAATATAATTTTGATAGTTTTAGGGAGTTATTAAGCTTAATCTCTGTGTTTAATACTTGATGGAGCCCTGGTGGTAGAGTGGTTAAAAGCTCAGCTGCTAACCAAAAGGTCAGCAGTTCAAATCCACCAGCTGCTCCTTGGAAACCCTATGGGGTAGTTCTACTCTTCCTGTAGGGTCACTATGAATCAGAACCGCCTCAAGGGCACCTAACAACAACGTATAATACTTGAGCTGTTTTGAAATGTAAATGAAGTGATCATTTTAAAATATCCTCTGACTCTATTTCATTGACAGAAAATGCAGATTTTAGCAGTGACTTGCAGCTGTAGGGTTTAAATAAAAACTCATCCATCTTTTTGCTTCCTTAGAATTCTTTTGTAAGATTTGCTGACTCACAAAATTAAAGCATGACCCTGTTTCACATTTACTTGTCAATCTATGAAATGGTAACAGTCATTTGCAGGTGACACAAAACTCACCTAGACACAGAATCCATTTAAAATTATATAGAATGCTTGAATAATCATAACCTTATCAAAATCTAAAAGTTCAGGCTGTGTGATAATCTGAGAGAGAGGAAAAATGCCCATTAAAAACTAGCCAAACCATATTACTTTAATTAATGCTTAGCTTTTGAAAGGGTAGGAGTTTAATTCAACTTTTCACCCTCCATAGACATCTCCCTTTCTCAGCTGTGTAGGGGCATGATTTGGTTAATCGAGATTCTTAAAATAATAATTAATAGTTAATTATGCCATTTTTTCACTAATTCTACTGAAATTATTTTAATATACACAGAGCACCCTTGCTTTCTCTTCACAGGAAATTAGAAAATCATTAACACAAAAGAAAGTGACTAGAGATAAACATCTAGGAAAAAAATGGAAGAATACTTTGTACAAAAGAAATGTATGAACATTAAATTATTTTTTAACTCAGTACCTAGCACCTCTGACACATTTGTATTTCTTCTGTTCATTAGACAAGTCATCAGGAGCCTGCATGGACACCCCGGTTCTGATGCTAGTTGGCTCTGTGGTCACAGGCCTGTTACAGGCATCCATTTTAAAAGGAAGAGACTTCATTCAGTTGTTTCTCCACTCCCTTTATGCTCTAAGTTATATGACTTGTGTAGTTCTGAGATTATGTACCAGAGAAATAACCCCAAAGACCTGCATTGCCTCGGATCATTTGAAAGGCCTAATAGACTAGGAAAAAGCACAAAAGCATACGTTTCCACTTCTCTGAAAATTTATTTATAACATTATTGCATAACACCTGAATTTGAGTGAGTGAAAGAACAAAATGTTGAAAATAACAAAATATTACCAAATATTTCCAGATGAAGTTGATCTCTAAAAAAAAATGGGAAGATGGAGTAAGGAGAAGGTTATCAGAGCTAGTACGGTGTGATTGGAAGCTAAGTGCAAGGCACGTGCCACAAGTTTCCAGCATTTGTGATGGGCGGTCAAAAGACTAGCTGCCTAACAAAGACAGGGCATAGAAGGTGCTCACTAAGTGTGAAATAAACTCCATGGAATGCCAGCCCTTCAGTGGCTACAGAGTAAATCTAAATGCTGAAAGCAGCACGCAGTGTTCTCAAAGACTGGCGCCTCTGCCTCCCCAGTCACGTCTCCTGTCTCTTTAAGTTGTAGTAATGTACAACTGCTTATGGATGCTGTGCACGCTTCCACACACACCATGCCGTTCTTCTGTGGAAGCATTTGTTCATTGCTTCCCATCCACCTGGAATAAGATCTCTCACGTACACTCTTAACCTTTGCTTGGCCAGCAACTGCTGATTCTTAGAGCCTCACTGTAGAGGCCATGCTGGAACCAGCTTTATGCCCCCTGCTCTTTGTTCCTCTCACCCTTGGTGCCTTCCATGGCACTCATGGTTAGCATCCCCTGACTGCAGATTCTCCTTTTCAGTCATATGCAGTTAGTCCCCAAAAGTCTGTGGCATGGGATGATGTGTAATTTTACTGAGGTGTGGTTTTAAAGAATCGTTCTGTATTTCCTCAAACATAAGAAGCTGTTAGTTGTAAGATCCTACCATTATTTTATGTTCCGTTAAGAAAGAAAAATGACAGCCAATTAAACTGTTATCAAGCTATATGGATTGTAAGATACATGGCAGTCTCAGTAATGTTGAAATGTGAACAGAGTTGCGCCTTAGATTCAGTGATCTAGAATGCTGTGAAGCTGGTGTTTGGGAGTGAGTTGGTTTTACTAGGGGGGTGATCCTAACACATCATTTTGCATCCACATTGTTGCAAGACTCTTCTCCTGAAAAGTGTATTTCTTGTGGGGGAAAAATGGCCCACTTTCCAAAGAAAGCTAAATGTCAGTCTGCATACCGACTGAAGAGCTCTAACATAGAGCTAGAAAATAGGAATTTTGAATAAATTAGGAAAATAACAAATTTGGCCATGGCTCACATCTGCATCATCTACCATATGCTCAGCACAGATACAAGAAAAAGCAATTCTGGACTCAGTTTCAGCTAGTATTCCAACTAATAGTAACAATAATAAAAAATGTGCACTGAATAAAAGAGAGAATTCTACTGCCAAAGTTGGAAAGGTGATTGAGACATGAAACTGCACAGGAAACACAGCTCTCATGAATGTGATCCAAGGGGAAGCCAGTTGCCTGTTGAAATATTTTTTGTGGAGTAATAATGGAGTTGAGTATACCATTATGGTGAAATGACTACTAATCTTATTTTGACTCTGAGTAAGGGTTAGCTCAAGAATTTTTGCATAATTCAAATGTAAAGTGCTACCAGCTAACTCTACTGCCTCTGAGAAGCTCATAGCAGAACAAATGATCAGTGCAGTCAAAGCCAGCCTGTATGGAATGAAAATGCCTTCCCATACTGTATTTCCAAGGAGAAGAATCCAGAATAAGGGTTTAAGGCAGTCAAGGACTGACTCAGCTACTTTGTAGCCATGTGTCAAACTTGTAAGTTTATACCAGGCTTGCTTTATCATTCTGTGAACCTGAGGGTATTAGGAAGAAACTTTTGATCATATATTGGCTGTCCAATTTGTTCAAAATTGTCTTTTAAATGGCCGTAGGGAGTAAAGACAAGTAGAACAGCTTGTTCTAGTCTTTTACCTCCCAATATCAGTGGATAAAATTGACTCAGTACAGTAAACATATGTGAAGAAGAAGAATGAGCCTAGTTGTTATTGCACACGAGAAAATCCAAACTCATCGCTGTGGAGTTGATTCCAGCTCATGGCAATCCCGTGCGTGTCAGAGTAGAATTCTACTCCACAGGGTTTTCAGTGGCTCTGATCTTTTCGAAGTAGATCAGCAGGACTTTCTTTCAAGGCACTGCTGGGTGGATTCAAGCCATCAAGCTTTTAGGCAATTAGTAGCCAAGTCTTAACTGAGTTACCCAGGGACTCTAACAACTCTTCAGAAAAAATCTGACTAAAGTATTCTTCTTCCCCTGTTGTCCCAGTTTTGGCCACAGGGCAAGATAGTCTCTCTTAGCCAGATGGGTGTGGCTGACAGCAG
The DNA here is from genome assembly GCF_030014295.1 of Loxodonta africana. Classification (NCBI taxonomy): domain Eukaryota; kingdom Metazoa; phylum Chordata; class Mammalia; order Proboscidea; family Elephantidae; genus Loxodonta; species Loxodonta africana. The sequence continues at coordinate 68,616,548 of NC_087349.1, read as the reverse complement.
TTATGGTTTTAATGCCTGGTCTTGGATCATGTGGTGACCACACTGCAACCTCATGAAGGTCTAGCCTGGGAAAGTTGAAGGGGATTAGGTGGGTGCTCCGAGTGTTATCTGAGAATTAGATGCTAACCTCAGCAGCAGTCCTACCACTGAGAAGGGAGACACCCTTCTTCATTTGTGTCTTAGATAAAGAGTCTGCTCCTCACTGACTCCTCTTCCCCTTGGCAGTTATAGCAAAATTACTTGCTTTTCGTTGACCTATTAACTCAGGCCCCTACTTCTTTGAGCAGATCCTAAGGATTATTGGCTCATCTGCTTTGTCTTCCTCGGGAAGACAAAATTGAGTGAAACACATTCATGTCAAGTTTTGCTTACAGTAACAAGGTTCGTGCTTTTGCCTTTGTCACCATGGTATTCAGAATTAATAAGCAACTTTGATACTCCCAGGGCAAGATGGTCACAAGCAGAACTTCAGAAAGCCCTTGTACCATTAGAACACTCAAGACACAACCCTGTGGATTCTGGACTCTTTTCATTAGTGCCTTGTGTTAGAAGTAGAGCAATAGCTTCTTTTGTAGAATCACTAACTTAATTATTAGCTAATCATAGACTTTACTGCATTTTTCAGGAGAAAATTATATTTTCTAGCAGATGTTAGAAATTTGGGGGTTCATGAAGGTCTTTTTATATGTCCCTTGCAAATGTCAAGGGTCAGTTGTACCTGGAAATTATATCTGTATGTCTGTCTTTCCCTCTAGATCTGCACTGGCCAATACTATAGCCACTAACCACATTTAGCTATTGAGCATTTAAAATGTGGGTAGTATGAATCGAAATAAGCTTTAAGTGTAATTTTGGAGACTTAGTACATAAATAATGTAAACTATATTGTTAATAATTTTATTCTGATTACATGTTGAAATTATATTTTTGATATATTGGATTAAGTAAAATTATTAAAATTAATTTCACTGTTTCTTTTTACTTTTTAATGTGGCTATTAGAAAATTTAAAATTACGTAGTGACTCACAGTGTATTTATATTGAGCAGTGTTAGTGTAGTCTATAAATTCCTTGATAGGAACTTATAGCCTGGCACATATTAATTAGATGTTCAGTGTATTTTCAATAAACTAAACTATTGAGCTGAAATGAATAAATGGATAAGGATTGTGAAGATTTTTTTTGAAGTAGTGATTTTGACACTGAGTTTGGAAAGTGATAGAACAAGATGAGATGGATCATGTCAGGAAACCTTTAGGTGTTTATTATTGTCCCTAGTGTGTGTGCCAGAAACGTATAGAAGAGACATGAGCCTAAGCTACAGCTGCCTTGTCATCAGACATTCAGTAAAGCCCCGTAGAGGTGACCTGATTTGGGCCATTCATGACTCCTTTTCTCTCATGCCATATAATCCAGCAGTTTGTTCAAGACCCATTTCCAGAAAAGATTTTCCTATGGACCATTTAGCTGTGATTCTCAGACTTTAATGTCCTTAAGAATTACTTGCAAAGCCTGTTGCAAATGCAGATTCCCAAGCCCACTCTCATAGATTCTTGCTGAGTAGATAAGGGATGGGGCCAGAAATCTGCATATTAGCACCCCAGAAGATTCTAGTTCAAGTGGTCTGTAAACAATACCTTGATCATAATCACAGGCAAACATACATCAGCCTATAGCATCATAGTATGGAAAACCAAACCAAACCCTTTGCTGTCTAATTGATTCTGACCCCTGGTGACCCACAGGACACAGTAGAACTGCTCCGTAGAATGGCTGGTGCATTTGAACTGCCACCCTTTCAGTTAACAGCCGACCACTCAACCACTGTGCCACCAGGGCTCCATACAGCATCATAATCTGGGAATAGCCTAAAATCTAGATAGAAGGATCTGTTTGCTCAGTGGCTATTAGCTATTACACTGTAAGGAGCTTGAGATGTTAGGTATTTTAATCATCAAAAAGTAATCGAGGAATACTAACTATCCTATAGTTCATGGGGAAATCTAACTGAGGTGAAGAGTATAATGATTTTGTTTCCTTTGCACCTCTTTCTATGTGAAATTTTGGTTCAAGCTCAGTGAAGTGAGAGCGCACTTGGCAGTGAAGCTGTGTGGGTGGCGAGAGGACTGGAAGTTTGTGGCCTCTTTACAGTTGTACTGAGTGAAGGACAGAGCTTACTCATCATGAACATCACTCCCAAAGCAACTTGTCCAAATGCCTCGGTGCACTCGGCGATATTGACAACGAGATGGTTGCCAAAGCAAATTCCCTTTTTCCCCTCTCCTGATGCCTGAAATTTCAACACCTTAACTTTGTTCCCTTCAAACATTTTTAGAAGCCTAGCAAAACTCTAATTGTTTTAAGGGTACTGGATGGACCCTTTCTGAGGCCGAGGGAGGAGGACTGATTTTGTAAAGCAGTCAGAACTACTCATGTGCTGCATACTCACTCTGCAGCCTACGGTTTTGAGTTCCCCACTCTCTCCGGTAAGGTAACTGGTGGGCAAGTGTAGGCTGATGTAGCTGGGCAGGTTGACTCTGCCTGTGGAGTTAGCTAGCTGCTGTGAGTGGGGCAAACAGAATGAAGGACAAAGGCATTAATTGACTGCATTATTTACAAATGAAATGAAAATGTAATTCTAGGCCAGTAATAGCTAAAATAATCATTTTTTTTCCTCCCTTGGTATCCCATGATAGCCTATCAACTTATTTTGCTTTTTGTTGTTGTTGTTGTTGTTGCTGTTATTTTGCCTTGTTTTTGCTGTGCCCTGGTTCCATTTGTGAAAAGATTTATTATGAAATATTTCAAATCTATAAAGAGGCATATGAATATAATAGACTTAAACCACCTACCTTAACAAAGAGAACTTTACGTGTACAGTTGAAGGCCCAGCTCTCCCCTGCAGTGGTGACCACTATCCAGAATTTAGTGTTCATCATCCCTAAGCAATTCTTTATACCTTGACTGTGTAACATTTGTATTCCTCAACAATGTATAGTACTGATCTTGCATTTTATAAACTTTATGTAAAAGGTGTATTTTCTGTAGTCTTCTGCAGCCTGCTTTTCTCATCCACACTCTGCCTGCTCACTGACAGTTCAGTGGAGATTTTCCTTCCAGTGTTAACTGGCTCAGCTATTCTCGACACCTCTGTGCAGTGTTGTTGTGTAATATCATTTGGCCCCTAAAATACAACTGGAAGTGGCTTAGATTGAAAGTTTTATAAAAGTGTCAAATTAATGTATAACTATAATATTTTTTTAAATATAGTATCTAACTATTACACATTTGTTTTATTTCAGGTTGTAATATAACTTATCTTCTCATGCTTTTTCCCTGTCCCTTCTCCCCAAATCATCAGCAGTAGAAAAAGAAGAAGGAAAAAACATGTCAAGACACAGATGGTAAGTAATTTGTAGTCTTTTTTTAAATGAGAGTCTATTAAAAGACGAAGGAACATACTGTTCGCTCAGTAAATGTCCATTGAATGGAAAATCGAGAGACACATTAGCAGTAAAATAACCTGTCAGCCCCTATCCAATGTTGAATATAATCAAGCTCAAGATCACTATTAAATGTAAAAACTATGTACCAAAAATGGTACAGATTCTTACCGAATATGTTTTCTGTGTAATAAATGCATTTATGTAAAACTTTCTCTTGGAAAGTCTGGTTTTTTCTTAACTACCATTTTTTTAATGAACTGATATATTTTTATCAGTATTTTATTTACAGCTTCTAACATTAGCTGTAAAGTTAAGGGAATTTTATGCAGGACAGCTGTACAATAACAAATAATTTTACAAACACACGACTCAGACTCATGATTTTATAGTCATGACATTAAACCCTCATGAACACTCAGGAGCCAATCACTGTTGGACATATATGAAAAAAAAAAATTCTGGGTAAAATCAATGTGGTAATCCTATGGCTTTGTCAGCTCTATAAGTTATATGCCTGCAACACAGCTAAGCAACATGTTAAGCCTCTTATAAATTCCAGATCTGTTTCATAAACCCCTGACTCATCAAAGAATTTTTACTTTCTTTAATTTGTATTATGAAAAAAATGTGGTGCATGTTTTCATTTTTCAAATATACAATTAATTAAAATAAGGAATGCCCTTTTTAATCCCTCTACACCCAACCAGGCCCATGTCTTCTATAATATCAAATGCCAGACTTCAAAAGGATTTTTGCATGTGTTAAAATGTAAGGAGTTTTTAAAGGTAATTAATAAATTGCTAAGGAATTTAATTTCCCTGAGTATCCCATTTGACGGTTCTTTAAGAGTTGCCAGGCTTTTTAATTTTTCCTTCTTGCATCGTGACAATGGGATGGTTTCATCCTATGACCTGCATAATGATTGTCACATCCAGGCAGCAGGTCCAAGCAAGAAGGTAGTCACTCACCTGAAAGAATGGAGTGCCCCAAGAAGTGTGCCCTTCTCTCTCTCTTATTTGACCTGCCTTTTCAGAACTTGCTAAAACGCAGGAGCTGCATGATACATTGAAATGAGCACTGGACTGGGATTTCGTTGTTGTTGTCTGTGTCATCGAGTCGATTCCCACCGACCGTATAAGTAAAACAGGGTAGAACTGTCCCATCATGTTCCCTAGGCAATAATCTCTAAGAGAGCAGAGCACCAGGTCTTTTCTCCCACAGAGCCATTGAGGGCTTTAAACTGCCAACCTTTGGGTTAGCAGCTGAGCGCCTAACCATCGTACCACCAGAGATCCTTGGACTCGGGCTTAGAGACCTAGATTTTAATTCTTTGTGGCTTTGGGCAAGATTCTTAACCTTTTGAAACCTAAGATTCCACATTGCATTAGATCTCCAAAGTTTCTCCACTTTCTTTTTTTCGAAATGGAATTTTTTTTTTTTTTTTTTTTTTGCTGTTAGTCCATTAAAAAAAAAAAAAAGATACAATGCAAAGAAGTCTGTCCCATTCTCCACTCTTGGAAGTCCCATCCTTCTGAAATAACCACAGTCAATATGTTGGGATATATTCTTCCTGACTTTTAATGTACGTATTATGTAGAGAGGGAAACCCTGGTGGCGTAGTGGTTAAGTGCTACAGCTGCTAACCAAAGGCTCAGCGGTTCACATCCGCCAGGCGCTCCTTGGAAACTCTGTGGGGCAGTTCTACTCTGTCCTATAGGGTCGCTATGAGTCGGAATCGACTCGACGGGGTGCTGGGTATGTAGAGAGAGTATATTTACATAGATATTATATGTATTTTGTATAACATACTTTCTGATGTAAACTCATAATAAAACTTTTAAATAATGCAGAAAGATGTAAAGTAGAATGTCAAAGTCCCCTATAATCTTACTCCAAAGATAACCAGAGTTAAGGAAGTCATCTAACACCCTTTCTGACTCATTTTAGAATAAATGCGTGATATGAATATTGTAAATGTTATCTGGAAGGAGAATATGACTCATCAAGTTTTGAGACATTGATATTTTTTACATAATAATACAGAGCAGGAGTCCTTGGATGGTGCAAATGGTTAACATGCTAGGCTGTTAACTAAAAGGTTGGTAGTTCAAATCCACCCAGAGATGCCTCGGAAGAAAGGCCTGGCAGTATACTAAATGAAAAATTAGCCATTGAAAACCTTGTGGCACACAGTCTTCTCCAATACACATGGAATTGCCATGAGCCGGAATCAACTCTATGGCACCTGGTTTGGTTTGGTTTTGTTAGTATAGGAAACTAATGTTTTAGGGCACAAGTCTGGCACATTTTAAACGGCGATGGAGTGGAGTGCAAAGGTCCTGTGTCGGCTTTTGGAATAGAAACTTCAGATGGAAAGAAGTTGTAGACAAAGCAGGGGGAAGCAGGGAGTACCAGTGATAAACTTGCTGTCAATATTTGGAGTATCTGGTAACTTTTACAAAATTCCATTTAATTCTCAATTCTTTGACATTTATCTTTTATATACTTTTTTATTTGATTTTTTTGTGTGCTTTTCCTGAGGAATGGCTTGCTGCTGTTTATTTTAAGCATTTATACTTAAGAATTTAAAATTGCTAACACCAAAACACTGTAACAAATTTTAAGCATGGTATTTTTCAGCCTCTTATCTCTACTTCTGCAATCACTTAAGTGTTGACCAAAATGGTAGAGTGGAGACAGCATTTGTGTCTGGCTTTGTCTCTGACCCACTGACGTGCCTTGAACCAACACCTCTTTAGGGTTTAGTTTCTCAGCTTTCTGATAAAGTTTCTAAGTTTCCTCATTCTACATTTTGTGGTTTTGGACAAAATTAGAAAGAGTTAATTAGCCCCCTTTGCATAATCACATAAGAAAGTACTTCCTGAAGAATGTTTTGTTGTTAGGTGCTGTCAAGTTGATTCCGATTTATAACGACCCTATGTTCTATAGAATGAAACACTGCTCGGTCATGCACCATCCTCACAATCATTGCTATGTTTGACCCCCATTGTTGCAGCCACTGCGTCAGTCCATCTCATGAGGGTCTTCCTCTTTTTCACTGACCCTCTACTTTACCAAGCATGATGTCCTTCTCCAAGGACTAATCCCTCTTGATAACATGTCCAAAGTACATGAGATGAAGCCTCACCAACCTCACTTCTAAGGAGCATTCTGACTGTACTTCTTCCAAGATAGATTCATTCACACTTCTTGCAGTCCATGGTATATTCAGTATTCTTCGCCAGCACCATAGTTCAAAGGCATCAATTCTTCTTCTCTCTTCCTTATTCGTTGTCCAGCTTTTGCATGCATATGAAACGACTGAAAATACCATGACTTGGTGAGGTGCACCCTAATCCTCAAAGTGGCATCTTTATTTTTCAATGCTTTAAAGAGGTCTTTTGCAGCAGATTTGCCCAACACATGCATCGTTTGATTTCTTGACAGTTGCTTCCATGGGCATTGATTTTGGATCCAAGTAAAATGAAACCCTTGACAACTTCAGTCTGTTCTCTGTTTATCATGATGTTGCTTATTGTTCCAATTGTAAGGACTTTTGTTTTCTTTATGTGAGGTGTGATCCATACTGAAGGCTGTGGCCTTTGATCTTTATCAGTAAGTGCTTCAAGTTCCCTTCACTTTCAATGAGCAAGATTGTGTCATGTACATATTACAGGTTGTTAATGAGCCTTCCTCTAATCCTGATGTTGCATTATTCTTCGTATAGTCCAGCTTCTCTCATTATTTACTCAGCACATAGACTGAACAAGTATGGTGAAAGAATAAAACCCTGATGCACACCTTTCCTGATTTTAAACCACATGGTATCCCCTCATTCTGTTTGAACAACTACCTCTTAGTCTATGTACAGGTTCCACATGAGCACAATTAAGTGTTCTGGAATTCCCATTCTTTGCAATGTTATCCGTAATTTGTTATCCACACAGTGGAATGCCTTTGCATAGTCAGTAAAACACAGGTAAAAATCTTTCTGGTATCCTCTGCTTTCAGCCAGGATTCATCTGACATCAGCAATGATAGCCCTTGTTCCACATCCTCTTCTGAATCTGGCTCGAATTTCTGGCAGGTCCCTATCGATGTTCTTCTGCAACTGCTTTTGATGATATTCAGTAAAATTTTACTCGTGGGTAATACTAGTGATAGGGTTTGATAATTTCTGCATTCTATTGGATCAGCTTTCTTTGGAATGGGCACAAATACGGATTTCTTCCAGTCAGTTGGCTAGATAGCTGTCTTCCAAATTTCTAGGCGTAGACGAGTGAACACCTCCAGCACTGCATCCATTTGTTGAAACATCTCAGTTGGTATTCCGGTCAGTTCCTGGAGCCTTGTTTTTTGCCAGTGCCTTCAGTGCAGCTTGGACTTCTTCCTTCAGTACCGTCAGTTCTTGATCATATGCACCTGAGATGGTTGAATATCGACCAATTCTTTTTGGTTCACTGACTGTGTATTCCTTCCATCTTTTGATGCTTCCTGCATTGTTTAATATTTTTCCTGTTGAATCCTTCAATATTGTAACTTGAGGCTTGAATTTTTTCTTCAGTTCTTTCAGCTCGAGAATTGCTGACTGTGTTCTTCCCTTTTGGTTTTCTAACTCTAGGTCTTCGCACATGTCGTTACAATACTTTACCTTGTCTTCTCAAGACACCATTTGAGATTTTCTGTTCATTTCTTTTACTTCAACATTTCTTCTTTTAGCTTTAGCTACTGCACATTCAAGAGCAACTTTGAGAGCCTATTTTGGCAGCCATTTTGGTCTTTTATTTCTTTCCTATCTTTTTAATGACTTCTTGCTTTTTTCATGTATGATGTCCTTGATGTCATTGCACAACTCATCTGGTCTTCGGTCACTGATGTTCAGTGCATCAAATCTGTTCTTGGGATGATCTCTGAATTCAGGTGGAATATACTCAGGGTCATACCTTGTCTGTCATGGATTTCTAATTTTCTTCAGCTTCAGCTTGAACTGCCATATGAGCAGTTGATGGTCTGTTCCACAGTGGGTCCCTGTTCTTGTTCTGACTGATGATACTGAGTTTCTCCATCGTCTCACATCCACAGATGTAGTCAATTTGATTCCTGTGTGTATGCCATCTGGCATGGTCCATGTGTGTAGTCACTATTTATGTTGGTGAAAAAAGGTATTTGCAGTGACAAAGTCATTGGTCTTGCGAAATTCTGTCATGTGATCTCTGGCATCATTTCTATCACCAAGGCTGTGTCTTCCAACTATTGCTACTTCTTTATTTCCAACTTTTGCATTCCAATTACCAGTAATTATCAGTGCAATTTGATTGCATGTTTGATCAATTTCAGACTGCAGAATTTGGTAAAAATCTTTAATTTCTTCATCTTTGGCCTTAGTATTTGGTGCATGAATTTGAATAATAGCCATATTAACTAATCTTCCTTGTAGGCATATGGATACTATTCTATCACTGACAGCGTTGTACTTCAGGATAGATCTTGAAATGTTCTTTTTGACAATGAGTGTGATGTCATTACTCTTCAATTTGTCATTCTCGGCAGAGTACCCATATGATTGTCCAATTCAAAATGGTCAGTACCAGTGTATTTCAGCTCATTAATGCCTAGGATATTGATCTTTATATGCTGCCTTTCATTTTTGACAACTTCCAATTTACCTAGGTTCATACTTCTTACATTCCACGTTCTAATTATTAGTGGAGGTTTACAGCTGTTTCTTCTCATTTTGAGTCATGCCACATCAACAAATGAAGGTTCCAAAAGTATGACTCCATCCACATCATTAAGGTCGACTCTACTTTGAGGAGGCATCTCTTCCTCAGTCATATTTTGAGTGCCTTCCAACCTGAGGGGCTCATCTTCCCGCACTAGATTAGACAGTGTTCTACTGCTATTCATAAATTTTCACTGGCCAGTTTTTTCAGAAGTAGACTGCCAGGTCCTTCTTCCTGGCCTGTCTTAGTCTGGAAGCTCCATGAAACCTATCCACTGTGGGAGACCCTGCTGGTATTTGAAATACTGGTGGCTTAGCTTCTAGTATCACTGGAACATGCAAGCCACCACAGTGTAACAAACTGACTGCCAAGTGGTGGAAAGAATGTTCAGATAGGTTCTTTTCAGACTAAAATGTCTTGGTCTTGAGGAAAGTCACAAATAAAACAATTTTTTTTTTTTTTTTTTAGCAGTTATCCCTGGGACTTAAATGATCGATATGCTCAAGATAAGTCAGTTGTAAATAAAATGCAACAGAAGTATTGGGAAACAAAACAGGCATTTATTAAAGCCACAGGAAAGAAAGAAGATGAACACGTTGTTGCCTCTGATGCAGACCTGGATGCCAAACTAGAGGTGAGTGCTTTCTCTCTCTCAGAACCAGTAGGCCACCTTGCTGGGATCAGGGTCTGGGCATTTACTAACTGGACAATCTTAGGTGTGGTTTTCTTTGAAAATATATTGCAAATCTGAAAAGAATCTGGGATCAGGTAAGTTGCATCCCAGCATATTTTTGAGAACATACAAATGATCACGTAAGCACTGATGGATGCCTCAGTTTGTTTTTCAGGCACTTAGTTGGATTGCACAGCATGTGGTAGATTCTCAATAAATGTTGAAAAATTTAATGCAATCAAAGAGCCGCTGCTAGTGATATCTGGAGAATCAGAATCGGAGAGGTTTCTGAAGACCGTTGGTGTTGCTGTTTTTAGTTGCTGTTGAGTCAGTTCTGACTCACAGTGACCCATGTGTGCAGAGTAGAACTGCTCCATAAGGTTTTCAAGGAAGCAGATCATTGGGCCATCTTCTGAGGCACCCGTGCGTGGGTTTGAACTGCCAACTTTTCAGTTAGTAGTCAAGCACTTAACCATTTGCACCACCTAGCCTCAAGCAAATGTTTATATTTAAAAAAGAAAAAAGAATGAGACTAAAAGATCCTGAAAAGTAAAGTCTAATAGGCTTGGTATTGAACCCTGAACATCTTTAGAATGAATTGACTAAGCAGATATTCAGTTAGACTAGTTAATTATGCAGTAAGTTGTATTCATATCTGATTAATCTAGAGTATTAATAGAACTGGTGGAAGGCATACTAACTCCCTGTCTTGCTGGATATTTCTGTCAATAGCTTGGATTCAGATTTAAAAAGCACACTTATCCACTCTGTTAATGACAGGGCACTGAGAGGAAGAATATATTAGATGGTCTAATAAGGATTCAGAATGATCTCTAAATTTAATAGGTAAGCTAAAAGTTAATGAACGTTGAATGGGAATAATATAAAAAGCTTAAAACATCAAAATACTTTCAGAGAATGGTCACCAGATTAGTGGAAACCATGGTTATCCTGGAACAGAGAGAGTTAAGGGGAGACATGTTGTCAATTTTATAGGAAGGTCCATGTGGAAAAGGGATTCGATTCATTCCATTCCTCTGAGAATAGAACCAGACACAGGAAGAACTTTTTATGTTGTCCAGTGAAAGCATGGGCTGGCTTGTGAAACTCTGAGTGCCCTGTTAGATGGACTGGGAGACTATTCCAAGTCTGCCACTTACTGGCTGTAGTGACCTTGGGAGGATTACCCAATTTCTCTTATCCTCATTTCTTAATGTATAAAATGAAGGTGTAAGTGCTTACTTATTTTGGCTATTGTGAAGATCAAATTCGACCATAATTAGAGCGATGGCTAGCATTTATTGAGTGCTTATTATGTTTTTTTTTTTTTATTATGTCCCAGGGACCATTCAAAGTGCCTTCCACACGTCATCTCTAGTACCTAGCCCAGCTCCTGACTCGTCTGGCTCCTGCCCCCTATCCTGAGTTTTCTCCCTCCCACACCACTTACACTGCAGGCACCACCCTCAGCCATGATGGCCTTTCTCCATTCTCAGTCCGCAGCAAGACAAGTTCACTCCCATCAAAGCATTTCCTCTGTTCTCTGCCTGCACAGTCTTTCCCCAGATTGTCCTTTCACTGACTTCTCAAAATTCAGGTCCAGCCTACACCTCATCTTGGAAAAGCTTTTCCTGAATATGCTGTTTAAGTCTCTGCCAGTCCACCTCTAACCCCTACGTACACCACTCCTGTTGACTATTTAGCATATGACTTTGTTTAACTTTGTGCATAGTATTCATCATCCCTGGAATTATCTCAAGTGTTGATTTGTTTGTCTTCCCTCCACTATGAGGTCATTTCTGTGACAGCCTTATTCACTGCAGTATCCCCAGCCAGACATGGAGTGCATAGTCAATAACTGTTGACTAAGTAAGTGTACATGTTAGTGCAATTAATGTTAGCTCCCAGCTCCTTCTTTCCCCTGCCATTGGAAGTGTTCAAATAGAAGCTGGATTTGACAGGGATGTTCGAGGAGATTCCTGCAATGCAGAAAAATAGAACCGGGAGGTATCTGTTCTGGTTTTAGTTAAAATGTTTGTAAATTACATATGCTTTTCACATCTCATAGCTTTACTTTTTTCTTCTTAGCAGCCTAGTAAATAGAAGCATTATTCTAAAAGTAATTTCATATGTTAAAATGCTAGTATATTAAAAACAATAGAGTAGTTTTATATCTATATTTAGCTCTTGCAAGGGCACTTTAAACTGAACCTAGTGTGCTGTAATCAAAATAGCTGCTGTTCTAGGCACATAGTAGCCAAAGTACTTATCTGTGACTAATAATTTTATACATAATAGAGGTTTCTGGTACAGAAATGTTAATACTGATGTTGAAGTTTATAGGAAGAATGGGTTCCATCAATGAAACGTGAAAACAGTATACAAACCATTTTGATGTATTCTGACGCAGAATTACCCATACAAGGCTAGCTTATAAGCCAAGAATTTTATTTGGCTGGTACAGAAAGCGTGTGTGCCAAATTATAATAACGGTCAGTATATATATTCCTTGTGTGTATGTGTGTGTGTGTATATATATAGGGAGAGAGAATATATATTCATATATATATAGGGAGAGAGAGCGTATATATACTCAGAGTTTATATACTCTCTTTCTGTATATACACATATATGTATTCCATATATTTTGTGTGTGTGTGTGTGTGTGTGTAAAGGGAGAGAGGAGAGAGAGATTGAATTGATTGATTTAAGGAATTGGCTCACGTAATTGTGGAGGCTGACAAGTCTGAAATTTTAAGTCAGGTAGCAGGCTGGAAACTCTAGCAGGGTATCTGTGTTACAGCCTTGAAGCAGAATTCTTTCTCTTCAGGAAACCGCAGCTTTTTCTCTTAAGGCCTTCCACTGATTGGATGAGGCCTCCCACATATAGAGGGTAATCTCCTTTGCTTAGAGTCAACTGATTATAAATGTTAATCACATCAACAAAATGGCCTCACAGCAAAATCTAGGCTAGCATTTGACTGAGCAACAAGGCAACATAGCTTAGCCAAGCTGACACATGAAATTAACCATTGCAAGCAGATTTTATTACAATTTGTTGGGAAATCAATGCAGTAATGTTACACTAAATTTAAATATTTATCAAAATTTCATGTTAATGAAATCATATTCTTAAAAAATAGCACCTAAGTACGAGAACAGACAAAACCCACCTATGGTAACAGAAGTCCGTAAATAATTTTCATGGCAGAGGGGACTGACAGGGTGATGGAAATGTTTCACATCTTGTTTTGGATGTGGTTACGTAAGTGGATACGGTTGCCAAAACTCACAGAACTGAACGCCTCAGACCTGTGCATTTTATTGCATTTATTGTATCTCTCAATTTTTTAAAAGTAAACAATGTGACTGAACAGCTTCTGAGCATACTTTTAAACCGCCTTGCTCCTACATCAGTTATTACATCTTAGTGATTTGTGACCAAGAATACTGGTACCAAACATTTGCTAAGGAACAGACTCAGACTGCTGGTGTTCTGTTTTGTTTTACAGGGAAGAGTGTTTTTTTTTTTTTTTTTTCCTAACTGGAGGAGGATACGGTTTAATGAAATGGAATTAGTACATTTATATTCTTTGTGACCAAGTTGCACCATATTAAGCTTCCTAGGAATGATTTCTAATCTTCTAAGTATGTATGCATGTATCCATTTTTATTAGATAATTTGGTCATATTTATTATGAAGCAGATCATCTGTTTTTACCCAAATATTGAAGGGCTTTATGGATCTAGGACACAATTGCTACATCACTGTGGCTCATAAGCTAGGACACGGGAAGACAGGAAGAGGGGAGACCTACCCTGCCTCATTTAGTGGCTCCTCAGAGGCAGAACATTTGTAGGCAGGTTTTCTAATCAATACCAGCTGTAGCCTCTGAGTTGGTGGCCAGAGGGAGGAGAAGGTGTGAAGTAACCGTTTTACTTTTTCTTGAGCTTTCTTAGTTCTGAAGCAAAAACTGAGACCGTCGTAAGTTAAAGCCTAGTTAGAGTCTTCTCAGTACAGCTGCACCTGGCTCTCAATTTCCTCTATTCTTGCCAAGTATTGTGTATTAGGTTGTCTGTCTTTGTCTTTTATGAAATCATTGGGGAAATAATGAGTGATGGGGGCTGCTAGCTAAACTCCATTTCACGAGATGTCTTCTAAACAGAGCATTCAGCTGATTGATTTTTGTTTGCTTTTTATTGAGTTATATAAGCAAGCCATAAAATACATTATGATCATAAAATATGTTAATATCACCTTCTAAATATGACGTTTAATGGACAGAGCCTCCATTTTTTAGAAAAGGCAGCAAGTGGTAAAAGAAACAAAATTGGATTATGAGTGTAATTGGGCCCTTCACTTAGTATTTCTGTTTTTCAGTTATTTCAGTAGTCTGGAGGAAATCATTGTTTGGCAGATCTTAATTTAGATCTATCACAGACATGATGAATTCTGATAAATATAGAATAATAGAAACATATTAAAGGCTTGGGTCATGATCTCTGTACAGAACATCATGTAACACCAAGAGCAACTTAGGCATGTGGTTTTGTTTTTAACGGACAAGGCAAACACTAGGATTATGTTGGTTATAATTTTTATTTCACTGCTATCTGTATTATTTAGCATTGTGTTTGTGCATTTATTACAGCTGTTTCACTCGATCCAGAGAACCTGTTTGGACTTGTCTAAAGCAATTGTACTTTATCAAAAGAGGATATGTTGTAAGTATGCCATCGGGCCATTGGGAAAATTAATCAAATAAATAGACAGCAAGAAATAGTTAGCATGGTAATTTGCCTTAATATACCAGTCAGTATGTTTAGGAAGCAAGACAAGGAAACTGTTACTTACTGGTGTTTGTCTTTACTCTTTAAGGGGTAGGGAGGAGGGTCTCTAATAATTTTATCAGAAAACTTTTAAATAGATTGTTTCAATGAAAGTACCATAATCGAAGAATTTTGTATTGGATCACCCATGGATATAAACATGCCATTTTTTTCCTCAATTATAAAAAGTTTTCTCAGTTTATATCTTGTGCTTTTTAATTTTAGAATTTTATTTTACTGCCCTGATTCTCTCATGCCCAATTCTGTTCCTTTTAAATTCATCAAATACAGAAGGTGCTTATAGTCAATTCGCTGAAACATTTTGCTGACAGTGCATCCTGGTGAACATTTCTTATGCTGGATGCTGTGTAATTGGGGAATGCAATTTTTCAGCGCCATCTTGTCTGAAAATCATTACCAACAAAGTTATCTCTGAAATGCTAAATGCCAAGTCATATGTTACTGTTTTTAAGTTTCCATTTATAGATCATTTTAATAATGTGATTTCTATATTCCTGAGACCAGAATATGAGAAGTCTCTCTATTTCTGACTGTGGGTGAACCTCTTTCTGATGTGCATGAATTAGCAATTGTTTATTTTCCTTCAGTAGTAAACTTCTATTAAAAAGACTGTTTTGGGAAGTCCAAAATCATAGGACTTAGAGGTAGAATTTTAAAAACTATCTGTATTAACATTTACTAAGTGTTTGAGCTAAGACTTCTACTGGGCTATAACTCTAGGGTCTTAAGCTATGAGGAAGCCAAGACACGTGGTGCACGATATTCTCCACTGGAAGTTCAAGATCCTGGAAAGTCATGGGTATCCACATGCATTCTTTCCAGGTTTCCTGTATTTTCTATTAGAAAGATTAATGTGGATGTGCACATCATTTCTGTTCAGAGGATCACTTCTTAGAGCTGTTAAAAAAGATGAAAATCTCTATGAACTGATATGGAGTTATTTTGAGTATGTATTAAGTGGAACAGGAAAAGTACAAAAGTATGCAACCCGTCATGTAAGAAAGAAAGGGGTATAATAAGGAAATATATATGTTAAGAAAGAATAGGATATATGTATAAGCAAATATATGTGTATTCTGCTCATTATGCCAAAAAAAAAAAAAAAATTAGGAGAGATAAACCAGAAACTAAAGAGGTTACCAGCTGGAAGTGGGTAGGAAATGGTTGGAAAGAAGGGGGAAATGGGACTGGGGTAGAAGGAATAAGGACAGAGATGTGCTGTAGGGATACCTTTGTATAGTTTTGACTCTTGGAACCAGAGTTATATTTCACATGCTCAAAAAATGGATACTTAAAACCAACCAGGATGTGGAAGAGTCAAAAATGGAATGCAAAGAGTAACAAATGAACATAATGTATAAATGAATAACATAACTGCACTGATTAAAGTGGGGAAGAAAAGAATTAACTTAAGTGATTTTGAAAAACAATACTTAGGACACTAAGGCTAAAGGCAAAAAGAACTGTACACAAAAACTGTACTCTAAAAAAAAAAATTTTTTTTTAGAGTACAGTTTTTAGTAATTTATTTTTTTCCTTGCAGGGGTATGAGTTAGCAATTCTGAACCTACTTTATGTGTATACTACCCATAACCTGTTGCCGTTGAGTGGATTCCACCTCATATCGACACTGTAGGACAGAGTAGAACCATCCCACAGCGTTTCCAAGAAACGCCTTTGGGTTTGAACTGCCAACCTTTTGGTTAACAGCTGTAGCTCTTAACCACTACATCACTAGGGTTTCCATGTGTATACTCGGGTTGGAAAATAAGAAAATGTATTGTAAATAATGAGCGCCAAATTTCTCACTGCCAGTAATAGAAACAAATTACAAATGAGGGAACTGGGAATACTAGAATGAACGCTGCTGCATTAGAATCAGAGGCATCAGTAGGAACTTGTGGTTTTTAGTGTATACACAGAGAAAGAAATAAATTTAGATGATTGGGTATGCATCGATTAGTATGTTGTTGTTTTTAGGTGCCGTCGAGTCAGTTCTGACTCATAGCGACCCTATGCACAACAGAACGAAGCACTGCCCGGTCCTGTGCCATCCTTACTGTCATTGTTATGCTTGAGCTCATTGTTGCAGCCACTGTGTCAGCACACTTCATTGAGGGCCTTCCTCTTTTCCGCTGACCCTGTACTCTCCCAAGCATGATGTCCTTCTCCAGGAACTGATCCCTCCTGACAACATAGCCAAAGTATGTAAGACGCAGTCTCGCCATCCTTGCTTCTAAGGACCATTCTTGTTGCACTTCTTCCAAGACAGATTTGTTCGCTCTTTTGGCAGTCCATGGTATACTCAGTATTCTTCCCCAACACCACAATTCAAAGGCATTAATTCTTCTTTGGTCTTCCTTATTCATTGTCCAGCTTCCACATGCATATGATGTGATTGAGAATACCATGACTTGGGTCAGGCGCACCTTAGTCTTCAAGGTGACGTCTTTGCTTTTCAACACTTTAAAGAGGCCCTTTGTTGCAGATTTACCCAGTGCAAAGCAGCTTTTGATTTCTCGACTGCTGCTTCCATGGCTGTTGATTGTGGATCCAAATAAAATGAAATCCTTGACAACTTCAATCTTATCTCCATTTATCATGATGTTGCTCATTGGTCCCATTGTGAGGACTTTTGTTTTCTTTATGTTGAGGTACAATCCATACTGAAGGCTGTGGTCTTTGATCTTCATTAGTAAGTGCTTCAAGTCCTCTTCACTTTCAGCAAGCCAGGTTGTGTCATCTGCATAACGCAGGTTGTTAATGAGTCTTCCTCCAATCCTGATGCCCTGTTCTTCTTCATGTAGTCCAGCTTCTCAGATTATTTGCTCAGCGTACAGATTGAATAGGTGTGGTGAAAGGATACAACCCTGACATATACCTTTCCTGACTTTAAACTAATCAGCATCCCCTTGTTCTGTCCGAACAACTGCCTCTTGATCTGTGTAAAGGTTCCTCATGAGCACAATCAAGTGTTCTGGAATTCCCATTTTTTGCAACGTTATCCATAATTTGTTACGGTCCACACAGTCGAATGTTTTTGTGTAGTCAGTAAAACACAGGTAAACATCCTTTTGGTATTCTCTGCTTTCAGCCAAGATCTATCCGACATCAGCAATGATATCCCTGGTTCCACGTCCTCTTCTGAAACCAGCCTGAATTTCTGGTAGTTCCCTGTCGATATACTGCTGCAGCCATTCTGAATGATCTTCAGCAAAATTTTGCTTGCGTGTGGTATTAATGATATTGTTCTATAATTTCTGCATTCAGTTGGATCACCTTTCTTGGGAATAGGCATATATATGGATGTCTTCCAGTCAGTTGGCCAGGAAGCTGTCTTCCATATTTCTTGGCATAGACGAGTGATCACCTCCAGTGCTGCACCCATTTGTTGAAACATCTCAATTGATATTCTGTCAATTCCTGGAGCCTTGTTTTTCACCAACGCCTTCAGAGCAGCTTGGACTTCTTCCTTTAGTACCATCAGTTCCTGATCATATGGTACCTCTTGAAATGGCTGAACGTCAACTAATTCTTTTTGGTATAATGACTCTGTGTATTCCTTCCATCTTCTTTTGGTGCTTCCTGTGTCATTTAATATTTTCCACATAGAATCTTTCACTGCCGCAACTTGAGGCTTGAATTTTTTCCTCAGTTCTCGCAGCCTGAGAAATGCCGAGCATGTTCTTTCCCTTTGTTTTTCTATCTTCAGCTCTTTGCACATGTCATTATAATGCTTTGTCTTCTTGAGTCATACATTCATATATTGCCTAGGTCTGTCAGCTGAGAGGGCCTGAAAATACTAACATTCCATATCAATAAGCACGCCTAGTGCCCAGATCTTTGTTTCTAAATACCTTTAACATTACACATGAAAGGACTAGTCCTTGGAGAAATGGTTGATTTCAAAGCTGGGGCAAGGAAAATTCGAGATAAGCCTGGAATACCTTGTAGTACCAGAATATAAGGAAGTGCTTGAAAAGGATGGGTGTGTGTTGAAAGGACACAACAGCACACCTAAAGAAGATCCTAATGGTCAAACAATTTGAGCAACAAAATAACCAATGAGAGTTTTGAATTATAATCCATAGAATAAAGTAAATATCTGTTAAGTCTATGTGGAGATAAATTGATGGAAGGATGGATGAATGGATGGATAAGAAGGGGTAGCCCTTCTTTATGAAATAATTCTAATTAATAAATATAGGAAGAATGAAGGAACCACAAAATCACATTTAGGAAAATACCACAGTGAGAATTCTGCCAGGCAAGATTCACTGAAGGATGCTACAATTAGTAAGCAAAAGTTTGAGGAGAAGGGTATTTCCATAGTCACGTATTTCCCCTCAGTATTTTTAATGATTAAAAAAGGAAAAAAAAATGTAAGTTTACAGCAGAGCAACCCAGTAGACACCACCTGTATTAGTCATCTCGTGCTGCTGTAACAGAAATACCATAAGTGGTTGGCTTTATCAAAGAGAAATTTATTCTCTCACAGACGAGTAGGCAACAAGTCCAGATGCAGGGCATCAGCTCCAGGAGAAAGCTGTCCCTCTCAGTCAGCTCTAGACGAAGGTCCTTGTCATCAATCTTCCCCTGGTCCAGGAGCTTCTCAGTGCAGAGACCCTAGGTCCAAAGTACACACTCTGCTCCTGGCACTGCTCTCTTGGTGGTACAAGGTTCCCAGGTCTCTGTGCTCACTTTTCTCTTTTCTATCTCAAAAGAGATTGACCTAATACACTGTCTAATCTTGTAGATTTCATTGATTTAACTGCTGCTAATCCATCTCATTACATCATCTCATTACATCATAGTGATAGAATTTACAACACAGAAATCACATCAGATGACAAAACGGTAGACAGTTATACACTACTGGGAATCATGACCTAGCCAAGTGGAGACAGATATTTTTTTGGGACACAACCCAATCTGTTAACCAGGTGATCAAGGTTAACATCACCAGTGATAATGCATGTTGATACATATAGACCCTGATACCATGTGCTGAGAAGGCCACTTCACCCTGTGGTACCCTTCCCAAAATCTCTAATCATCACAACATCAGAGAAACCCAAATTGAGAGACATTCTGTAAAATACTAGACCAATACTCTTAAAATGTATGGAAGTCATGAAAAACAAGAAAAACTGAGGGATTATCACAGATTGAAGGAGGCTAAGGAGCCATGACAACTCGGTGCAGTGTGGGATCCTGGATGGGATCCTGGAACAGAAACAGGAGATTAATGGAAAATTTGTTAAAATTCCAGTAAGGTCTGTAGTTTAATTAATAGTATTATACCAATGTTAATTTCCTAGTTTTGATAATTGTACAGTGATTATGTAAGATGTTAACATTAAAGGAACCTAGCCCTGGTGGTGCAGTGGTTAAGACCTTGGCTGCTAACCAAAAATTGGCAATTTGAATCCACCAGCCACTCCTTAGAAACCCTACAGGCAGTTCTACTCTGTCCTATAGGGCCACACTATGAGTTGGAATCAACTCAGTGGTTTTTTTAGAGGTGTTTAGGGAAGGAGGTATGGGAACTGTGTACTCTGTTTTCAATTTTACTATAAGTCTAAAATTATGTTAAAATAAAAAGGTTTCTAAAATGTAGTTTGGATCATATTTCTCCCTGCTTAAAAGCCTCTAAAACCCATTGCCATAGAGTTTATTACAACTCACAGCAAGCCAGTAGAGTAGAACTGCCCCAAGAGTTTCCAAAGCTGTAAATTTTTTATGGAAACAGATTGCTATATCTTTCTCCCTCAGAATAGCTGGTGGGTTCGAACCACCAACCTCTTGGTTAGCAGCCAAGCACTTAACCACTGTGCCACCAAGGGCTCCTTAAAAACATCTGTAAGTAAAATTCAGATTCCCATACCGTGGCTTATAGATTCCTATAAGATCTGGCCCAGCTCAGTTTTCCAGCCTTTTATGCTCTTTTTTTCTTGCCCACCACTTGCAAAAGGCTGCCTGAGGCCTTTTGCACTGTTCCCTCTGTTGGTATGTCCATGTCCTAATAGTCTCACAGGTGGCCCCTTCTTGTCATTTAGAGCTTAGCTTAATGGTCACCTGCTCAGAGGCACCTTTCCTGACCGCCAATCCCAGGCAGCTACCAGCCACTCTCTCTTATCCCCCCCCCACCCCGCCATTGTTCTATCTGATATTGTTGTGCTTTGTGTTTGTGATTGTGTTTTTTGTTTTCTGTATCCTGCTACTTGAACCTAAGTTCTATAAGAGCAGGGATTTTATGTGCCTTGTTCATCTCTAAATTCCCAGTGGCATGAAGAGTGTCTGGTATATATTAGATCATCCATAAATATGTGCTAAATGAATGATTGCTCCAACCTAATTGCTTTCATAGTTCTCTAGTTGCTTTTTTAGGGGCACATCTAAAATCTCATCAGCAACTAAGTATGAAGAGGTTTTTGTCTCTGAAATCCTAAGTCCTAGTTAAATGAAACCTTTTAAGTACAAACTTTGTGTTATCTGATACATATATTGTACCTGAATTTTAAACCTCTATAAATTAATTTCAGTATTTAAATACTTTAAAATAAGGAATGACCAATCAGAAAGCGTTGGCCATCACTAAGTGATTCAGCCTCCAGCCTGATGGAGCTCACAGTTCTTTCCACAGCCCTCTGGGCAGCACTGCCAGTTAATCAGAGTTGGTGCTTAAGATGACATGTGTTTGCCATCCCTGGTTTAATCCTCCAGTGCATAAAATGACCAAAAATGATTTTGTAACCACTTCAGCCTACTTTGGTGTATTTAGGTAGAAATACATTTCACCACGAAATAATCCTCCAGGTATCTGGAATTGGTTTCTTCCCTAGCCTTAAGCTAAATGTATTCATTTGTATGTGACTTGGGGCTTTGACGTAAAAAAGGTGACGGTAGCCTCATGCTATTATGAGTAAAATTTGAAATTCCTCTCTATAGGGAGAGATTTGTTATGGAATTGAGTGAATTATATACAGTAAAACCTGCAAAAGCTGGAACCTGTGTAAAGCTAAAAACTTGTCAGAGAAGGAAAACTCAGATATTTCCTACTAATAGAGAAAAAAAAGTGGTAAGACTATACCCTGTCAAATCCGGAAAATTTTCGAGACCCAGAAAAACAAGGCTGTCCTGTCAAGTTCCAGCTCTCAACAGGTTTCACTGTACTAGTAAGTAGAGAGGAGAAGGAATGGAAAGAATTAAAAAGCAAAGAACCTTATAACAATAGATACTATTTTTTAAGCTATATACAACCATGGCATAAATATCAAATAAGTATTTAAAGTGAAATAAAGTATTTGGGGATAAAAAAGGGGATGACAAGGCAAAAATGATAGTTAATTCACTTACACAAGCATTTAATTAGTGCCACAAATAAGGCTTTTTGCTTATCCTGGAGAACACAAGTTTGGATGAAGTCCCTGTCTTAGAAAGCTTGGGTCTAATGGGAATTGGACACATACCCGTGCACACACACATGCATACGCTTACCTCTGATACCACCCCTACTGTGGTTAAGTGGTAAAGTAGATTCCAAGAGGACGCTGCTATTGTAGACAAATAGAATCAGCTGTTTCACAGAGGTGAGTCCCTGGATAGTACAAACAATTAACAGGCCTGGCTACTGACTGAAAGATTGGATGTTCAAGTCCACCCAGAGATGCCTCAGAAGAAAGGCCTGGCTATCTACTTCCAAAAAAATGAGCCATTGGAAAACCCTGTGGAGCTCATTATACTCTGACACATGGGGTCACCATGAGTTAGAGTTGACTCGACAGCAAATGGTTCCTAGTTACTTCACAGAGTAAGTGGTGTTTGAGCTGGGCTTTGACAGATGAACTTGATTTTTGAGAGACAGAAGAGGAAGGAGGATAATCATCGATCTCACAGAAAAAAATGGATTCTAAAAGTCTCTTCTGGACCCTCCCAATGGAACGTTTAGCGTGTACTGCATTTATAAATTAACATGGAAGAGTAGCAAGCTTACCCTTCACCTTTGAACCTGAAGTTCCTGGCCAAGTTCTACAGCTGTTGTTGGAGAGGTTGTGTCAGGAAAGGGGTGCATTTTGAAAGATACCTGGATTGTTCATGAAAATGGACAAGAATTCTAGCAGCATCTGGAAAGCGGTTTTAGAGACACATGGGAGGTACAAACTGTGTAAATGTGTAAGTACAGAAATGTGGGATAAGAGTAGCGCTCAGAGCATGTGGATAGTAAGTGTGATGTTTAGGGGTGAAAAAAATTCTAGAAAGTTCAGTCTCCTGTCAGGGAGCGATTCAGCTGTTGGTGGGTGTGTGTTGGGGACCAGTGGAGCCCATTAGTCTAGGAAGGCAGCGTTTGGGAACTGGACCATTCCCAGCTCTCAATGTGAAGTGTTTGGAAATGTGGAGCTGCCTGTCTGGATTTTCTTACAATGCTGATGTTTTACTGTTTTTCTTGTTTGCGTGGTTTGAATCTTCATAAAGCCAGGGAAAATTTTTCTTCAAGTTATGCTACCATAGAACACGTTCATTTGAGTAAGTGTACAGATACATAGTATTTGGGGATTTTTCCTTAAACAAAATTACTTGGAATTTTATTTCTCTCTCTTGGGATCCAATCTACATGAGCAATGTGACAGCCTCTTCAGAAACTACCTTTTTCTCAACTAACCTTTAATACCACTTTTAAGCCTTATTTTATTTAAATTCACTTTTTCAAAATGATATTTTCCCTTTTTCTTCTCAAGTACAAGTTTTAGGTTCTTTTCTTACCACTTGTTGATTCATCTCCTAAAATATGACTAGAACATTTTTTTACCATAAGCCTTAAAGTCTGTAAGAACCACTTTTGAAACAGGCCCTTAATTACTGTCCACATAGGAGCATACTGTTCTAGTGAGTTACTGTGTCTGTTAGGGGATGTCGTGGGGAATTAATCTGTTTTTCTGATCCACACAGAGTTATCTGGGAAGATAGTGTCTTGTAACAGAAAATTTACAAATATATCTTGTGATTCTTGAACACTGTGAATTTAAGAATTCGAAGTTTTATAACTGCTATCAGAGGACATAAAAATGTCAGTAGCATAACTTTGTTAATATTTATTAAGTTAATAGTTCATATTCAGCTACTTTAACACTATAAAAATGTACCGTACCTGTACTACCCTTGCGTTTTTTATGGTAGGTTCATGTAGTAGTGGCTCATTTTCAGTTAGTGTCTTTGAAGATCCTTTAAATCTAAATGTGAAATTATAGTCTTGTAAATCTGAGTATAATAATAGAAGTGCTGTTTTTCAAAATTCTTACACATTTATCGTAGAAAATTACATTTACAAATAAGAAAAAGATAATTGCTCAAGAGATTGCCACTGCTAGAATTTTTTTGCATTTTTCTATTAGCATAAATATAAAAATATACATTGATGAGATTTTTGAGCAAAAATAGATTTCTGTAGCTACTATTTATAACTTGCTTTTTCATGCGATGGGCATGGTCCCCTTTCTTTGTTACTGAAAGTCCTTCTGTAATATGACCGTTAGTGGCTGCATGACATTCCACCATCCCATTGTATAGGTGTGCTGCATTTTTTTAAATCAGTCCTCAGTGTAGGGAAAGAAAGTTGCTGCAATTACAAATAATGATACCATGATTATCTTTGTGTATACATATATGTGTGTGTGTATACACACGTATGTATGTATGTGTGTGTGTGCATCTATATCTTTGTGTCCATTTTTCTACTTCTTAAGATGTGGTTCTGGCACTGGAAGTGCAATATCAAAAGACAGACACAATTCTGTGACTTTTTATATTCATTGCCACATCAGCCCATAGAAATCTTTCACCACTAGTGCCGTCTGAGTTTGTCTTTAAAAATCAAGCCAAGATTAGATATAGCCAATTCAGATTCAGTTCCAGCTCTGTATTTTAAAAATCAAACAAGTCATCAACCTGATGACCCACCCACCTTCAATCCCCAGCCCCACCCCTCAAATCAGAAACCTGTGTCATGGATAAGGTGTTTGAATTGCTTTACAATCAAGTAGGATGTAGCTCAGAACACAGAGACCAGAAAGTCGGCCGGAGAGAATAAGAGGAGGAGGAAGCTGGCACTACATTATAGGCAGCCACGAGATTCCCGCAGTCGTACTCAGCAAACCCAATTCCTTTGTTTCAGCTTGAAGCAGCACATTATTGGCTTGCTTTTCAGTGCAGAGGTCATTTTCTGGCTCTGATTACAGTGCCTCAAACTCACGGACAGATGTATTCAAGTGAATTTGATCTCTTGTTTTGTAAATGGAAGGATGGCATGGGAGTTAAATGGCAGGGAGAGCTTACCTTGTAGCCTGCCATTTGGATTTAATTTCATGTCATCTTTGCCTCTGGAAGAGAATGGACTTTGTGATTTTTCTCCTCTCTGTCACAAAAATACTCATTGCTCATGGTTCCATTTGGTCTTTTCTTCATCAGTCTTGTCTCAAGAAGAAAATGAACTGGGAAAATTTCTTCGATCTCAAGGCTTCCAAGATAAAACCAGAGCAGGAAAAATGATGCAAGCGACAGGAAAGGCCCTCTGCTTTTCTTCCCAGCAAAGGTGTGTGAACTTCTTTGGAGCTTTATTTTGGGGGGTCTGGAGAGACTCTGGGACCCACCCACACAGGAAGGGGAATTCCACAAGGTTCTTTAGAAAGCTCATGCCAGAGACTAAGAAGCTATCCTGTACTCAGTTGTTATTCTCTTCCCACTTAATGCTCTGATTAAGGTAATGTATATCATTTTCTCCTGCTAATTTATTTTTTTCGTATTTCTTCTCATCTATAGAAGAGATGACATATGCCAGTCAATGTGAGTGCTGTCCTAGGCTCATATTCGACCCTCAGCGTTGCTCATAGCAATCAGTCTGGTCCCCTTCCAGCAGCTGATTAAAGCAGGAGCCTAATGAGACCCCATTGAAGGGTTCCTTCTCTGCTCTCCAGGGGCCAATTAACTTCAGAGAGAAGAAGTTCAAGATGCCCTGAACCACAGTGCTCAGAGTGGTCCCTGGAGTATCAGCATCATCACCTAGGAGCTTGTTAAAAATACAGAATCTAGGCCCTACCCTGACCTGCTTATTTGAACCTGTATTTTAATAAGCTCTACAGATGATTCCTACGCACATTCAAGTTTGATAAGCTCTGTCAAAAATTTTTTAACTCAAGCATGACTCATTTTCTTGATTGGTGTTGAATAACCATACAGGTGTTCTCTGTGCCTGAGAAAGGTGACACTCTTCTCCTCTTGCCCTCTTCCAGTAACTAACAAGTCCCCCAAAATGTCACCCACTAATGTTAAAAAAAAAAAAATGTTAGGCAGGTTTATACCTAAATAAGGCTTATAAGTAGTTTCTAAAAATATACAGGCTATAGAAATTTGACTTATTCAAATTATCCAACATTTTTTTTCTTCGTGTTAACTTCTACTGCTTTGCCTTCTGGTGGTCCAAGAGCAAGACATCTGCCTGTGATCCATACCCAGGAGTTATACAGGTGTTCCTATGAAAATTCAAGAAAGGTGGAGTCGAAAAAATGAAACAGACTGTGTCCGTTTTTCCATAGTCCCACTCCAGGGCATTTGGGTTCTTTTTAATGACCTTTTTAGCCCTGTCTTTGTGGCCAATGTCATCTTCATAGTTGAATGAAACCATTTTAAATTGTTCTCTACCTCAGTTCTTCCAAGAAGCGTGTTTGTGTAGCCTTGAATTGCATCTTCTTATCTCAGTGATTTACTATTGTTTTTCATCTGGAGAAAATCAGCAGGAGAAAAGAAAAAACAACTCAAATTTTACTAATAGGGATGACCCACTTTTCAGCTGTTGATAATACTTTCTATGCATATATAGACTTCCCCAGCCTTACATGGATAATTGATTCCTGAAAAATCCTTCAGAGAGCAGATTCTCATATATTAACCATGTAATTATGAATTTCAACAGGAAAAATTTTTATGCATGCCTGTGTACCAAAATTACCATTCACTTATGAGAAACAAAGACAAATCCCTAGACACAATCACTGTGAGAGTTACCATTACTGATCATGGTATTAATTATAATATGGCTATCCAGTTACACCCTTCCATAGTTATGGGTCAGGCTGTCTTACAGAGCACACATATGGTACCTAAAGTTTATGGAATTCAGCCTTCGATACAAACAAAAATAGTAAAAGAAATCAAAACAGTGCAAATGATACATGAAATCATCACTAATATAAACCAGCATACTAATTTAATGCAGTGTGTGGCCAGCTTTGCAGTTTGGAAGGTAGCCACATGCATGATGGCTCTGGTTTAATGGCACACAGGTGCTCCTGAGGCACATGAAATCCCGACCAGTCCTCCTAAATGTAAGAAAGTAGGTGAATTACGTAAAACTCTCAGAGTTGAATTCCCAAACCTAACTGGACATGATTTGGGATATGCCTGAATGTGTTTTTAATATAAATAGCATTGTATCGTGCCCTAGCAAGTATCCCAAACACCTTTTTTATTTTAATATACGTTTTAGAAAATCTACAGCATAGTATTCCATTAGCTGGACATGCCATGATTCATTTAACTTGAGCCCCTCTGTTTACTGCCTGGGTCCTCCACTTTTTTCTTCTAAAGGATAAATGTCCTTGGAGTAGACCTTTACACACTTTATTAATTATTCCCATTGGGTAGAGTCTCATGATTGAAGATGTGAGTCAACTTTCACTGAAGCTTGATATTTATAATTACTGAGTTTTTCTGGTCTAGATTCAGCCTCTGATGCTACAAATGAATGGGTTTTTACCTTTCTGGTTTTATATGAAGCAAATTACAGCAAAGATGAAGTGATTTTATGCCTTTTGTTTCCTTCAAGATCTTAACATCTACCATCATGTTATCCCATCTTCAGCTTTAAAACGAAGAAATCAGGAATTCTTTTTTCACGAGACTCTCTTTTCAGTCAGTTTAGGAAAATTGGCAAAATCCGGGGGGAAGTTTAAGAAGTCCAGAAATGAATTGGATCCTTAGGGAGACAGTTGAAAAGTCTTTTTCTCTTTAAATAGAAGTCTCCGATTATATAAACTTTCACAGTAGCGTTTGTTTTACTGACTTTTTTTTTTTTTTAGTAGTCATTGCTAAAACTGCTTATTCAATTTGGTGAACTGTATTAAATTTAAGCCAACCGGGGTAAACATATGCCTGCATAAGGTCTATGAAAATAACTTGCAACATCTAGGTAGAACAGTGTTAGCAAGCTATTTTTATGGAAGTGCTGAATATCAAAAACAAAAGAAAACAAAGCTTTACAGACGAGGAAAACTAGGGAAAATGGTAAACGGTATTTTTTTCTTTAAGTTTACTGTACTATCTATAATCCTACAGTGCTACACCCATGTAAGGCATCTCAGACATTGATGGAACTGCCAAAAGCTGACTTCAGCTCACTAGCACTCACGCTCCCTTCAGCTAAATAAGTTTGCATTTAAATTGAAATTCAAATATTCATCTTAATTTTATGTTTTGAACCTATGCCTTGAAACTTAGTAGAGAACAGTATATTTTAATCTGACACTGCTCATTTTGGGTAGGAGGATTGAAAAAAAAAATAGCAACCACCTCTCACCAAGAAATAAATATTTTATGCAAAGTTTGATATGCCTAAAACAATTTGCTGAATACGAGCGTGTGTTGCATGTAGCCAGTATTGTAATTATTTTATACCTACTTCATTGTGCCATGTATAGCCCTTTCAGGTGTAATATTCTTTAATTTTTTTAATGAGAATTAAATCATATCTGAAAGTGCCACCGCACAGTAGAATCTCAGTAGATGTGCTTTTCCCCTTCCTAGACCTTTTCGGAATGCTTCTGTTCATGGTTCCTTCTGCTTTGGCTACTGGAGCAGGCAGCAGATACCCTGGCCTGTAGAGAATAATCCAGAATGGCCTCTTCAAGGAGACAGTAGTCAAACATACTTTCATCTCTCCACAAAGGACCAGACTTCAGAAGAGTAGGAGGCAGGGAGTGACCAACAGCAGAAATAGGAAATGTTCATGCCATGATCTTCCTCCATTAACACAGGATTGGTTCTAGTTTCAAATGACCACTTTGGCAAGAGACCACCCCAGCAACAGTGACGGAGGTCCTTCTTAATGGTCCCACTATGTCGCAGTAAGCCAAGGGATCAGTAGATGGGTAATTGTATCTGGCTGACTTATCAGTTCACACTCACTTCGATTATAATTGAGCATCTTCTGTGTCCCTGGCACTGTTCAAGGCTCGTAACTTTAAGATTGGTAAACTCTCAAGGATTTAAATTGCTGGCCAGCTTAGTTTCAAGATTGTGGCTTTATCCTCTTGTCTAGATTGACCTTGAGAAACCCTTTATGTCGATTTCACCAAGAAGTGGAGACTTTTCGGCATCGGGCCATCTCAGACACTTGGCTGACGGTGAACCGCATGGAGCAATGCCGGACTGAATACAGAGGAGCGTTATTATGGATGAAGGATGTGTCACAGGAGCTTGATCCAGACCTCTACAAGCAAATGGAGAAGTTCAGGAAGGTAGGAGGCTTTATGAGCGTTACCAAAAGGGGTACCTGCTGGAAGGTAATGAAGTGTGATTCGAATCCCTCTGGTGAAGAAGACATAACTCAAAAGCACCGAGGATGCAATTAATCATCACTGGTATCTTTTTATGTGACAGAATAGCAATTAATGTGATACATAATTCTCCAAGGATAAGATAGACGAGACAGCTGGAAATTGCTGGGATTTAGTAACTGCTTCTAATTGAAGTCAGATTCTTCATGTAATGTGCACTTTTTGTAAGGTTGTCACTTTCAAATGCCTTTTCATGCATAACTAAACATCAGGATTAGGTCAAATGAAATGAAAATGAGAAGAGACTTTTGGGGAAATCTTTCTTAATTGCTAATACATACTAAAATTAATAGAAATAATAACACTGCTTTGTTTTTGTGAAGTATTCAGTAGCAGCAAGGTTTCGTTGTAGGATTGAATAATGTGGTATTGACCCTATCTGCAATAAACCTCTTCAGAAATTTCTCTAAGGAAAATAGATGAGGAGATGGGCATGTTCTTAAACGTCCCTGAAGTAAATGGTGAGCGGCAGAGGAACCATCTTCAGTTGTTTTTTTGTTTGTTTTAAGCTAATTATCTTGCTTTAAGTTTAGCTTTTTGCATGTTTTATCATACATTCCACCACTAGGTGGTAGCCGTACATTGGGTATTTATGAAAATGTAGAAATTTTTGTTGTGTACAGTCTTGGTAGTTCTTTGTTTGGTTGACTGGGTGTATTTCAGTGTGTAAAAGAAAAAAAAAAAATCGGCCAGATGATAGACTTGATGTAATATTGTGTCAACTGTCTTATTTCAGATGATCAATTTGTATTTCATGATACTGCTTAAAATCCCTAGATTTCAAGTGCATCGTTGTGAAGCTCTGAATGGATAGTCTCCCTGGTGCCCTAGGGGTTAGATGTGGGGGCCAGTGAGAGGGGGACCTTCTGTTGCTTAAGAGGGTGGTCACCATGCTTGGCCTAGATAGTGGATTGATACAAATTCTTTTAAAAGTCAAGTTTTTCCCTCAGGTTGTAATTTAGAATCCCTCCCTTGGGAAGGAAATCAGGTCCATTTTATTTCTGATCATAGAAGTCGCGTTAGAAGCACGTAAGTGAGCTTCTGAACGCGTGGAAAATCAGAATGGAAAAGTTCCTTAGGGATGGTCTGGTGAAACTCACTGTCCTGTAAGTGAGAAAACCAAGGTCCCAAAAGAGTAAATAAAAATTTTCAAGGATCGATAGCTAGATGGTGGTGAACCTAGGCTACATCAGAAGATTCCTGATTTTCTATTCAGGATTTGATTTGTCTTTGGCACTGTCTTTATTTGCGGGGTGGAGGAGGATGGGATAGACAGAGTAAAAAAAGGAAAAGGATAAAAATCGTCAGCAGGGCAGTCTGGTCGCTTAAGATCTACTGCCTCCTTTAAGCCTCACAGTGACCAAGACACAGGTTTTATTTTATACATGAGGAAAATGATCCCCAAGTTAAGCTACTTGCCCACCCAAGCTCAGACAAGAAGATGAAAATCAGAATCCTAGAAAATAGGCATATTTTTCCCTAAGAGAGGAAAAAAGGAAGTTGAACATACTTAAAATTGACAAAAGCATTTTTATAGTATTTCCTTTCCTGTGGGTTTTTTTTATTCAACAAACACTTATCGAACACCTCTTATGAAAAAAAAAAAAATATGAGCCAGGTTATAAAAGTAAGCACACAAGTATTCTTGAAGGCAGAAGAATTTCGTGCAAGACTGTCCTTATTTGGTTTCGTTTTGGGGAGTGGTTACTAGCCATATAAGGATGTAATAAAAACCAAGCCCTTCGTCATTTGGGTTGAATGCTGAAACATTACCCACTCTTTAGTGTCATCAGACTGTTGATTTTGGAAAATATAGTTTAAAAAGCAATTCCTTTGACGTGCAGAAGCAGCTGAAATGATGCCTTATTCCCCAATCCCATGTGTGCTGGATTTAATTTAATACCTGGACATGTTGTACTTAGAATTTAGCAAAAGGATATTTTTTAAAGAAGTCCATCTTCTAGTGGTTGTTTGATCAGACTGGAATCTCCATGAGGGCAGGGTGGAGTTACTGTGTTCTCTTCACTGCTGTAACTCCAGGGCTGGGCCAGTGCTTGATTCCAAGTTACTACTCGCATAGCCAGTGGACACATGCCAGCCAATGGGTTTGCCAGACCCATGTTTTCTCAAACCTCTAGGGCATTTCCAAGATACGGGGCTGATCTCATTCTGTTCAGGAAATTGACAGTGTGGTTTTGCAGGTAAGAAGTAGCATAATTTGTGGCTGGCAGCCCTTTTTTGGAATTAATTTAAATTGTGTAGTTGGCTGTTCACTTGGGGTTTATAGCATGAAATTCGGCTTTGAGAGAGCTTTAGGGTTTTGTCCCAGTGGAATTCCATTTTAAACAGAGACTCCATTTATCTTTCAAGAACATGTTGCTGAAACGTGTTTCTGAGTCATGAGAAAGATGGGTCCAGCTGTGGGCGACTTCTCAGGAGTCACTGTGGGAGGAGGGGATCTCAGTCTCCTCAGAGCTAGCTGCCGCCTTCACGTTGCAAGATGAATCCTGAACTGAAGTAGTATTTTGCTATAAATTCTGTTCTTTGAATTCACACTTTTTGGAGGAGACAAAATGATAAATTCTGCCTCACTAGTATGATCCCCTTGGTTGGAATCTTCAGTACATATTCATTCATTTATTCATTCCTTCAGTAAATAACATTGAACCACAGCCACATGTCAAGTAACCTGCAGAGGGATATAGTAAGTGAACCTGTAGATATAATGGCTGCCCTCCTAATTCTTGCTGTAAATTTGGAGATTGTTCTTGTTAGTTAAAGAGTCCTCATGGCGCAGTGGTTAAGCATTCAGCTGCTAACTGAAAGATAGGCAGTTAGAACTCACCAGCTGTTCTGTGGTAGAAAGATGTGGCAGTCTGCTTTCATGAAGATTACAGCCTTGGAAACCCTACGGGGCAGTTATCCTCTGTCCTGTAGGGTCTCTATGAGTTCGAATCGACTTGATGCAGTGAATTTGGTTTTGGTTTAGTTTGTTTTTAGTTGCTGTTGGGTCGATTCTGACTCATGTTGACCCCGTATGTGCAGAGTAGAATGGTGCTCCATAGGGTTTTCAAGGCTATAGCCTTTTGGAAGCAGATCTCCAGGGCTGTGTCCCCAGGAGCCTCTGGGTGAGTTCAGACTGCCAACCTTTCAGCTAGTGCTTAACCATTTCTACGACCCAGGGACTCCAATTTGGGAATAGAGCAAGTGAACATGATGCAGCATGATAAATGGCTGTTCAAGGTAGCACATGGTGCCACAGGAACACTTTAGAGAGGCTTCCTGGAGGAAGATTTGAATGCTGAGAAGGAATGAGCTGGGTGGAGGTGGTGGAGACAGCAGAGCAGAGTCCAGACTGAATAAACAACTTAGACAAAGGCCTTTAGTTGAAAGCAAACAGGGCACTTTTAAGGACCTGAGAGATCCATATGACCAGGTCATGGGAAGCAAGGTGGGTGTGGGGACAGGGGTGCCAGCAGGCTGGAAAGGTAGCGGTCCAGACCAGATGGGCCATCTCCCTGAGGACAAGGGGGAATAGATGTTGAGAAGGGACATGATCAAATTTGGATTCTCCATAGCTCTCTCGGGTTTTAATAAGAGAAGGGATTTGAAAAGGCCAGGCCTTGAGTCAGGGAGAGCCACTAGGAGGCTTCTGTGCAGACCTAGAGGGAGAGATGGGGCAACTGGAAGGAAGAGGGAAGTAGACCACGGGGAAATGTAGTGTTCTGCCTTCTCCCAGACTTCATAGTAGCACCACTTTAATTACAGAGCTCTTCATTCTTTTTAGAAATAAGCAGAATAAACCAAAAACCAAACCCATCTCATTGAGTCGATTCCGACTCATAGCAGCCCTATAGGACAGAGTAGAACAGCCCCATAGGGTTTCCGAGGAGCAGCTAGTGGATTCGACTGCCAACCTTTTTGGTTAGCAGCTGAGCTTTTAACCACTGTGCCACCAGGACTGCATGTAGAATAAGTATAAATAAATAAATAGCAAGATCAAGTGTACTTTCACCACCAACTAAGGTTTTTTTCATAGTGTTTGCAAAATGCTAAACCTGCTAAATAGCATAGAGCAAGTATGACCAAAATGACAAATGGTAAACTTAAAATTAAACAAAGCAAATCATCTGTTTCCTTCTGGCCTGTTTAAAGCATAGAGGCCTGATGACAGAGCTCTCAGCACAGCATTAATAAGCACTTATTAAGTGCCTGTATCAGGGGCTGGACATACAAAGAGGTGAAAAGCTTGATCCCAGCCCTCAAGAAGGGCCCTGCTAGTCATCTGCTCCTTGTCAAAATTACTGCGATGAACCAGACACCTGGAGAGGGTGGCCATCTGTAGCTCTTCTCCTGAAGACCAAATAATAGGCAATAGTGAATGAATTTACATGGGCAGGGCTGGGTGGTTCTGTGCAGTTGGAAGCCCCTCCTGACAGCATGATTCATCCTGGGAGGGAAGTGGACGGGAGCCCACGCCACAAGGTATTTTACGAGCAAAGCTACCACCTGTGATATATGTGCCCTTTGAAGGCAGAGTAAAAGGGTGCAGTTTAAAAATAGAAGTCGGCTTCTTGTAGCAGATTACATCAGCTTAAGTTGTGAGCTCACAGCAGAGCTTTCACAGCCCAATGCCCTTGAGAGAGTCCTCCTGTGGTCAATTAAGTATCTTGTTTTTCTTTAAAGTCAGAAATGGGCTGGAGGATAGCAATTCTAAATGGAATAAAAGCTGTGTTTGGTGTAAGAAAATAGTTGTGAATCATCTAAAGAGAAACTGGAAATGTATGTGTGGGTATTTGTACGAGTCAGAGTCCCTATAGACAAGGACAAGGGAACCAACGTTTTAATGAGGTCCATTTATTTAATGGCTTAATGAAATCCTACAGCATTTGTCTAGTGTTTCATCACCATAATTCAAAAGGATATCTAGAAGGTATTGTAGGAATGTCAATGGTACACACTGGTTTTCTCAGGCCTGTATCTGTTATCTATTTAAAATACTTAGGATGATCTGGTGCTGGGTTTTGGAGAGCTGTTAATTCACTCAAGTCATATTATCAAAGGATATGTTGCTGTGAGTCAGTTTATAAACTCCTGTTGGTGGCTTAGTACGTAGAGCTGTATTGGGGCAATCAGTCAGTAGTAGTGTCCCTGTGTCCCTACAGTGAGGGTTTGGGTCTACAGAGCTTAGGCAAGGCTGGTAAGCAGCAGTATTGACGTTAGATTTTTTTTTTTTTTTTTTGCTGGGAACAAAGACTTGGGTTAATTAATTTGACAATATCATTAATTACCCCCCAAATCATTGGTCTTTGTCAGGGGTCAGGCTCTTTTAGCAATTGAGGGCAGGTCCCGTGGGAGCCTGAGAGGCCAAGTAATGGAGGAACATCAACCATCTCTGCTCTGCTCTGTGACGAAGGCCTTTCGTTTTTGCCAGGGTCATATAGCTCTCTGGCCTAAACCTGCATTCTGCTTCAGTTTAGTACCAGGGGTAGGACTGGGATCCCATTTCGTTAGGCTGAGTAAGTGTAAAGTATTACTAGTCTGGGTCTGTACAATGGACCAAAATTAAGTCTGTTTAGTCAGTGCCTGACTTCCAGGTAAGTTGTATGAAACTTGCACCTAAACCTCCAGAGATTTGCCTAATTCATACATAAAAGACACATACTTTATCTCCTCTGCCTCTTCTGGGTCTATAGTTCTATGCACTGGATTTTCTTTTATGAGATGAAAATTCCTGTGTAAAGCTAACACTCTCTTGAATGCATCTGTCTTGTACATAACTCTTTGTTTTCATTCACTGGTTTTTGGTGTGTGCTTGTTGTTTGTTTTGGTTTGGTTTTTTAACTAGGGCACCTGCTTTTTGTGGTCCCCAAGTAGACTGAAACTAGCTGCCAACCTCACCCTTG
The DNA here is from genome assembly GCF_030014295.1 of Loxodonta africana. Lineage (NCBI taxonomy): Eukaryota > Metazoa > Chordata > Mammalia > Proboscidea > Elephantidae > Loxodonta > Loxodonta africana. The sequence goes on along the minus strand of NC_087349.1, from coordinate 68,581,283 downwards.
GTCTGCTTTTTCTTTAAAGTACCTAAATGCCATAGGAAAGCGTGTCATTTTCACATGGCACAACTCAGAAAGGAACAAATAATTACACCCATGCTTTCAATTCTGAATTTGATGAAATGAGGCCTTTGGGCTTTGTTTGTCTTTATTGATTTCCCCCAGTCACCTTGGTAAATGACAAAAATTAATTTCAAAGTTGAGCCAAGACCATTTAGAGGAACATGCCTGACACAGATAACCCTCCCAGAGCTGGTGGCTGGCTGGCTGCTGCTCCTGCTTGGGAATAAGAGAGGGGGAAAGAGCAGAACCTCAGAGTTGGTATGGCCGTCCTCTCTGTTCCCAGCTCTGCCTGCACAGCTTGGATAGGCCTAGTAAATCTATCACAATTTTCTCATTCACTAAAGGAGCAAGAGGTAGTAGGTGATCTCCAAGCTCTCTTCTAGCCATAACATTTGTCTAAAATCATTAAGCTCATCTGTGGATAAGTATAGACACTGAAGTAGGGCCGACATGTACTTTGACCAGCATAGAGTTTCTTCTTCCTTCAAGTGAGCGTTAGTTTTACTGAGTCAAGTTGCTCTAATCCTAGACTCTGGAAAAGAACAGCATTTTACTCGTAATTTTTGGATAAAGAGGTCTTTGGTGTTTACAAACTGATTCTTGTTTAGATATTAATACTTTTTCAGGGGTCATCAAACGGTGGCCCACATGCCAGCCACTATTTTTGTAAATAAAGTTTTGTTAGAATACAACTGCACCCATTCGTTTACTTACTGTCTGTGGCTGCTTGGCAGAGTTGAATAGTTACAGCAGAAACCGTATGGCCTGAGAGGGCAAAAATATTTACTTTCTGCCTCATTACAGAGCAAGTTTGCTGACCCCTGCTTTATAGGCACCTCTAGTGCACTTTGAGGTGAAAAAGCTTTGTATTAAGAAGTTGGCATCCTTCCAGATCGCCCCTATGCATTATACCCAAGTCCCCAAAACAAGTACATTCATACAAATACAGAGATGTATGTGATTCTTAAATCTGAAATGTAGAACAGAATGGAGCGTTTACCCCTTTAAGTTCTCCTTAAATTGACGGTGTTTCATGCTTAAAAAAAAAAGAAAGAAGAAGAAAATGGGGATATATGGGGCTGTCAGGAAAAAAGTAATTAGAATACTTCTCCCTTAATCATACTGTAGTACATCTTTCGTACCCTCCACACAACCAAAATCCAGAGAAAACAGAGAGACCACCTCTATGTCCAGGTCCTTAAGGATACTGGGGAATGTGGAGAAAACTAGCACCAAATGGGGAATAAAAACAACTCTGCTTATTGTTCCCTCACTCTACCTCCAAAAAAAGGACAAATAAATAAATTAGATGTTAATTCAGTATGTACATATTTATTGGGCACTTGCTCTACAGTTTGTTATAGAGTTGCTATGAGTCGGAACCATTTGACAGCAGTGGTTTTTTTTTTTTTTTTTTTTTACTGTAGATCAGTAGTTAGAAAAAGCATGTCAGATTCACTCGAATCATGGGAAGCTTTTTCCAAAGTCAGCATGAGGTTCAGGCATGTGTATCTTTTAAAACTTTCTTGGTTAAGAAACACTGCAGTAGATATTGGAGGCAGGAAGGAGATTCCAAATCTTACTCTTTGATTTTGCTGAACCTTCGTGGAATTGCCTGTTGTGGGTCATGACTTAATAGAAGGCACTGTGGAAGGCTTCACAGGAAGACAAAGGTCATCTTCCATGGGACAGACTTGCAGAGAGCTAGATTTGTGCTGAAATAGAGATTGGAAAGTGGTGTTCATTCACACTGCTTAGCTATCTGACTGAAAACTTCATAGCCTTTATTATGGCACAATACCAACCATAGGTTTGTTTTTTTTTTAAACAAACATTTACATGGTGCAGTCTCTGTGCCTTGCGTTGTTCCAAGCTCTTTACTAGTATGAGTTCATTTAATCCTCCTAACAACCCTGTCAAGTGGGTAGAGATTTTTTCCCTGCTTTGCAGATAAGGAAACAGGCATGGAGGGTAAGGAACTTGCCCAAGACCCACAGCTTGCATCAGAACCCAGCACATGGGCCCCAGCATACCTGCTCTTAATCACCACACTGCACTACCTCTTATGCTGCCATGCATTGCCACGGTTCACGTCTTCACTTTGTAGGCAAAACAGAGTCCATCCCCATTTTTACAGATGAAGAAACATCAAGGCTCAGGGGGTTAAGAACTTGACTGTAGTCCTAGACAGTTCAATTCCAGAGCCCAATCTCCAAACCTCCTCTTAAGGAACGCTGCACCCATGATCATCAGAGTAGAATAGTTCCTAAATCACAAACCAGAAGATCCATTTTCTCAGGGCATAATGCTGAGCAAGCTACCTAACCCATTAAACATGCTAAGCCTTCTCTGCAGAATGGAGAGGAAGAAGCTGCTCCCTTCACAGGGTGGCAGCAAGGGTTAAATGGCGTGATGTATGGGAGGTGCCTGACACAGGGCATGGCACATGGCAAGCTCTCAGATAATGGTGAGTATTTATAACTACCATTTATTCCTTAACCTCTTAGGGGGAAAAATGAAGATGCAACAAAACATATGTGTTAATCCTTGGGGGGAGTCTCTTTGGGAGGGTGGCCTCAGCCTTGGATTGCCCCCACAAAGTGGGCCAGAGAAAAGGTGTTAGTTATACTGGGTCATCAGACAGAATTGGACAGACTCTCTAGGCATGACAGGCCACCACTGGCTTCTTCCTGTAAGAGTCATCACAACCTATAGCTGCTTCCCTCCAACCCAAGTGCCACAGTCCACATGACTCCAGAAGTCCAGCTCCCTCCAACCCTCTAGTCTAAGATACCCTCACTGCCTGTCCCTGTCTCTGCTGGGAGCTGCAGGGGTACCTTGTCCATTTCACTTTGAAATTGCCCTGGGTTATAATGTGGTTAGATAACCCACCCTTTCGTAGGACTTTTTTGTTGTTGTTGCTTTTCTGTAATTTGCTTTCAGTGGATGAAGTCTTTAGGGAAAAAAAATTACTTAGCTTAATTTTGTATTTATAAATGAATGGGCCAGGGTACTATATAGTAGTCTCTTAATTTGTACCTTTCCTATTTGATACACCATCATATCTTTTGTATTATTTCTGATGTTTAGTTGGGCTTTTTTGATAAGAAGTATTTAAATTTAAGCACATAGAATGGTCTTAGCATATTTATATCCTGAAAGATTTTAGGATATTCTGTGCAAAATAAACAAGTGTGTTTCCATAGGTCCCTCAAAATAATAAGGGAATTTAAGCACATTTCTGTCATGTCCTATTCTGCTTCCTAAACTAGAGGTTTATCCTTGGCTACTGTCATTATTCCTTTTCCACACTCAGGAGGCCTCTAGTTTCCAATGATTATACTTCTGAAGGATCTCTGGAATCAGTTCCCTCCTCTCATCCCCACTCCTACTAACCAAACTGGAATCTTCCTCAATTTAGAAGATTGCACTTGGCTCCCAGCTGGTCTTTCTGCCATCCACCATGCTAATGCTAGTCCTAATTCTGTAACATAAAGCGATCTTGTCATTCTCTTGGCCGATAATTTTCTGTGGCCCCATTTGGCCAACTGACAAATCCAAACTTAACATGGCCTTCCAGGTCCTCACAAGCTGGCTCTAACATACTTCCCCAACCTTCCCTCTCAAAAAACCCCCTTCCCTCCTCTGTCTTCCCTTGCCACCATACACACAGCCACACTCTGTATGCTGGGCACTTTTTTTTTAATCTAACTTTTTTTTTTTGTATTTAGTTGAAGGTTTACAAAACAAACTAGCTTCTCATTAAACAGTTAGTACACATATTGTTTTGTGACATTGACTACCAACTCCAGGACATGTTGACACTCTCCCTTCTTGACCCTGGGTTCCCAGTCACCGGCTTTCCTGTTCCCTCCTGCCTTCTAGTCCTTGCCTCTGGGCTGATATGTGCCTTTAGTCTCATTTTGTTTTATGGGCCTGTCTTATCTTTGGCTGAAGGGTGAGACTCAGGAGTGACTTCATTACTGAGCTAAAAGTGTGTCTGGGGGTCATACCCTTGGGGTTTTCTCCAGTCTCTGTCAGGTCAGTGAGTTTGGTCTTTTTTCGTGAGTTAGAATTTTGTTCTACATTTTTCTCCAGCTCTGTCTGGGACCCTCTATTGTGATCCCTGTCAGAGCAGACAGTGGTGGTAGCCGGGCACCACCTAGATGTACCGGACTCAGTCTGGTAGAGGCTTTGGCAGTTGTGGTCCATTAGTCCTTTGAGCTAATCTTTCCCTCATGTCTTTGGTTTTCTTCATTCTCCCTTGCTCCCGAAGGGGTGAGACCAGTGGAGTATCTTAAATGGCTGCTCACAAGCTTTTAAGACCCCAGACGCTACTCACCAAAGTAGAATGTAGAACATTTTCTTTATAAGCTGTGTTATGCCAGTTGAGCTAGATGTTCCCCCAAAACCATGGTCCGCACAGCCCTCAGCCCAGTAATTTAGTCCCTCAGGGAGTTTGGATGTGTCTGTGGAGCTTCCACGACTTTGTTATGCTGGCTTCCCAGTATTGTGTACTGTCTTACCCTTCACCAGAATTACCCATTATCTATTGTCTATTTAGTGTTTTTCCATCCCCACCCCTCCCCTCCCTAGTAACCATCAAAGATTGTTTATTTTTGTGTGTAAACCTTCTCATGAGTTTTTATAGTAGTGGTCTCATACGGTATTTGCCCTTTTGTGATTGATCTATTTCACTCAGCATAATGCCCTCCAGATTCATCTATGTTGTGAGATGCTTCACAGATTCATCATTGTTCTTTATTGTTGTGTAATACTCCATTGTATGTTTGTACCATAGTTTGTTTATCCATTCATCTGTTGATGGGTACCTGTGTTGTTTACATCTTTTTGCTATTGTGAACAGTGCTGCAATGAACATAGGTGTGCATATGTCTATTCCTGTGACTGCTCTTATTTCTCAAGG